>NC_085013.1:3127467-3132467 GCF_963854185.1 Sardina pilchardus
CTTTAGTGTGCAGTTCAATGTATTTTATATCATATTCACATCTAAGGTGATGTTCATTTTGTTTCCATGGAAGAAAATTGTTTTGGGATGAGAGTCCTGTTATGTCAAACAGAGACCAAATTGGATGAATAAATAGGCACAGAATAATTGCACCCTTATAAAGCACATATAATTGCACCGACAATTCTGATATAGTCTATGGCCACATGTCCCTCACTTCACATGTTTACGTGTGATTAATTTAGGTTATGAATCGCCATAAACGTATACCAAACCCATAGACTCATTGCAAGGATGGTATACTGGTCATCAGGCATACAAAGCCTACAAAATCAGAAATATTCTTCCACAAATGTCTGGTTCGTTAATAGTTCTGGGACCGAGATGTGTCTCGGCTGTAAAATCAGGGAACCGCTAGGGAGCCATAGGAATTTCTTGACTGATAAATCCCCAAAGCCTCAGGTAGTGAGTTTGTTTAACAAGTCATCTAGCAAGAGCATTTTAAGTGTCTGACTATGGCAGGAGGATTCTAGAGTAAAGTGGCTGAATATTTGCTACAAAAAAAACCTCTTCACTCTATGGTCTCCTTTCGCTTTCTTTTAATGCCAGAAAATCTTTCTGTTGATGTGAGCCTAATGGCACTTTTTGACATTTTTAGTGAGCACATTCCCCATTTTCTCTGATTTAGTTGCCTTTCACTGAGATCTGTCATCCACACTGCATTGCCACAGCTAGTCTACCTGTATGCACTCATTTAGAGGGTGGTTATGCTTATGTTTAAGTTTGCAGTTCGTGGCGAACACTTACAACGACTTACCGTACAATGACATCAGTAAGCGTTACAGTAACATTCAAATGAATAGTTTCAAGCTAAGGTTAAAGCCTAATTAAATAAAGTGCCAATATTAGTAATAGACTGAACAGAATAATAACCCAACAAACCGTGACACTAATTTCCTCTGCCAAGGAGGTTATGTTTTCATCGGGGTTTGTTTGTTTGTTTGTCTGTCTGTCTGTTTGTTTGTTTGCTCGTTTGTCTGTTTATTCGCAAGATAACTCAAAAAGTTATGGATGGATTTCAATTACATTTTCAAGGAAGGTCTGAAATGACCCAAAGGAAGAAACAATTACATTTTGCCAGTGATCCATATCACCGCCTGGATCCAGGACAGTGAAGACACTGGCAGGAAGTGAGTGGGAGAGAGAGTCTCAGGGCGGGACCGGGAAACGACCTGAGTCCCCGCGGGCACTCATTCCACCAATGAGGAATAACAGAGTCCAGACTATGACCTCCTTATGACCTTAGTGTTGATGGAAGGTCAACATAGCAGACGCTCATCAGAGGACCACTGTGGGTGAGAGGGGGCCTAGAGCTGGATCATGGGATTAAGATCATATTAAGTGCAGATCCACTTTTAAGACCTATAGGTCAGAGTGAGGGATTTGAATATAATTCTTGCTGCTACTGTAAGCCAGTGAACAGTAACTAACTAACAATATGTCTTCTTTGGTTGATTAAAAAAAACATCCTGTGACATTTTGAATCATCTGTAATGACCTCAGTACACAAGCAGATAGTCCAGTTAACAATGCCTTACAATAGTCCACTTTTAAAAGAACAATGGCCTGCACAAGAATATGTGTGCCATATTGTGTTATATAAGGTCTGATGTTACGAATGGTCCTTTGCACAGACAAACATTACCTCTTAATAACACAGAGATAGCGGCCGCTGACCACCATGGAGGAGTAATGGAATTAAATAGTTTATATTTCCTTTCATATAATGAGAATTTATCAGCAGGAAACATGTCTATAACTCAGATTAACCTTACATGTACGTATACAGAAAAGCAAAGGAAGACCTCATATCAGGTCACAAAGTTATAGCAGATTTTTTATTTTTTTTTTAAACTTCAATTTGCTTTCAACCATTTTCAAAGTAAGGACCTTGATGGATTGTCGCTTGATGTAATTCAGTATCCCTTGGCTTTAACAGATAGAACGTGAGTATAGAGGCTGCAACATCCAATCAGAGGTGAATCTTCAAGGTGAATCTCACTCATGAAAATGTGTCGGTACAAAACATTACTGAAAAAAAACTGGGGTTCTTGGAATGGTTGGCATACCTTGATTGACCTTAAATATAGCGAATAGCATATAAGATAGTTAGTATAAAGCTGAATAGAACATTCTTTTTTTTCATTTTGCTTTAAACCACTATCAAGGTCTGAACCTTGATGGATTGTGGCTTGAGATAACTATCACCTTGACAGAAAGAGAGCAAAGTAGAAAGAGAGAGAGAGAGAGACAGAGACGTGTAAGATTGTTCTGCCGCAATTGATTACAAATGAATATGGCTTATATCTTCTTCTCAATGTAAAAATGCCAAAAGTGTTGTCAGAAAAATGACATTAACAAGATATATTATTTTATTGACAAGAGAGCGTTAAACTCAAGAAGAGCAACATAGCTTTGCTTTCCATGTCCAAAAATGCGTTCAGTCTTTTGTCCTCAATCAAGTACCAGCTTAATTTGGACTAAAAGAGTTAAAAGTGAATGAATTTATTTAAAACTGAGGCAATGTGATGAAGATATTGGGAACATTTTGATGCCTCTTTACACCTCATGCCTTGAAACCATGTTGGTGTGTAGGCGCGGAAGGAAGACATTTTTTCCCTCCACCTGGAAACCTTGACGTGCTTTTTTACCACCGCGGCTTTGATCATCCGCAACTGAATGAGAACCGCGCGGGTTCCCAACGGTGCCTACTGTAGACGGCTGACTTATGAAACTCCCATGCAAGCCATAGAATCATGGAAATAAGCATCTCTAGTTTAAGTTGTCAAATCTCAGACCCTCTCGTCGGGCTGTGAAGGGGAAATAGACAGTGAGGCTTTCCCGTTGAAGGCCTTTGAGCTCCTAGGCCTGTAGGCGGCACATTTCTAAGTGGATTTATCACACAAACAAATAAACAGCTGCGCTCTCTCCGCATCCTTAAGAAGGTTAGGCATTAATAAAGAAAGACGACTTGTTTTTAGCTTAGAGGCCCCGTGCACTTACGACTCTCACTTGACTCATTCTTCCTTTCTATTGTTTTCTTCCTCCTCCTCTCCGTCTTCTCCTCTTCTTCTTCCTGTCTGTCCTTAGTGTTGGACCCCCCCCCTCTCTCTCTCTCTCTCTGTATGTGTGTGTGTGTGTGTGTGTGTGTGTGTGTGTGTGTATGAGAGAGAGAGAGAGAGTATGCGTGAGAGAGAGAGATTGTGTGTGTGTGTGTGTGTGTGAGAGAGCGAGAGAGAGAGAGAGAGAGAGAGAGAGAGAGAGAGAGAGCACAACTTGTTTTTGCATTTGACAAGGAAGATCAAGAGTGTATGGATCTATTTTTCATACCATATCTGTGTGTGTGTATGTGTCTAGTGCTGCTTCAAAATGGATGCATTGGCATCACGTGCAGGTCAAGTGCACACCACAGAACATAATGGGACCTCAGCCTCAACTCTCAGACAGCAGACCAAATCTCATCAGTGCTCAAACTAAAAGCTTTCCCGGTCTTGAGGAAGGAGCTTTGGGAAGTCAAAGGTCTCAGACAAAACAGCCCTCATCGTAACAGGGTCAGATAAAAAAGGCATCAGACATGGTGGTTCTGGACCAAAATGGATTCCGAGAGATATAGCCGCACCTTTTCACAGGACTCGTCTGAAATGGCCTTGGACAAAATGGTGCTTGGCCATGTAAGCTCTCTTGACAAGCCCTCCTCAAAAGAAGGCTACATCGTATATGTTCTGTCATTTACCACAAGCAATTCTGTCTCCTCCATGATGTTTTGATTTGACCTGACCTGAAGGGGTTTATTTCATTTTTTTCTGAGATGGAAGTTTGTTGGCCTCTTTGGTTCGAGTTGTATTTGAGGACTCTCTGTACTTGACAGGCCTTTTGGTCTGGTCCTTGAAGCCTTTCAGTCTCTATTGTCTGTTGTTTGGGAACTGTCTTTCAGACGTCTTGAAACGGAAGACTGTATAAAGGGTCTCTCATAACCATGAGGTAAGTGTCCACTGAACACACATCCATCTCTCTCTCTCTCTCTCTCTCTGTTTCTCTTTCTCACACACACACTCTCACACACACACAAACAGACACTACACTACACTAAATCATATTAAGAAAATACTTTTTTTAAATCCATGACCTTTATTCTGCCCTCCTCACAACCTCTCTGCTAAACTGTCTATGCCGCTTTATGTAGAAATAATAATGTACAAAAAAAAAGAGGAAAATCAAATCCAATCATGAAAACTCCAATCTAATTCTCCTTCCTTTCTCATTTGGAAAGCAGCCAAAATGGTGTCCCTGATATCAGTAATGCCCATTGGCTGACTGAACCATGGGATGTTTAATTTAGGGATCTCAACTGTGAGGCTTTATCATATTCATCCTGCTCTTTCATTTTCACTGGACGGGCCACTTGTTATTGGCCCGCAGCTCTCTATCAGGCGCTTAGCCTCTGAGGCCCAGACACACGTTGGCCGTCTGATTACATTTGAAATCTCCCAGGATGTGTGATATTGTGGTGACCTTTGCTGCTCCTCCTGTCCTCCCAATGGAGGCAGACAGTGGCTGTCTGTGTGTGTGTGTCTGTGTGTGTGTATGTGTGTGTGTGCGGGTGTGTGCGTGTGTGCGTGTGTATGTGCGGAACCCTCTGCCTTCTGATATTCTAATAATTACACGGTCAAAGTCAAAAGCTCAGACGAACACACACACACAGAGACAGACAAAAATGCCACATGAGTCTAAAAATTAATGGCGGTCAGCCATGACGATCATGCCGCACAGCTGGTTCCATGATCATATGTGGTCCACATATGGTCTGCTGTATGTGGGGGGTACAGCTGTATGACAAATCGCACATTAGACTGCTGATACCAGCATATCCAGTCCCAGGGTCAGCCTGGTGGACAGGTGTCTTTGCTGCAACTGAATAGACAGATCGCTGCAATAGACTT
>NC_085013.1:3137467-3152467 GCF_963854185.1 Sardina pilchardus
CATTGATCTGGACGGAGATGGAACTCTGTTGCACCGGCCATAACCTCCTGGAAACCTCACTTATTTGACTCCTTCAGGCTTCCGTGGGAATTCTAACTCAGCCCCGGTGTAAATATTGCTATTTAATAATCAAAATGTGCCATTAAAATTAGTGAGAAGACACTTCTGTCAGGGAATTATTATAATATTTTACGCTTGAATGCTGCTGGGAGGAAGAGCCCCTTTGTCAGCTACAAGTGAGTCATGACCCCAAGTGACACGCAGAGCATCAGGAGCATGTGGAATGACTCTATCAGCCCGACTAGACCAAGACGTCTACATGAGCAAATACCTATACTTTTCATGTCACACACCACTGTACAAACTGTGTTCGGTTTCAGTCAATCCTATCTTGCACGTCAAAGTCCTCAAGGATGCACACAGATGCACTGTCAAGATGTTGATGACAGCTGAGATACTCAAGTAGTGATTTGAGTTGCCACCGAGGAAGAAAACAAATGATCTGATTTGTCCTCTTGGAAATATGCCAGGAATACTTTTCTTTCTTGTAGTTCAGCCAGTTCAGTTCTCATGTTATGGGGGCCATTCACAAAAATCCTGAACAATGGGTTGGGATGGAGAGACAAAGACAGAGTGAAAGGAAGAGAGAGAGAGAGAGAGAGAGAGAGAGAGAGAGAGAGAGAGAGAGAGAGAGAGAGAGAGATTCCTCAGGGCCCTCTAATGCTCTTGTGGTATCCCTCACACTCTACTAATGAGTTCTCCGTGGTATTAGCCTAACAATCAATTGTGGCCATTTGGCAAGTGTCACCACCGTGTCCTTGGAAAGGCGATAGAAAGGGTTAAGACTACGAGAAGCCAATTGTTTAGAGTCTAAATATAAACTTTAGCCCCAAGGGTTTACCACTTTACCAGAAGTCAGGATTGTTGCACGCCGTTGCAGCAGAAAAGGTCAAGTGTTTACGTCTATATTGTGGGCTGCAGTGTGTTGTATTTGCAGCTCCCACCTCGACTTCAAAGTGTTTTGCTCGCTCATCACCATGATGGAGTCTATTTTGTGTTAATGTTCAGCGGATCGCTCTGGTCTGTGCCGCGTTTGAAGTTTTTACCGGTTCCATCAACAGCTGAAAACAGTTGCCGTTCACAGAAGCGCATGTGGGATAAAAAGGATGGCGTAACCTCCCAAACAACATTATTATTTACAAAACCTCGCGGAGACAACCCCCCTGCCTAGAAAAAAAAACATCTCTCTGTGAAAGCATAAGAAGATTGAGAGTCCAGAGTCACCGTAATACCAGCTGAGAAGCTAAACAATCAACAGTCGTACATGTGGTGACGCGGCCACCGCCTTCGCCGCGCCGTATGTCTGTCAGAAGCCGGCCAGGCTCAGCCTCTCAGGGAGCCGAGACGCTTTCGATGGTAAATGGACCCTGCTGGGCCGACATACAAAAGATAAGCCAGGAATGACCGAGGGGGTTGGGAAGAGGGGAGAGGGGAGATGGGTGTTTCTGTAAAAAAAAAAAGAAAGAAAGAGGACGGAATCATTTGCACCAGCGGCGGGAAGGCTATCATTCAGATGATGTGGGCAGGTCAGTTTAGAAGGGAGAGAAAGAGGCTTACTGAACAAGAGGCTTACCTTGAGCTGAGAGGCTATTTATCTGGCCCTCAACAGTAAACGGGAAAATAAGGTGGTCCAGCAACAAGCCGCTGACAGTGACCTGAAAGCTAGCCTTCGCTTCAGTGATGGACGGAAATAATCAAATAATTGTGCATTTGTTAAAAGAGTGCAACATAACTTTAATAACTGATATACATTGAGTATTAATTTGAACTTGAACTTGAACTTTTTTCTGTATACCCCAGTTTGACAGGATTTGTGGACATGTACTGTACTATTTGCCAGCAGTTTATACTTAAGTATTTTTAATGATTGTGACCTGCCTTTGCCATGAAGGATACCAACATTGTACTGTATCCCTCCACACCTTAACAACAAAAACTTAAAATTGAATTTGGACACTAATAGCAAAGATCCTTGATCCGCTTTAACCCTCTCTGCTAATAGTGTCATTACCAAGGAAGAGTTAAGGGCAGTCATTGAAAAGCCGTGTGTATAAAGAAAATCTTGTCTGCCTAGCCTGTGGTTAATTTTCACCTCATTCTCTATCACATTTTCCCATGTCCCTTTTTAAAATAATTTTCTGAATTAGTTATGTGCTACCCTGTGGTCTCTCAGGACTCCCTTGGTGCTGTTCACATTCTGAGCCTCTGTTAAGTGACTGTGAGTTTTGTTTTATGACATCTTTAATTAATTCATTTAGAATTTGCAATTTGTATGTCGCCACCTTATTACTCTGTTATAGTCAGCTTGTGTAATATGGAAATACTCCGTACTCCAAAATCACCTCATAGTCCATATTAATTTAACTGGGAAATGTGTACTGTATACATACATACTTTATGACTAACTATTGATACAAAGTGCAAGACCATAGCCATGGCCTATTGCATTTTTCTGTTATACAATTTCACTATAGTTGTTTGTGTATATAACCTTCTAAAATTCACCATCATTTGCCTCAGTGATACATTCAAATGACTCAGCAGAGAGAAATTAATTGTCTCAATTAAGAAAAATTACAATGACCTTCAGAAAGTAACTCTGGAACTACTAAGAAAAATGTTCGTAGCATTTAGGTTAAAACCCACTTGCTTTGGCCACCCCACCTTTACTGTGGTACGTTCTCCCCATCAGCTGTAAGTGTTTCAGACAGAGGTGAATTTCTCACCGGCCTTCCTGATGCCTGGAGCCAGACGAGCAGAGCAGCTCAGTCAGGGAGAGGCCCAGCGCTGTCTACGGGGTCGAGACTGGAGAAGTCACGGACATCATTAGCAATATTAGCCAGAGCTTGTGTGCTCGTTCAGCAGAGGGCTCCTAGACGGAACAAAAAGAAAAACATGTCAGAGACTGGCAAGTCATAGTGCAGACAGATTGCTTAAAAACACTCACTTAAAATGAATCTGTTGAAAACAACATATCTCTGTTTCCAAATAGAGTCAACACAGTCAGTGTTGTTTCCAACACTCTGCTTTTATTTTTTGTTACACAATGAGTGTTGAAAATAACACAACTTGTGTTGTTTTTTTTTTTTAACACATCTCTGTGTCCAGACAGGGACAGCACAGTTTGTGTTGTTTCCAACTCATCCTTTTTAAGAGTGAAGGAGGAAGGTCTCTGCAGACTTTTCTCCCACTGAATTAGGATGACTGGTGCAGTTTGTTGAAGCAGAACCTTTCATTTCCAAAAAGACCATAGCTTCAGGCATTAAATCTTAAGATTTAAACATCAAAACACAGTGAAATAACAATCGAGTCACATTTTCAAAATCTAGGCTTAGACAAAGTGCTTTCCAGGTGTTTGTGGGCAAAGTAGTTATTGTATATCCCCCAAAACGCTGAGCATTCACTTTTTAGGGCACAGCATATTCCTTATGCCGGAGTTCAATGCACTCCCTGACACCTGTTTCAAGGATCAGTGCACATGAAATCTGATACATCTCCTCTAAAGTAATTCTGGATAACAGTGAAATTGGGCATGTGTAGGATAAATGCGCTGTGGCAGTGTTGCTGCCTGTACCATAAATGGGAAAGCCGCGGGGGGCTGCGAAGTCTCTCTGTGTGGAGTGAACGTTTCCTCGCCACGCTATTTCACGGTGATCCTCCTGCCTGCCTTCCACCTGAGAGATACTCCTCCTCATTCCTTCAGATTATTTCACTCTCTGTCTATCCCTCTCTTGGAGACTCACACACAGAAGCACACACACACACACACACACACAGGCACTGTGGATTCTATGGACATGCAGTACATACACGCACAGCAGACAGCACACGTCACTGGAATTTTCTGGATTTGGTATGTATGTGCGGTACATAGGATTCATAGTTCACTTAGAATGATGAATGCAATGCCACAATGTATGTGTGTGTGTGTGTGTGTGTGTGTGTGAGAGAGAGAGAGAGAGAGAGAGGGGGGGGGGGCAGGGAGGAGGCAGGGAGGGGGCAGAGAGATCACATTAATATCAGCCATGTTACTGCACATACAGTGCTTGCCCTTCTTACTCGATGGTTGCCTAGGTGACAGTCTTCTCTTTTTTTCTCCTACTTTTTCTTCATTTTTTCTTAGTCGATTCACCATTCCTGGCTCCCTGTACTGCACAGAAGTCATCTGAAGCTTAACAGAGAGAAAAACACAGCTGAACGTCATACAATAAAGGGAGGACTCTCCTAGTTACTCGCCACTGGCTCCCTATAGTGGCCAGAATTAAATGTAAATCTCTCACTTCAGCCTGTAGGACACTGACTGGATCTGCTCCCTAGTATCTTAATTCAGCAATCAAGCTGTACATCTCCAACCGCCCACTACAGTCTTATTGTGAGCGTCTGTTGTGTCGAACAGCCATAAACGCTGGGTCATATACAAGACTATATTTTCCTCAGTGGTTCCATGTTGGTGGAATGAGTTTTCCACTGCTCTCCGTTCCTGTGATAGTTTTGGGTCTTTCAAGAGGGGTCTAAAGACATAACTGTTCAACATGCACTTAGTTTATTAAGCGTTCTTTATGTATTATGGTTTGTATATTACAGTATTTGTTTATTTTTTATTAGGCTATTGATTGAATTGTTGTTTTATTAATGCTATTCTCCTTAATGTAGTCTTACCCATTTTTGAAATTGGTTACTGTTAAATTGAACAGTTCTATTGTTGTTATTTGTATGTCTCTTTGGACAAAAGAGTCTGCCAAATCCCATAACCATAACCGTAACCGTAACCATAGCAAAGCTGCCACTGTGCAGGTTAATGGAGTCATTCAGATGGAATAAAATTATCAGCAGTTATCTAGTTCAGAGTGAATTATACCGGATTTGAGGAGAGAAGTGGATAATTGATTCTCTTTAATGTTTAGCTGCCCAGTGTTGGACAGTGAACAAGGTGATGGCAGGGATGTCTATATGCTCATACTGCTAACTAATTCTTTGACGGCTATCTTTTACTTTTATGCCCGTGAATAGGTAGATAATGTTCTTTGAGGGTAAAAATTGCGTAATCATTTATGAGAGAATTTCCATTAAAAAAGGTGGACGATAAGAAAATGAGGATAGTGTTTCATGTTATGTAACCAGAATTATGGTAAAGAGTAAAAAAATGAACATCTAAATTTGAAATAGGTGCCATAACATATTAAACTGTTTTCAGGCAATGCTTTCAGTGTGAGTTTTCTTTCTTCTTTTTCTTTTTCACGTTTTCCTCTTTGTGCTGGCTAAATAGACTTATTGATTGTAACCACCATGGGCAGGTGTGTACGATGCTCCGTCTCTTTAAATAACTCCCTCTTAATCTTACAGTGTCTGTGCCGTGTCCAGATTAAAGCGGTCCCATTCACAGGTTCTGCTTAGCAGTCAGTGGGCCACACAGAGATCGGCCAGTTCTATTAAACCTCTGCCTAACATACAATACAAAATCTAATCGTGGAGCACACAAGCTCATGTATAAAAGGTATTGTGCATTTTATGACTAAATCATGACATTTTGTTCAGTGTTTTTCTTTTAGACTGCAACCTTCATTTTTAGACTAGGGGTCACTTCAGATTTTGACCTCTGGGGCCAAGCAGCCTCAAAGCTTTTTTTTTTTTTTTTTTCAGGAATAAAATATTTCACTGTGCAATCACACCACATGTAATGTCTGTTTGAGTGTGTTATGACATCAAATGGAATATTTAGTTGGCAACATTATTATACAACCCGAAATCTGAAAAAGATTCAAAGATTCAAGTTTCTCAAAAAAAGATCAAAGATTCCAAAAGCTTTATCGTCTAATATGTTGCCATGTTAGAACATTTTCTTTTGATTCAAGGAGTGTGTGTGATGTGTCAGTAGCATGAGTTTTGTATATGTATTGCATTGGGAATGAGGGATTTGTTGTATAATGACTTTCAGCCAGAGGCACTCTGAACCTTCTTCCTGATGGTAATAGCTCAAAGCTTTGGTGGAGGGGGTGGGACTGGGAGGCATCCTGGATGATGAAGTTTGACTTTCCACTGCTTCTATATCAAGAGAAGAAGGTCCTTCCGTTAGACCAATCAAAATGTGCAAATATTTGTGGAAATCATGGACTCCTCTGGGCTAAAGAGGAGAGGGACTTTTCAAATACCCAACTTATCCGACTTGTTAAATTGCACAGTTCAAAACCCAGCAGTCAAGAGTCCCCATTTTCAGGAAAGTATGAGTATTTTGAAGAAAACAATGGCAAAATGAATTTTGCACATACTAAAACAGTATTTCTCCTATTAGAGTAAAAGTCCATGAGCTAAAATGGCCTATCTGTAGACCAGATCTGTATAATTGTGTGTATCATAAAAGGACAGCCATGATTAAGAAGGCCCCAGTCTGTTGAGCAGCTGAAATCCTATTTTGAGCAGGAATGGGACCACATCACTCGTCTTGAATGAATGAAACGTCACCAATGAAACGATACAACTTGCTGTTATGCTAGTTGACGGTTACATCTAGCTGCCAGCTACAGTATGTCACTTAACAGTAGTTTATGTACAGTCATGGACAAATACAACTTACCTAATGTGTTAAATCCTCTGACTCATGGTATTTTCATAGGCAAGGGAAGCTCAAGTAAGACCTGTTGCTGGTATGCTTGCACAATCAGGTGTGGCTGTGATTGGGCTTATGTGACTAGTGTGACTGATGGGTTGGTAGTCGTTGGAATTATGATCTTCCACAATGTTGTAATTCACTAGTTATGAAATAAACTGCTAATGTTTGCATTAAAAAAAATCTTTATTATTATTATGAATTACCAAACCTTAATTAGCTTAAGGTGACGTACTTTCATCCAAGCACATACAATATATCAGAGAGACAGTTCGAGATCCACACCGAGCATGTGGCATCATCAGGTGGGAAAGAAAGATAAACTATCATCTGCGTAGCAGTGATATGAAAAGCAATGTGAGTGGAGTGATTGGGCCCAATGAGGTAGTGTACACAACTAAAAGAAGGGGCCCTAGCACTGAACCTTGAGGCACCCTTGTGGCAAAGCAATGAGATGCAGACTTGTGTCCTAATCATGACACACTGAACAAACGCACGATGAAGTAGGATTCAAACTTATTGCATGGAGATACCTGCACAAGGTCAATCAATACACGCCGTCCTGACATGGCAGATTATAGTGCATACAAATATTACTGAAGCATGCAGAAAGAAAACCTGTAATGCACGAGAACAAACCTTATTGAGCCATTTTATTTAGAAAAGGGCTGTAATTAATTGAGTAGCCTAAAATTAGGTCTACCTTTCTTATAAACATTTTACATGTCTGAATAACTGGTCTACTCTTGAGGCTACCTTAAGATCTTGTGCATGGGGTGCTACTGCTAGCCATCACTGGGACGCTCAGTGGTCTTGGACGGCAGCCAACTGAACTGGTAGGGTTCCTGTGGGGACAGCAAGTCCAGGTCCAGCTGTCGCTGCTCCGTCTTACTGCCCACCGTACGGTAGCCCAACAGGGACATGGCGTCCTTGCAGTCCTTTTGGATGCGCTGCACCGCCTCGAAGGGCATGGTTGTTCGCCAGGCACGCGCCACGTCCTCAGCGCTGCGTGAGGTGATCTGGAAATTGTCCTTCCTGGCGCCCGTGCCTTTGCCGTGGGTGATGCGGAAGACCCAGTCCCGCAGCTGCTGCGTCATCTCCAGGCCCGTGAAGCGGTAGATGGCCTCCACCTGCGCGAGCGTGTCACGCGCCAGGTCCTCGAAGCGCACCATCTTGTAGCGACCGCGCAGGACGTCGGGCGGCTTGAGCAGCGCCGTCTCGTGCATGCGCAGGTGGCTGCGGCACACCTCCTGCATGACGCGGTACTCCACCTCGGCTCCCCTGCCGTCACCTTGCTCCAGCACCAGCGCGTTGTCAAGGTAAAACGACGAGGCCGACTCGTTACGCGAGCGCCACACGGCCCGCGGGTCCCGCACCAGGTGCACGATGCGCAGGTCGAGCGTCGGGTCGCGCAGCAGCGGGTAGAGCGACTCCAGCTCGAACTGGCGCACCTCCTTGAGCGCCACGTGCGAGTAGCTGCGGCACGCCTCCTCGGCCTTCGCCAGGCCTCGGCTGCCGCAGTGCTTCTGGCACTCCGTCTGGTTGCTGAGGGAGTCGCGCGGCGTGAGCGCGCACGCCGGCGGCGAGCACAGCGCCCGGCTGTAGCTCCACATGAGCAACAGGTAGGAGTTGATGACGGACAGGTCGCACCGCAGCAACCGGTGCAGCAGGTCACGCGTGGCCCTGCGCCGGCCCCGTGCCGTGTTCCCCTGTGCCCTCCACACGTGCCCTGCTGGTTCCGTTAGGTAGAAGACGGACGGGTGCTGGCTAAACACTTGGCCCAGGAAGGATGAACCGGATCGCCATGACGACAGTAGCAGCACGTGGACCTTGCGCTGCACTGGAGGTGCGGGGATGCTTGCTGGGGACGAGGGGGTGTTCACCAAAAGCGAGGGGGTGGTCACCGGGGGTGAGGGGTTGTTCACCGGAGTCAAGGGGGTGTTCACCGGGAACTGGTGGAAACAGCTTAACATTACCACCATGACAATCAGCTGCAAGAGCAGCAGGGTTATCAGAGTTGGTGTGGCCAATCTGGGACGCATTGTGGTGGGACTGCCTTCCTATCTTTCAGAGAATGAGAGAGAGAGACAGACACAGAGACAGGTAGGAAATGTGTGAGAGACAAGGTCAGTAGGGAAAACAATGAGTGAAAGAGACTGAGAAAAGCAGAGAGGGACAAAGATGGTGAACAGGAGAGCATCCGTTCAAGAGGGGGGGGGGGGGGGGGGGCAGCATTTGGTCTGACTGTAGGCCTATTAACTTTTTTTAGGTTATACACGTCCAATGACTTATAGGCCAGGCCTACTCACTAATGTGTAAACTATTGATTAAAACATAGTGCTTAACAAGCTACTTTATAAAGTAGTAATAATGCTTGGTAATAATAATAATAAAGTGTTATTAATAAATGTAAAGATACAAACATGTTAACTCAATTTGATTAGCATTTTTGCTATCATGCTAGCTTGTTTTGAGCTTGGCTGCTAACATGCTAACCTGTTACAAATTGTTTTAAATAATAAATAATTATTTAATGTAGGCCTACATTGTTTTGTCATGTAGATAGTAATAATAAGATGCACTTACTTGAGTTTTTAAAAAGTGGTCTAAAAAATAACTGTCATACAACAAGGCTCAACAGAAGTGGTTCAGAAGTGGAACCTGGTTGCTATGGTTATATTGGGCCCAATCATAGACTGTACAGTCTATGGGCCCAAAGACTGGTGTTCCAGGAAGTGTGTGGTGTTCTGGCCATCTGATAGCTGCAGAACAAAAATGTTGTTATTAAAAACATTTATTATAGATATAATATGTAATAGTATTATATTATATATATAAGAGCAAGTATTTATAAGAAGTTCTAGCCATATAAGCAAGCGGCATCATAACCCATAGCATTATAATCCCCCCTTCAACTTTGAATTTAGGGTTGGGATAGTAACATGACGTGTCTACTTTCTTTGTTATCACTGGGGAAACACTTAAGGACAATTATCTCTGTTTAACTCTATTGTCTAAATTCCATTTAGAGTTCTCTGAGGTACAGCTTTGAAAGTGTATCAGTCACAGCAAACATGTGCAACAGCTTGTTAATGACTACATGACTAATTAAATGAGATGAACTATTTCAGAAGCTTCATTCAAACAGACCAACCTCATCACAAACGTTTCCCAGTCCTGCATAAATTGTGATGTTTCCATTCAGAAGCTATAGGGCCCTATTTTCAATGATGGGCAATGTGTGAAGCCTTATTGCTAATGCAACACCATGAAAGACTCCTTAACTTCAAACACTGATGAGTCAGCTCAACGCTCCCACACACCATACAATAGCTACTGTATAATTTGTGCATGAGAACTGATACACTTTGTACCCTGTCCGTCATTTAAAGTAGGGCCCGTAGTGTTCTTTGCTGTCTTTGGGTCATTAGCCATTAAATGCTGCCTCTTCAGTACAGTATGGCTTTCATGACAGATTAGTGGAACCTCTCTCTCTCTCCCTCTCTCCTCCTTTCAAGGCATTGGCTCATTTGTATCACCGTCCATTACGTCCTATTACCAGGTAGCTTTGGAAAGTGAGTCATTAATTCAAAGTTAAGATGCCGTGCAACTTCGCTATTATGAAAAGTAGCTCTTTTTATGACATGATTCACTCCACAGAGAGAGAGAGAGAGAGAGAGAGTGTTGATGTTGGGAAAGGGTTATGTAATCCAAAAAGCTTGTGTACAATGTACAGTAAAAAGCGTCAGCCAAATGTAATGTCAGGTAAATCGGAGATTCAGTATAACCTGCTATGCCTAAACTGCTTTCTTTACTCGCTCCACCAGGGATTGAGATCAATGTCCCCTTATAACTCTGTGCTTTAACTGTACCTATACCCAAAGTCAGGTGATAAGAGACATCGATCTCCTTTCCTGAACTGAATTGAAGTATTGTAAGTATTCCAGTAAATAAAATAGTTAGGGCTGTTCATAAGATGTAAAAAAGGACTCTAGACACCCTACTTATGACATGTTGCTTTCACTTTGCTTGATTACTGTTTGAAGGATAACAAATGCCCTCTTCTGCTGCTTTGGGCTTTATTTGTTGGACAAAGGGCAAAGCGTGTGTCTGTTGTGATGTTCCCTCGGATTTGCAGCGTCATTCCGGCTGGCCCTCTCCCTCAGGCAGAACAGGTGTGTGCGCCGGTCCTCCCATAAGTTCCCCATGTGTTCCTCTCTCTCCTCCCAGCTCTGACTCAGAGACTTCTCCACACCCAGGATCAGAGAGTGGAAATAGCACCGACGGAGAGGTGTTAGCTCTCTCTCTCCCTCTCTCTCTCTCTCTCTCTCTGCCCCTCTCTCTCTTTAACCCCTATCTATCTACACCCCCCTCCCCAATCTCTCTCTCTCTCTCTCTCTCTCTCTCTCTCTATCTCTCCCTTTAACCCCTCTCTCTCTCTCTCTCACTCTTCTTTGGCTGTAGGCTGTGGGTTGAAATGTCACTGTGGTAATTGGTGTGCTGACCCTGGTAATCGCACCAGGGAAGGGCGCCCATGGAAAGCGTCCACACATGGGATCCCTCATCTTCCTCAGGTCAGTCTCAGGCCTGCTGTGATGGTGGACGGGTGCGCGGGTGGGGGATGAGAGAGGCACAGCAGAATTCTGCGGGGGAGCTGTTTCAGGGTCAGGACGGAAGATGCCCTCAGACTATGTCCTGCTGAAGAACCAGAAAAGTTGTAGTTTGAAAAGGTGTGTGAATGTGTGAATGTGTGAATGTGTGAATGTGTGTGCGCGCGCGTGTGCATGTGTGTGTGTGTGTGTGTGTGTGTGTGTGTGTGTGTGTGTGAAGGGAAGGAAGGTGTGGTTATTAACTTTGTGTGTCACAGTGTGTGTCTGTATGAGAGTGTGTGTGTGTGTGTGTGTGTGTGTGTGTGTGTGTGTGTGTGTGTGTGTGTGAAGGGAAGGATGGTGTGGTTATTAACTTTGTGTGTGTCACAGTGTGTGTGTGTGTGTGTGTGTGTGTGTGTGTGTGTGTGTGTGTGTATGGGTATGTTTTAAGAGATATGCTCAATTACTTTTGATTTATAGCTGGGAATAATAGTCATGCATGGTGATCTATTTTCTATTTGCTCTCCACACAATCTTGGGCCTAATTACTTTGTAAGTGTCATTTATATGGGGTTCTTCATTTTGCAAGGAAAAATTGAGTCTCATAAACTCTCATGAAAAACAGGCATTAGCAGAGAGCTAACGAAAAGCAACATTCAAAATAGAAATGTACCTGATCTGTACCTAAAGAGTGATGTAACATGTGATTAAATATAGCATAGTCTAATAGTAGACTAAGCTATAGTCAATAGAAGTTGTGCGCATTTGTTTCTGCAAAACATGAGTCATACACTACTTGACATTGATTACAGTACATCCACGAAAGCTTCATATAGTAATTAAGCAAGAGACCATAAATGTCTCTAAATTCTCTGTCGATATACAGTATGCCTGTTGCCTGTTGCCTGTTGCCTTGCGTATGCTGTATGTGATGTGCTGTGGGAGGGAACTCCTGACCTCACCACATGTTCAACCTGTTCAGGGCTGTGTTTCACGGAGGACAAATGTGACCTGTTCATGATGCTAGCAATTCAGTAGTCTGGCTATACTAAGCTCAATCTTGAACATTAGCATGAGGAGTCTGCTCTTTATTTCTACTGCACAAGAGGAGTGCTTTCACAAAGCAGGGGCGGGACTGTCGAGCTCTGTTGGCAACATTCAAATGATTATCTGCGCTTGGATAGTCCTTCAACCAATCAGACCAACGATCCGGTGTGTCTTTTAGAAAAGCTTGCTTGTGATTGGACCCAAAGATTGTGGACAGGATGCAGGTGGGATAGATGTGCAGGTTTCCAGCCTGAGCTGCAGGGCGAAATCCAAATTCGCCGGCAGGTCAGGCAGGGTTCACCCAGCCTAGCAATTCAGTGCATTACACTCACAATCATGGGCCTCAAAACTGTATCGGGCTAAATGTACCAAATCAGCATACTTCAGGTTCTTCAAATTTCCGAGTGAGTGCCTCTCCCTTCTCTTTTCTTCTCTTCAGAATGTTCCTATTCTCGCATGTCTTGGGCCATTTCCAACCACCATATCACCAGAATGAAATGACTACAGTCTCTGCAGTGGTGTCAGATCTGTACCTTGGACTCACCCGCTCACTGTCTGCTGTCTGTGCGTGCACAGGCCCAAGTACATGCTGTTACCTGGCTTGCCCTCCCATCCCTGTGTAACTGAATTCTAGGCAGGGAGGCAGCAAGGCTGGCTGCAGTGAATTCCTTTGAGTCAAACACTGACAAATCTCCTGGCCAACGTCCTACTTGCAGAGATTTGGTCAGCATTCTAATGTAAGTGGCCAGGACAGGGCAATATTAGAGGCAAACTGAAAGTTATCGTGTGTTGTTGCTTGTGTGTTGAATGTCCATGGCTGCTGTTTTACTGGTGTTTTTCTGTGTTGTCTTGGTCTGTAAGTTTGTTGAACTGTCTCCCATCTTAAATGTTATATGTTTGTCTTTATAATTTAGTATGCACACACACTATCACACATCAACGCACACACATGTCCACACACACACATCACACACCATATGAAATCTGTCAAGTACTCAAAATTCTATCCCTCAATCAGACCGAATATTTAGCAGAACATTAAATTTCTAATGAAAGCAGTGACTTAAACCACGTTAGAAATGGCAACTCAAAGAAGCTTGCAACAGAAAGCCAAGAAACGCTGAAGCTGCAAAGCCTCACAGAAGCCAGCAGACACTCTCTCTCACACACACACACACACACACACACACACACACACACACACAAACAGATATCTCCAGAAACTGCATAATGCAACGATTTAGAGATGTAGCTACCAATTGCGAAAGACGCAGGATTACGTAAGACAACAACAAAGAGGAGATTTACAGAGAAGGGGGGGGATCGTAAGGCCTTTTAACAACTCAAAACATTCATAAAGTTCTCAGACACTTTTTTGTTTCGCCAGTGGCAGGTTTCCAATACTGAAGCTGCGCTCTTACAGCCAGATTCAAAACTAAATGGGCTCTCGTGTGGTTAAGAAGCAAAAAATAGGCCAAGATGATGACAGAGTACTTTGACTCCCTTTCAGCATAGGATCAGACAAAATTAATTAATTTTAAGCAGGGGATTTTAGGCCAAAGCATAAACAGGTGCATGAGCTATTCAAAAAAATGAAAATCAATAAAAAAAATGTATGAATACAGGTCTTATCAATGTTTAATGATCCTTAATATGGTGATTTGGTGTTTCTGCTCAGTAACAACAGAAACGCTTTGGGTGAATCTGGATTTAACAGTGGGTGCATCAGAATTCATTAGATAGTAATCCTAAGTCTCAGGGATCACAGGTGGATACATGCTGTTCTAATAACTTCTTACTGACTTTCTGTGTTTTCACTACTACTAAGAAGGCTCCCTTTCTTCCAGAAATCTCCTTTAGCAGAGAGGAAGAAACTTCTGCCACTGCTTCGTTAATCCACAGCCATTTGTCTCTGTAAACAAAACACGGTGGGTGAGGGGAGATGACATGGAAGAAGTTTGTCTATTGCGGTAGTTACAGTAATATCTCCTTGGCGAACTAGGAGAGGTGGTATGAGAGGGACCTACAGTTTTTTTCAATCGCTAACAAGCGTTTGTCCATTCATTTGACACATTTTCAAAACTCTAAACACAGACTCTCACCTACAAAACACAATTGGCCAAATGATTAATTTTCCTCTCAAAAGCACATTCCATGTTGTTACACCACATTTTGTTACATATACACTAACTCGTCATTTCTCTGCACACACTAACTTTACCAAAACACTGGAAACCTGACTCAAAATGAAGTTATTTTGTCAAAGAATGAAGCTTGTTTTCACTTCACAAGATACATGCAGTCAATCAGAGTACACTAGGTTTCAAAATACTGGCTACTGTTGACATTACAAAAACTGCATAGACTTTTATGTTTCAGTTTTACAGGTACTTGCATGCAAAACATGCAATCCAGCATTTTTACACTAAATGTATTGGCTGGGAACTGTATGTCCAAATGTAATGTTCACATTCAAATGCATTCCAGTAAAAAGCAAATCTTTTTTTATTATTATTTATTTGTATTGTTACTGTTGACTAGGCCTACAGGAGGTGCAGTATAAATACTGTTTACAGTAGACTATGATAGGATAGAAAAAGTTTTACAGCATTGCAGTGAACAAAATATCCATGAAACACGAGCATTCTGAACAAAAAACAACAGCAAAAAGCCCAGATAAAAAGGGGGTGAACAAAACAA
>NC_085013.1:3157467-3174967 GCF_963854185.1 Sardina pilchardus
TGGTCTGGCATTTCTTTGCTCTGAAGCGCTTGCAGGAAGCGGGAAGTAACGCCCAGTTCTGGTTTGAATTGATTGGACAGCTCTCACCCAATCGGCGATAGTTACTCATAACAACATAGCGCAGGCGTTTAACGTCATCGTCACGAGCGCCCTCCCCCTTTCGCTCCCACCAACTTTTTTACAGTCTATGCCACCAACCCGTCTCTTCGTTTATTGGCTGCTTTCTGGAGGGGGGGCGTTCTGTTACAATTCTACCGAGCAGAATGCTCCACAGAGGAGCACGGCCAGACTCGTAGTGGAGGCAATCCTTGGCCGGAAGTACGTGGATGGCTCGCGAGGCTATCACCAGGCTACATTGGCTTTATTAATGACTCTGCCCAGGCACCTGCCTTGTTGCTTTCAGGTGCCGATTTTCGATGTTCCCACCCTCCCTCCCTAATCACCACCAGGTTGGTCCTCGTCCAGTTGTCCAGGGGGTAGGGCTTCGCCCCTGCTTCTCGTTCCGGCAGGATTTGCCAGGGTCCGCACACTCAGTGACCTGGACCTAGGACGGGGCCTACGCCAAAGACTCTCATTGTTGCTAATTTCTATTCTGATTAAAATCTTTGTTAACTTCAGTTATGTCTCCGAGTATTCCTGGCTGAAGTGGGAGTTGCTTCCCATCATTTGTGCCCCCATGACTCTTTTCTCCTCTCACTGTTTTACAATGCCCTCCAGAACTATTGGCACTCTCTGGTAAAGTTGACTAATGAGGTACTAAGTTTTCAGGATTTATCAAAGAGTCTCAGGCAGAGTTCATCAGAGAGCTTTATTCACGGTACCGGAGACATACGTTGTGTCCGGTTTGTACATATCTTCAAGTCAGACTTGAGCTCACTAAATCACCAGAGAGCCACTGGCCATGGACACAAAATGTAGGTTACGAATGTAACTATGGATCTGTGAGACCGAGGGATGACCGTCACTATCCTTGTTGCTCGGACCATTCTGAGGCGTTCAGGGATAGGAGACTGACCCGGGAGCATTCTCTGCTATTTATTGACGCAGGTCGTTCTGCTTCCGGAGGTCATGGACATGACTATTTTGACATATGGTCTCGGTGATAGGCAGAACGAAGGTGATCATTACTTTTTAGACCGTAGTGACAGTCAGAGTGAGGTCGAAACAGATCCACTACAGCCCAATCCCTGGGCCCCACGCTCTCTTTAAATCAACCAATGTAAGTGCTAACACTCCTCAGAGGACACACATAGGAGACATACCACGGACATACCACAGATGTTAAAGGGACACTTCACCGATTAGCATTAAGCTTTGTATCTTTAGAAAACCAGTCATGTTTTTGAATGGCCGTGCAACATTCCCTCAGTTTGCCTTGAGACGGGAGAAATACGGTTTTCAATGTTGGACTTCCTGCTTTCAATGATGTAAAAATCGTCATTTTACATCATTGAAAGCAGGAAGTCCTATATCTTTGTCGAGTAGATGAAACTACAAACACTTTCCTCATTTTTCCAAGAGGGGGCGCTAGCGGTGGGACTTCACTTGCAGAAACGAAAATATATAGCCGCCATCTTTTTTGGAAGCGGTCTGTGGAGAAAGCTGATTAGTAACTACGATTAAATATTAAATACTAATTCATTGAATGCTGATATTGAAACTGATATGGCAAATGGGAATTCTGAATATCTGGTATGTGAATTTGATGCACGAGATGACCTGTACGAGCTGTAATACAGCACAGAACATCAAGGCCTCCATCAAGGCCAGCAGCAAGCCTGGACGTCGATTAGGATCATTGGCTGTTGATTAGCCTTTGCCTGGGCTAGCTCCGGCTAGCTCAAACTAGAATGGACTAGCTCTCACAAGGTCAGTTATCCTAATGTTATTCACAAGTTATTGCACAAATAGTATTAGCGATACTAATACTTGTTAAAGGTCGGGTATTCTAGCATATGCTGTCAATTTGCGGGACATTTGACATGGAAATATGTTAATTAACGTTTTGTTTTTTTTCGCGATTTTTTCGCTAATTCCTTTTGAGGACCAGCAACATTGATATATGGCCACAAGATTGAGTACAACATAAAACAATGATCGTTTTAATTTTAGAATCGTTATTAATGCCAAAATGTTACATTAATGAGTCCTTCTGTGTACTTGTCTAGGCTACTTCCTGGTGGGTGCTGGTAAGGCAGTGAAAGGCAGGGAATTCTGGGAGTTGCTGGATTTTATCCACATGACCCAAAAATACATTTTCGGCTTTTTTCTCCCATCTCAGGGGAAAATGAGGGAATGATGCACGACCATTCGAAAATATGACTGGGTTTCTAACAATAAAAAGCTTAATGTAAATGGGTGAAATGCTCCTTTAAATGCAACCCACCACTCATTCCAGGCACCCTCAGACGCCATTAACAGTCAAGACGGAGGGTAAAATGGCACATCTAAAATCCCAGTAAATAACTAAGGAGACACTGGTGAAAAAACAAGACAGAGAAAGAAATGAGAAACCAACACCACTCTCTTATACCCTAATGGTTTAAACTTATTCATAAAGGATATGAGAATGAAAGAAAAATACATGAAGGTTAAAATTTATTCCTACAGCGTGTGTGTGTGTGTGTGTGTGTGTGTGTGTGTGTGTGTGTGTGTGTGTGTGTGTGTGTGTGTGTGTGTGTGTGTGTGTGTGTGTGTGTGTGTGTTCAGAACCATACAGTATATGTATGATCGTCTAGATTTGGTAATTTACTCTTCTAGTCTTGACTACACAAAGGGCCTTGTTTGAGTGTGGGCTATCACTGGACATGTACTGGTCAAAAGTAAGTAAAAAAAACTGAGTAAAAGTAACAGAGTTTGTATCTGACATCTGTGGAATGTATTTTATGTCTCCTGTTTATTTTGAGAGTGTGGGCTTGGGAGGGAGCTGGTCAGACTGGCGCCTCCCTCAGATATAGTCAGGATGAGGTCAGAACTGAAAACTTGCTACAGATGGTGGTCGGTTGTTGTGTTGTTGACTGAGTGAGATGGAGATGTCATTAGTCAAGATTGTATTAGAAGTGTACCTTTGTATTATATTGTCAGACTGTGTCTGTTAGCCACGCAATCTAAGTCCACAGTAGCTCTCTGAGAATTCTGACTGACTCTGAATGACACTTTGACGAATCCTGAAGTTTTGCACCAGAGTTTGGGGTTTTGCCACCGGACTACCGTGATCCACAGCAGGACGGCGCCTCGGTAGCCCGCTAGGCTTACGGGAGTCCTATCGACTCTGAAAAGCAACAGCACAATACATCTGCTAGAGTACCCACCTCACTGGACACTGGAGGAAACTGAACCAAAATAAAGCAGGAGAGTCTCCGTAAGTAACAATTCTGGTGTATATTTACATTGGAGCCTTGACAGCTCAACAGGGTTAAGAGAAAGAGAGACTGCAGTAACCAGGTTTGCGAGTCAATCGCATGGTGTGGTGGTTGTGGTGACAGTCATATGAATTTAGCCAAGCTCGGGGGAGAGAGATTAAGGGTACTAAAATATCTGAATGATAGAGTGAGTAGTTTCTTTGACAGAAACAGGTGGTTGGGCCATTGATAGTAAAAGAAAATAGAGTGCTAAGACAAATGATAAGAGATAAGAACGCTAGCAGAGTTACGCTTAATTGCAAAATTGAGTTTGCTAATTTCGTTTTTCTTTCTTTTTTTATAGCTTCGTGGAGGAGAAATTTCACCAAAACAGAATAAAAAAGATATGTGGAGGTTGATTTCCGTATGCCACTACTGTACTGAATCGTTTTGTTGGCAAGCCTATCAGTGGAGCGACGTTATCTGTTTAGGTATTTTTTGCATTTTGCAGGTCTAAGTCTGCTTTAGTTTTTTTTCTCCTTTTTTTGCTATTTTAAAGGGATAGAAAGCATATAATAGAGATGGGAGCTGATCAGGGAAAGCACATACGTATACCCAAAGAGGTGAAAAATCCAGGATGCTTAAGAACTATGTGTAACAAATATGGGGCAGAAGCCGTAGATTTAGCGTTATTGAAAAAATGGAATCTCTGGACAGAGGGAAAGTTTCCTCTGTGTGGGACTCTGGATGTAGCCACTTTGAAGGAATGCAGAGAGATAATGGCAAGCAAGGTCAAGCCTTTTAAGCCAGACGTTTTTGATAAATGGGAGAGAGAGGCAAAGAAACGAGGCGAGCAGAAGAAAACTGACGCCGTTGATGAAGATGCAACAAGCCTGCCACAAAATGAGAACTTTCCCCCAAATGCTCCTCCTGTTTTGCCTGCTCAAGTGTTAATGGGCCCACAGCTTCCCAACTACCGAGAATGGGATGACCTCTGGCCCTACTCACGGAGAGCCCTTCAGGAGGCCTCCCCAGAAAACCAGCAGGAAGGAACATCCACATCAGCGTCCCAGGGAGGGTCACGACCCCCACCCATACTCACAGAGGAAAAACAAACCCTACCTCAGCAGGAAACAAGACCCTCGCCTTCACAGATGGAGGAAACGCAGCTCTCACCAAAACCCCCACAGGAAACACAAGCGAGTGGGGGGGCAACCGGAGCTGATAAAGTGGAGGGAGAGGGCTATGAGCCTGACTGTGCTTACTTGGTGAACCAAACACCCATCAACATTTCGTCAGGTTCCGAAGCGGAGAGGACGAAGAGTCTGCGCAGACAAATGATCAAAAGCTGTAATACTGTTGGTGGGCAAAACTTTCAGCCTATTAACCATCTCTCTCTGATCCAGATGCCAGGGCCTAATGGACAGGGGACAATCACGAGGTCGCTGCTTTCGGATGAGCTGACTGCAGTTACCAAGTCTTTGCCAAAGCCACAAGACGGAGTGGAGCATTTTATTACTGCCATTGAAAGAATGAACACCATGTACAAGCCAACCCCCATGGAGATGGTTGCCATTCTGGCTCCGCTTATAGGGCTGGATTGGTGGGATCTAAGTGAAAGTCTCACACCCTGCTTCAAAAGTGAGGTGGATCCCACAACAGAAGACGGTAAGAGACTCTTTACAGACTGTCTGAATCAATTCTATAGAGACCTACGTAAAAAGTATCCTGTGGACTATACAATGATGGCCGTGTGCCAAGGTACGGATGAATCGTCTTCTGAATTTATGACTCGCCTGTTAAAGTCGATGAGAATCCACACAAGCATAGAGACCACTGAACATCTGAAATATCTGCAGACAGAGCTTTTTTTTACTGGTCTGCAAGAAGAGGTGAGAGCCTATGTGAGTACAAATTGTGTGAATTGGAAAAGATGTGAACCCTCTGAACTGTTGTCGTATGCTGAGAAATTTGAGTTCAGAAAAGTTAAGAAACAGCAGAGAAAAGAAGCGAAGCTACGGAGGGCCGCACCGTCGTTCTACAAAAGCCTGACCCGAGATGGAGGCCACAGGAGAGACGGAGGGCGGCCAAGAGGGGGTGCGGCCAACAGAGACGGGAGTTGCCAAAAAAGCAGAGGGTCGAATTGGCACGCGTGTGGTAAGCCTGGACATTGTGCTAGAAACTGTTGGTCTAAAGGAAATCGAGCGGCCAACAGATATGGGAGTCACCAAAAGAGCAGAGGGTCAAATTGCTACACGTGTGGTAAGCCTGGACATTTTGCTAGAGACTGTTGGTATAAAAGAAATGGTGCCAATCGTGACAAGGCTGACCAGAGTGGCAGAGCTGTGGACCGACCTGTGGAGGAGAGTAACGTTGACGAGGGGGAGTTGACAGAGTTGTTAAACCAAGTGCCTTCTAGTTTATGGGCTTTGGACCCGTTTGATTTTGGAACCTTGCACTCAGCGCAGCCACTGGTGGTCACCCCTAGAACTAACGTGTTTCCCACACAACCACAATATCCCCTCTCGCAAGAAGCTACTGAAGACATTTTGCCATGGTTCGAATCTTTACTCCAAAGAGGAGCGATAGAGCCATGCGACGGTAGCCCTGTAAACAGCCCGCTACTCCATGTCAAAAAGAAAGATAATTCATGCCGATTTGTGATTGATTTGAGAAGGGTAAACGAGGCAGTACAGGCGGTGACGCCCGCTGTGCCTAGTCCTACCTCCATTCTGACAGCAGTGCCTGCCAACGCAACCTGTTTTTCTGTCGTTGATATTCAGAATGCGGCCTTCAGCATAAAGGTGGCAAAGGACTCGCGCTTTTGGTTTGCATTTACATGGAGGACCAATGACGGTCAGTCACGTCAATATCAGCTGAAACGCCTTCCACAAGGTTTTACATCAACGTCTGCGCTGTTTTCATCTGCGCTGATTGAATGTCTTGGACATTTTCACCCTCCTGAGGGGAGCAAAGTGATCAGCTTTATTGATGATATTTTGTTGTCATCTCCGACACTATCTGCCTGCAAAATTGACACGGTGGCTTTGCTGTGCTTCTTGGCCGAAGCCGGTCTTAAGGTTTCGAAGGAAAAAATGCAGCTATGTAAGACCAGAGTGAAGTATCTAGGCAACATTTGGGGCCCAGGATCACTCGAACTTGAGCCGACCCGTGTGTTTGCCATCACTCAGTACAACAGACCACACACTAAGAAAAACGTGTTGAAGTTTCTGGGAAGGGTGGAGAATTGCAGAGCTTGGGTGAAAGATTTTTCTGCAGTGGCCAGACCACTACAGCGGTGTGCTAACGCATGTCCCAAAAACAAGGATGGTGTCACGTGGTCTGCGGAATGTGAAAAAGCCTTTGTGGCATTAAAGGCTGCTTTATCCTCCGCCCCAGCGTTAGGCTTGCCTGACTATGACAAACCTTTTGATCTGTTTGTGTGTGAACGAAAGGGAACCGCTTCTGGAGTGTTGTGTCAGAGACATGGTGAGCAATATCGACCAGTCACATATGTGTCCAAGCCTTTTGACACTGTGGCCGCAGGTCTTTTGCCGTGTTTTAGGGCAGTAGCAGCGGCTGCTGCAGCTGTCACTGCATGTGCTGACATTGTGCAAATGTATCCATTAACTGTGCATGTTCCCCATGACATTCACGCATTGTTGCTCCAAGCAAAAACTACACACTTAACATCTGCCCGTTTACTGAGCTATCAGAATGTGCTAACTCAGGAGCATATTACTTTAACCAGATGCACCAAGCTGAACCCAGCAACTATGTTGCCATCAGCAGACGACGGTGAACTACATGACTGCGTGACTTATTGAGATATCTTCAAAACCCGGACCTGGCATTTGTGACAGGTTGCCAGTGTTGCCTGGAGATTGGATCCAGGTACGAGATAAAGGCAAAAAGCATTCTCACAGATTTTGTGGGCCCTACCAAGTCCTTTTGGTTACTCCCACGGCTGTGAGGGTGAGGTTAGCTGAGCGAGACACGTGTGTGCATCTGTCAGACTGCCGTTGAAGCCTCCAGAGTTTTATGACCACCCAACCCTCACCCTTGGAGGCTCTCCAAGGGTCACAAGAGAAGCACAAGCCACTGATTGGTGGTAAGAATTCCCCAGTGACCCCTACTCCAGGGTCACTGTGTTTCGGTGTGGAAGGAGTTATGGTCTTTTACCCCCAGTGTTTTCGTCAAGTGAGATGCTGTGTTTCGGTTCGAAAAAAGGACCAAGTGAATCCCCAGTGTTTTGCCATCAGCAACATTGTGTTTCGGTATAAGGAGCAGCAGTCTTCATTAAACTATTCATCTACATTTTGGACATTCTTGAGATTCATATATAAGTCATATATCTAATTTTTTCTTTCAACACGAAAATGTAAAATGTTATGTAAAACATGTGGATGTGTGGAGGAGTATGGCCTAGCCCAAAAAGAAAAACAAATATATATATATATATATATATATATATATATATATATATATATACAGTAAAAAGTTAGAGGTAAGGTATGCTGTCAGCTCGCACCAAGGCTTTGACAAGGAATGACAGTTGTCACAATACTTTGATTGTGCATCCATTCATTCCATTTAAGGTTTTGTGTTGGTCTACTAAATACATGTTTTTTCCATGGGATTTTCCCGGTCAAGTGTTATACTATGTGTGATTTAGTGTGAATTTAGTGAGTAGTTTTTTATCATTGAATGATTTTGACATTTAATAAGGCCATTTGTGCTGTCAAGACTAAAAGAGTAAATGAGCAAATATGGATTTCACACATATATGGTTCTGAACACACACACACACATACACACACACACACACATTATTAGTGGAAATGTACTGACCGACGGTAACTGAGATGATAACATCCGTGGTATGTCTTTCATGTCTCCTGTGGTGTTCTGGGATTCGTGCTGTTTCTGCCGAGATAGTGTGGACTCGGAAAGGAGCTGGGTCAGGCTAGCACCTCCCTTCAGATTTAGTGGGGTCAGGTCAGACCTGAAAACATGCCACAGATGGTGGTCGTGTAAGGATACGACCTTGTGCAGTAACTTGTTGTTGTGTTGTCGACTGAGTGGCATGCCACAGGTGGAGATGTCATTGGTCAAGATTGTATAAGAACTTTGTATTGTATCGTTAGATACAATATGTGTCTGTTAGTCACACAATGTAGAAATAAAGCTCTCTGAGAATTCTGACTGACTGCTGACTCTTTGCCTGAGACTCTTTGATGCATCCTGAAATTTTGCACCAGAGTTGATTTATCGTAATCTCACATAATCCCTTCTCAATTGGCTTCATTCAAATATGCTCAATTTCTCTCTCTTCTCACTGTTTTATGCCCTTATATTTTCACAACAGATAGTCCAAGTCACTAGTCTAACTGTGCTTCTCTTCTCAAGCCCCCCATCCTCAACAACAGTTGGTGTCTCAATAGCTATTTGGTTAACTGACAGAAGTGCCTAAGATGTGTGTGTGTGTGTATGTGTGTGTGTGTGTGTGTGTGTGTGTGTGTGTGTGTGTGTGTGTGTGTGTGTGTGTGTGTGTGTGTGTGTGTGTCTGTTTCTGTGTCTGTGTCTGTCTGTGTGTGTGTCTGTGTGGTTTAGTGTGCAAGAGAAAGGGAGACTTTGACTGTGTGTGTGTGTGTGTCTGTATGTGTGTATGCGAGAGAAAGGGAGACTGTGTGTGTCTGTGTGTCTGTGCGCGTGCCCCATGTGTGTCTATGAGTAGGTGGCTGGCTGGTGGGAAGAATAGATGGCAGGAAGATTATCCTTTGTGATGAGAAACATTATTTTATGCTTTGGATAAGTGCAAGCAAAGTCATCTCGGATTCGCAGCAACAATCAATCCTTGGACCACTTACGGCTCCGGCGCCGCTAGGTAACGGCGCTCCTGCATTCATTATCCCCTGGGCCAACCGTGAAGCGGCAGGACATGCCTCGCATGGCAAATGGCGGCTTTGCCTATCTGATGCCTTCCAATCTGCTCCGGGAAGTCTATAGAACCCCCCCCGCCTCCGCTCCCCGCCATACACACACACGCATACACACACACACACACACACACACACACCTTTCATCCACAACCCACCTCCTCCCAACCCCCCCACACACACTCCATTGGGTGCCAATCAACATTACAACTTTCCATCTCTAGCCGTGCAATCAACATCGCTATGAGCCAGCAGTCGATACAGCGTAGTAGGGAATGAACAAGGGCAAGGACACAGCATCAGACACTTTCCAGGGGGGAAATAAACCTTTTTTTCATATTTTTGATCTTATTTTCACTCCACATTTATAATAGACTCGGTGGCCCGTGAAGGGAGATTATGAAAATCAGAATCAATTATGATGCCAAATGTGTCTAAGGAGGGAATGGTCCAGAAAGTGAAAACAAGCTGCACCCCAAGGTCAGTGATTATGGAAGAACTGTCTCTGACCTATAATGGATATCTTATTTTTCCATCACTGTCTTTTACTTTTTATTTTTTCTTCTCTCGCCAATCTCATTTCCAGAGTGTCCCTGAATAAAGAATTTCCAAGGTGAAGTCACCTGTTTCATTAACAGAAAAAGACACAGTAAAAACAAATATAATAAAAACCAGTTAATAGAGCTATAAAGTCCAAGCAATCTGCCTTGCATCGAAGGCAATGAATATACTTTCCCATATGCAGGAAAAATAAAAACTCAGTATTAGTCCATCATGATATATCTGCAGACACATGCATCATGCCTTTATAGCATGGAAATGACCTGGACCTGCCAGTCATTTTAGAAAAAGATCGCTGAATTATTATATAATCTCACCATACCATCATATTCCAATAGCACATTTTTGTCATGCCAGAGGTTGACCTTTTCTGACATTCAGCATGTAGAATATCATTTTGCCAACTGATGGAACAGTGATTTAAATACATAGCAATTTCATGAATTTTAACCAGTGAGCACAGAATTACAATTTCGCTGGCACAAAAGGAAGAGGAGAGAGCATGCAATTAACATTTGCTTTGTGTGATTTAACTCTACATGCTGTCATGTCTGCGAAACAAGCCGTGACGCAGGATATGAGTGTGTATGCCTGTGTGTGTGTGTGTGGGGGTGGGGGTGTGTGTGTGTGTGTGTGTGTGTGAGAGAGAGAGAGAGAGAGAGAGAGAGAGAGGGAGATAGAGAGAGAGAGAGATGTTTCTACAGTGAGCATCTGCTATGTATCATTTGTCAACCAGATGCAGCAATTGATATTGGTATTTGGTGGCTGGATATGATGATACATACTGTATGCATATGTACATACATGTACTATATGTGAATTTGTGTGTGCCATAACCTCTCAACAAAATATGCTGCCACTACTCACTACTGTGTACTTGCTACCTAGTTAATTACAACATAATGTGTTTATTTTTTATAGGTATTTCTACGGTATATGTGACTGAGGTAATGTTAACATTAGGTACCGCACTTCAATGTAGTGTATTACATAAGGGCAAAATGAGCATTCATAACTTGTATAAGTACACTTAACATAGATCAAATGTGGTGAAGAACGCGCAGACAAGCTGACATACATTGTGCCACATATTACACTGATGTCACTAACACTTTTAGGAAGCCTAGCTTCTGTTCCGTAACTTTGAACACTCAAACACACACACACATAAACATACAAACACACACACATACACACTTGCTCTAATAATTATTCACAACTCTTCACTTTGAATCCAAGAAGAGAGGACAGGATGCCGGTTGATGTTGGAAGCATCACATCCTATCAAGCGTGATGTACACTTCCTTTCATCTTGAGTCTGCTATTTTTCCCGCATCTTCCAACATCAAGCTAAAGCGTGTGTAACGAACGAGAGGCTCGAGCGTGAGCATGGACCTCTGGAGAAGACCACAGTCAGAGTAGGAGACCCAGGGTCGCGCTGGTCATCGGGGGGAAGGTCGCATCAGCAAAACTCTCCGCTGGCGGCCGTCCCCGGGAAAAAAACATGAAAGGACGACGCGCTCGGATCACTTGCATCAGTCCTTCAGATCATTTCACTTTGTTACATCACATCCTCCGGCGTTTGTTTTCTTTTTCCTGGTCTCAACTGCACAGCGTTCTCCCAGACGCCCATCACAGCCCATCCTTGTCACGCTCCGCTTGCGACCCGGAGTTTTGCTCCGTCGAGCCCGTGACTCAACGCCAACTTGTCCGGCCCCGCTCTCGCGCGCGACTGCCACGCGCCTCCTCAGCATCAAAGCCAGCGGACTTTGATCTTCCCACAGGCAGGGACCACACCTTCGAGATGCACAGCACCCAGACTTATTTACATCTACTGTCAATGGGAAGAAAAACTGTTTAAAGGCTGATGTTGAAAGACTGCTTGGAGGTGTTAGTGCAGAGCCTGTGTGATTTCCTGAGGCGTTATTATATCAGGCTTTACTAAGCACACAGAGGCACTGGAATACAAAGTAAATAACTATTAGTTACTTGGTGGAAATACGTAGGACTTTTAGGTTTCCAGACTTTCCGTTTCCTGCGTCATGAGTGTCAGACTGACATCACAGCTTGTAGAGTCTATTAGTTACGCACACACACACGCGCACACGCACAGAGAGACACACACACACATAACACATACCTCTCTCCAGCTGCAGCCACAGCATACTATCCCTGGTGATGTGTAGTAAGGGACATTGCTCTGCACATAACAGGCAGACCCAAGGATACGCACACACACAGACACACAGACACACACACACACACACACACACACACACACACACACACACACACACACACACACACACACACACACACAGGCAGACCCAAGGAAACGCTCTACAGTTCTCTAAAGCTTTCCACCACATGGATTAAACCATGGTCAGGTTAATGGAGTTATACGGCATGACGGACAGAAAGAGAAAAGAGACATTACCATGCAAAAGCTCTTTTTTGATTCAATCCTAGGCTCATCCAAAAAGCACATACATTGAGCACGGTAGGTAAGTAAAACCCTTAGATAGTATTGGAACGCTGATTTGTCTGCATTTGTATGAATGACACCAGGGTAGCCTCCTATTCAGGGTTAGCGTCCCATGCCAAGCTGTGGGCTGTCGAACGAGGCAGAGCCACAAAGGGCAATGCAGCACAGCACATGGCATGCCTCTTTTCTTATTCCAACTGAACACTATCCACACGACAACCTCCAGACCTCTTCGTATGCTTCTTTTCATCTATGTGCATACATACACATATTTACTTACTCCCACAGATCTGTCCTCTCGGGGCCCAGAAAAAAACATGCCTTGCTGCTCCCTTGAAAGCTCACCCACACACAAAAGCATGTATGAAGAACATCTACTCATGAAACTAGAGCTGTGTCATTAGCACAAGAGCAAACAAGCCGTGCAGAGCTAAACATTGATATGAAGTTGCCTTTGAAGTGAGCAGACGAGCTATTCCGGAAGAATAGTGGCTCGGGAGATACTTGTTATTTGCGAGATATGGCTCTTAGTAAAGTAGGAGAGCCTATTGATGTTGACCATGAATCATGAGCTGAGGGATGGGGGCAAGTCCACTTATCGTACTTGTCTTGCTTTAAGAGTGGTAAAAAAAAACACATTCACACACACACACACACACACACTGGTGTGCGTTCTTCTTGGCCATATGCTCTGGCCTAAATGCCCGATGCCTTTACATTACTGACAGGTTGTGTCTTCACATTGGTAAACAGCAACAAGTTCAAATCCTTCTTCACTTATCTACACACACACACACACACACACACACACACACACACACACACACACACACACACACACACACACACATCCACCATCTGCTGGCCCATCTAGCTAGTGTCACCCTCTCATTACCGGTCATGCTGGCAGACAAGGCTTGGTGACAGAGGCATGATTGTTTTTGTCGCCTGTCTGCCAATGCGGCATCCTTCTGACCCATTTCACCTGGTGGGGTCAGGGCTCTGTTTATACCACACAACGCAATGCAATGTCTTGTTCAAACAGTGAGGTGTTATTTACCAGTGCTTCATAAGACAACATGCTATTCTTACACTGTTACAACTGTCTAGTTTTGTGTTCCTGATGGTCAAAATTGACTGCTGCATTATAACTTGTTATAAATCGATAGTAACACATACATTATCATCTACTGTAATGTTGTGAATGATAGACCTTTGTATCGACTTAAATTATATTAGATATTACCAGTTTTGAACTTTCATTTGCTATTTATGGCCTGCAGGCCTCATTGACCTGAGCTCATGTAAGTCAGAAAGGGATAAGGGGTACTGTTGGGGAAAGGTTCAAGTTGGGGCTCCATAGAAGCAAAGAGAGGGAGTGAAAGGAGTGTGTGTGTGTGTGTGTGTGTGTGTGTGTGTGTGTGTGTGTGTGTGTGTGTGTGTGTGTGTGTGTGTGTGTGTGTGTGTGCGTGTGCGTGTGCGTGTGCGTGTGCGCGCGCGCGTGTGTGCGTGCGTGCGTGCGTGCGTGCGTGCGTGTGTGTGTGTGTGCGTGCGTGCGTGTGTATGTGTGTGTGTGTGTGTGTGGATGTATAGAAGCACACATACAGTTAATCTGATCAACAGGTATGTTATACTGACCATTGTCTCACCTTTTCATTTCTAATGGCCGCTCATTTTTGACTGTGAAAACAATGAGTGTTCTGCAGTTAAATAAAATACCCAAATTGCTATGAAAATGATAAAAAAAAAATAATAAAAAAAAAATTCTGTGTGTTCAGATGCCCTGTGTTAACAAAGCCATGGAGCCTCATGCTAGTGTAGGAATAACATTTAAACATTTAATTTACCTTTCTATGGCCTGGGTGTGGAAACTTTAGGACAATATAACCGTGTCTGTGTTCTCATTTCTCTCTGTCTTGTTTTTCACCAAAGTGTTGTGGAATGCATGAAGTCAACATATGATGATTTGCGTCCAACATCTGTGTATGTCTCCATGGCCTTTTGAAGGTGGTTGTCTCTCTCAGGGGAGTGATAGATAGTGGAAACCGGGGGTTCTGGCACCTCCCTATAGGATTACTGGGTACATGCTACAGATGGCGGTTGCGGTAAGTTATGTCCTTGTGGGGTTAAACAAAGAACTCTTTGTTGCTCTCTCATGCTTACATATGTGGTATATATACTGTATAAAGTGCTGCAGTCATATAGCATAGTTAGGCATGGTCAATTAAATGCCTTTACATAAAGGAGGAATACCCAATGCACATTTTCAGTCACATGGTGACTGACAAGTCAAGTCAAGAGTTGCATGTGATACAGTGATATTAAAATGAACAGACAAGGGACCGAGCACTGTCCTGTAAATGACCCTAGTTACCATGTGTCCACCCGACCCTCTCTGTCCCAGCATACAATTGCAATCTGCTCTGAGCACACTCATGCATTTCCACGTGGTCAGACACCAGTGTGCCCCCCCCCCCCCCCTCCCCCCTCCCAAATTAAACCCTGCTTCAGACATGAACCGTGGCCAGTCCTGGCATTAGCATATAGACTGATAATATTCAGTGGAACCTGACGAGGTCTTGCACACGCCCCTCTCAATGTCGGCCACCTCATCTCTTGCTTCCCGCCACACAAGACGGAGAATGAAAGGAAGAGAGTGAATGAAACCTCAGTCACAGTCCTACTTCTTCATCTCCATTCTAGGGGGACTCGATGAGCTGGGGGTGTATATATATATAAATATCTCTCTCTTCATCATTGTGGTTTGTTTGAGCAGCCTCTCTGGAAGATTATTGCTCCACTGGGTTACTTAATGTGTGACAAGAGGGTTTTTAATATGTATGGACCTCCTTTATACCTGCAGAGTTAAGCTTCTACCTTCTGCTGAAGAGGAGACCGCGAGGAGCAGTGATTGAAGAGCGTGGGCCAGTTCGTTTCCGCTTCTTTACGTAAGGCTGAGCAAAAGGAGCGAAAGAAAGAGAGAATGAGAGAGAGAGCGATAGAGAGAGAGAGAGAGAGAAAGAAAGAAAGATGGAGAATGTGCAGAAGTGAGATGAGGGGATGAAAAAAGACATAGAATTTTGAATTAATCCGCTTCAGTCTTGGTGAAGGGCTCTGTAGTAAAGTCAGGGCCGCGCTCCAGGGCCGTGCTCTCCTCCATGTTGGGCTTTGGGAAATTACTTTTATTCATTCTGCCATCAACCCCATCCCTTATTCCTTCACAGCCAGACATATTTTTTATGTCTTTGTACATCTCTAACTTAAAGAGGATAATGCTCTCCCTTTTAGAAATGGGCTGGGGAGTGGAACAGCAGGTATGAAGAAAGGATAGAGAGGAACAGAGGGATGAGAGAGAGAAAGAGAGAGAGCAACAGAGAGACAGAGAGAGAGAGAGAGATGATGGTGAGAGAGAGCAGGAAAAAGGGGTATGCATATTATTAGTCTCCATTCAAATAGCAGCATCTAAATCACTACTGGGTTACTGCCATAAGGATGCAAAAAGACCGAGAATCCAATGATCACCCTAGCAAATGCCCCATGGCATCAACCCAGCATTGTTACACAGATTCTCACAGAAATGTAATCGGACCTTTCTATTTGGGATAATCTAAAATCAGATAAGCAAATGATAATGATAATTGTAAGCACTTTTCAAGGAGCGGCTGCATATCTCTACATAGTCGATAGGCTACTTCAGTGAGCAAGACTGAAACAAGCATAGGAGTCAGAAACATTAGCCAGTAAGAGGAATCTATAGCAAAGAGCGGGGAAAGGAAAAGACAGAAGGTGTTTGGTTTCCTGATGGCTGTATTTCCAGCAGTTGTTATGGCTCAGGTGCTGTTAGTCATCCTCCTACAACCCCTAGACCCCCACACACGTGAAGTATTTCATTTCAGCATACGTGCCAATTGATTATTTCTTCTTATTCTTATGTTACTATTCTTGGTGAAGTGAGGGCACATTATCTATGCCAATCTCTTTCCTCCACATGTACACATTCTGTATGTACAGTAAGCGAAGGAGGGAAAAAATGAGGAAATTATTTCCTTCTTTTCTTCATTCATGAATCAAATCGTCACAGGTAAATTACAGTTTTTTTCAATCGCTAACAAGCGTTTGTCCATTCAGTTGGCACATTTTCAAAACTCTAAACACAGTCAGCACAGTATCGGTCTTTTGTGGCCATACCATTCACACATTTCATGTTGTTTTCACACAGTATGCAGTCAGTGAATACACTTTCACAATGCTTACATTTTCTTAACAGACAAACTATACCTCCCAACAAAATAATGGATTGTTTTTGTATTATTTTCGAATGTTAACACACAACATCCCACAATAGTTAAAACAATATTCCAAACCTTAGATACAGTATAAAAACCTCTGCTTCTGCAATGTTATCAATTCAAAAGCAATATATTTCAGCTGATAATAAACAAACAATCGAATGATTGACACACAGATGATTTATGTCGGGTAAATTGGGCCAACCACACCTGATTCCAGTCTAACTTAGACTCAGTGGCAGGGGTGATTTCTCTCTATTACATTGACACAGTAAAAAGAGGTGATGTTTTTGGAAACAGAAACAGAAAAAGACAAATACTGTAATGTCTGGACGAGGAAGAGTAGGAGTAAGGGGCCCAGGGAGAAGAGCAGGCCCAGTGAGAGGTGCAGGAGCACTGAGAGGAGCAGGTGCAGAGATTAGACATCCCGTGGTAATATTGTGCTTTTTTTGGTTCACCCCCTTTTTATGGGCTTTTTGCTGTTGTTTTTTGTTCAGAATGCTCTTGTGTTTCATGGATATTTTGTTCACTGCAATGCTGTAAAACTTTTTCGGTTCTATCATAGTCTACTGTAAACAGTATTTATACTGCACCTCCTGTAGGCCTAGTGAACAGTAAAAAGAAAATAAATAAATAAATAAATAAATAAAAGTGCTTTTTACTGGAATGTATTTGAATGTGGACATCTGGACATACAGTTCCCAATCAAGAAATGAAGTGTAAAAATGCTGGATTGCATGTTTTGCATGCAAATACCTGTAAAACTGAAACATAAAAGTCTATGCAGTTTTTGTAATGTCAACAGTAGTCAGTATTTTGAAACCTAGTGTACTCTGATTGACTGCATATATCTTGTGAAGTGAAAACAAGCTTCATTCTTTGACA
>NC_085013.1:3179967-3204967 GCF_963854185.1 Sardina pilchardus
TATGCATGGAGTCATGTCATAAAGGCATCTAACAATGCACACACACACACACACACACACACACACACACACACACACACACACACACATACACATACATACATACAGACACACACTCACAGCACTTTCCACCACACATTCATTGCACACACACACACACACACACACACACACACACAGCTAAGCTCCACAAAGGGCTTCCAACTCACAAAGAGCTGCTTACCCCATGACCTTCTCAGTGCCCCAGTAAGACTTGAAAACAAAACATGCATTAATTTCCCAAGCTGGTGGCTTTACCTCTGCTGAAGCACAAACCAGGCTACGGACGAGGGGCCATCCTGAAAACATACCCTTTTGTTTATTTGTGCTTATTCATTAATTGTGGGGTTTTTTTTCTATGTTGAGGGATGGCAGTCCTATTTGCAGCTGTTCTGCATGGCTTTCCTTATTGCCTCGTTAAATTAAAAACACATCCGACCACACCAAAAGGGGAGTGTGACTTGCACAATTTGTTTGTGGTCGCCATTAAACGGAAACAACAGAAGCTCGTGTTGACAAGAACATATAATCATGCAAATTCATTATTTAAAAAAATGGAGAAGATGTAAGCAGGTGCCTTTCAACAAACATCGTGCTAAGCTATATGCTACACCAAAGGCGGACGGTCTTTAATGTACAATTAACCACCACAGTAGGGGGTCCACCTATTTTTACATCACAACATGGGGTTTTTGATATCCAACTGAAGCTTTGAGTTGAACATGGATTTGGACAATTATTTATACAGCTTATTCTTTCAGTTCTCTTATGCATAAGCTGCTACATACAGCTCGTCACCAAGTGAGCGAGATTGCATGGCAGAAGGACAGCATTCATTAAAATAGAAATGATCTCTTGCGTGCACATTTGCGCTGTGACTAACAAACCAATTCACTGAGACATCACTTAAAAACCCTGACAGCACCTTAGTGCAGCTAAGGCTTCCAGAAGCATCATGGGCGGACTGATTCATTGCCTGTCATAGCCACTGATCACCTGTGGTTTCCAGGAACTGGACGCTCAAGTAGGCTAATTGATTTGTTGTTCAATGTAAATTATGTCATGTGAGTACCAGGATAGGGGGAGTTGTTTTCCCTCTGAGTCCCTAGAGTGCAGATGGTGGGAAGACAAGAATCATCATGCCCATCTTCCTGTTCTCCATGTGACGAGCAAATTCAGAGTTGTCTTTTTTTTCCCCATTCCATTCTATATTTCATTTCCCATATACGGATTGCAAAATGAAAAATGTGTTTGAGGGCCAGGAAAGTCAACCGCCATGATAAGGCAAAGCTGCATGGTGAGCGCTGCGAGAGGAGGCAGGATGAAGAAGAAGGAGTGCCCCCTAGGCGGCTGATGAAGAGCTTTCCACAGGTGCACGAACATGACAAACACAGCCGAGCCTCCCGAAGGCAGACAGCCTCGTCGCAGGGATCCGGACATTAATCAGCGCCGAGGTGGGGGTGATCTTCCCAGCAGTGGATGAACTCATGGCACCGGTCGCCCGCTCAGACGTCTCTTAGCCCCCCCTCTTCAAAGCTCAGCAGAAGGGGTAACGCTGCATGTCACACTAATGAACATCTATCTCCTCGGCATGATTGTCAGACATGTTATGCCGTATGTCCTGGTGTCAATCATCATAGACACATGCCAGTGATACTAAGGGTTGCTTGACTACCTCATGTTGGGTTTGCAACATGTTTACACTTGTGTGTTTCATAATGATTCTATACATGCAACTATTGTATGTGGCAGCATTTCTAGTTTTTAATGTAAGGTTCCTTTTAATGCCATGACATCTTTACCAGATATTTCCATTAATAAAACTAAAATGATAGTCTTGTATCAAAGTCTTGTACATCCATTTTGAAGGCACCTCTGCCCAGACATAGAATAGCGTAATGATTCGATTAACATCCTATGAAGATCCTTCACATTTCTGCTCTGGAAAGCCAAGTAATGCATCTTTGTTCATATAACAGTGATGTAGTGGGCATAGATCATAGCATCATGAACATTAAAGTGGTTCATGTATGAAAAATGTTCAAAAATGAAAGCTGTGAAGGTTATCATTGTGTTACACAAGGTTACAGGGTAAAGAAAGATTGATTCACCCAATAAACACATACTATATACTAGTGGTTCTTAAACATGTTGAGGAAACTGTGAACAACCCTGAACTTTGATTCCCTTACAACATGAAGGTGATAGTTACAGTACATTCACTCACTAGCTCAGCACTATACAATAGGAGTCAACAGCATGGCTCTTGTTTATCTGTACTGGGCTTGCTTTTGTAAAGACTGTCAAAAATACACTGTTTATATGTCAGTAAGAGGCATCTTACTGAAGGAAAACAAATCTTTACAGAAGGAAGCCAATGCATATTTCAAGCTCATACATATGAACATACATACAAAAATAAAAAGATAGTGATCGGTAAGGGGGCAACTCCAATTTTGTGAGTCTTTGAGGTTTTGCCAGACAGATCAGGGAAAAGAGACCGGAAAAGAAAAACTGAAAAGGCATATGAAAGAAAGGGGCAATCAAGCCTCTGAGGGAGGGTGTGGAGCAATGCCGGCATCTGATTAGTTTGAACCGTTCTCACCTTCCGAAATGACCGAGCTTGATTGCAAATGATGGTGTCATTTTTGCATCGTTTCCCCAGGTATTGTGCGAGAGCAATGGCTAGTGAATGGTGTGCCAAAGGTAGAAAATGGATAAATTATGGATAACGATTGACTCGAGATTTGAACAAAGATCCAGACATACAGTATACACACTAGCTTGACCTAAGAAATGGATTTCAAATGCATCACATAAGACGTTTAAGTAGTCAGTACAGCTGTATTCTGCGAGAAGGCCTATGTGAGTTTTACCAAAATCATTATGTAAATTCCAGGATCTGTCATGTGGAAGGTCTCTTAGAGGCTGTAAGGCTTTGGTGAGGGTACACTAAGTTTAATTGTATCACTCCATAAGAGCTCACAAAGTGGAAACAGGAGGCCATCTCCCTCTACATGAGTTAGACAAACCAAATGTAATTTCCAGATGGTTGATTGATGTCACCAAATAAAAACTCAAATTGTGAAACTGCCATTCATGTCGGACTTCCAGGCACTCACTGAGTACCTCAAAGATAATTATCATGTTGATGTGTCATCGTGGGCATTTCATCTGGGTTCAGTATGGCTTAAACAGACGTTTAACAGACGTCTCCTGAACAACCACACTAACACAACATTGGGCGGCTGTCCATACCAGTTTAGAAGGACCGAACAATGGCAAGTAGATATAGTCAGTAGATTATATTCACATATTTTGTATCATACTGATTTGTTTGATCTATCCAATTGTGTGCAGAGGTTGAAACATACCCCAAAATTAAATCCAAATAGACTGACACCAGACTCCAGCATCTGGCTATGGTAAGCTAACTCTGCATGGTGACATCATATAAATTAGACTGGCTTTCCAACCAAGTTAGAGTTATATAATATTTCCGGTTGGAGGCTGGAAGATTGCATACTTTGAAGTTTGAAGCTGTCTATTTTTCTGGTAACACTTTATAATAACTACACACGATTCATCATTTATTAAGCATTTGTTACCTATTAGTTAATGGTTTGTTCATCATTAGTAATTTATTGTTCATGTATAATTCATCATCAGTAAAGCATTTGTTCACAAAGTTATGAATGGTTTGTTCATAGTAAATAAAAACAATGTTTGTAAATACATGGTTTATACCTTATAAATAATGAAACAACCATTTATAAATGAAATCATTTCCCTATTAAGAACCAGTTACAAACTATTAGTAAATGTTTTGATCATCATTTGTAAAGTATTACTCCTATGTTAATTCTCATACTGTAATTCATGATTAACTCAGGAGTTACAAGTGGTTAGTAAATTATATTTGTGAGCTCATCTAAAGTGAGGACTGAATATGCCTTGCTACACATTTACAAATGAGTTATAAAGGTTACATTTGCATTTATTCATTTAGCAGACACTTTCATCCAAAGAGACACTATCAATGAAAGTAAAGAGCAAGACCACAATGGTGGCACCTGGGGATTGAACCCCCAACTATCTGGCTTACAGCATGCTAGCTCAGTGCCTTATCCACTACACTACCTCTGGCCACTGCTATTTTAACTAGAAATTCACAAATATAAAATAGACGCGCGTGTTTACTTTGAACAAACATCTATAATTGTGTATACGCATGATTTACAGATGAGAGTTAAGGTAGGAATTATGCTTTAAAATTAAGAACACAGCATTTAATAACATGCTTAACAGTGTGTAGTAGACACTCTTGCATAGTTTTACTTCAGTATACAGTACGTCGGTCAATTACTTGTATACTATAACTCTCTAACTATTGTATCAATGCGCTGCTTAGTGCTACATCAAATGTAGTCATATGCATAACAGGAAAGTAGTTATTTTAAAACAAGTAAAAGTAGATCCCATCTAATTTGCATAGTAGCACAGGTGGTGTAGCGGTTAAGGAGCAAGGCTATCATTCTGTAGCCTGTTCAGTTGAGGGTTCGATTCCCAGCTCCTGCAGTTATGTTTAATTTAATTGACGTGTATGTTTCTCTGGATAAAATTGTCAGTTTAATGAATGAATGTGAATGTAGTATTTACAACTCATTTGCAAATGTGTAGCAAGGCATAAATAGTCCTCACTTTAGATGAGGTCACAAAATATCATTAACTAACCACTTGTAACTCCTGAGTTAATCATGAATTACAGTATTAGGAAGTGGTTTATAAAACATGTATTCACATCCTTACTAATCATTAGTGCATACAGTATGTAACAACTGTTAAATAATGATATAGTACTTCATTAACAAAATGTTATTGCATGATCTATTAAGTATTAGCAACAATTTATACATATCTTAGAAATAGGCTTATTCACTATGAACAAACCAATAATAACTTTGTGCACAAATGCTTAACTGATGATAAATTATGCATGAACAATGAATTACTAATGATGAACAAACCATTAACTAATAGTTAACAAATGCTTAATAGATGATGAATTGTGTGTAGTTATTATAAAGTGTTACAATTTTTCTTTCTATTTCAATGACTGCATTAACAGGTTATTTGTTTCTTTGCTGTTTTTCAGTGTAGCAAAGGGAGGGATCAATCACCCCACCCAGCCTTGACCCCAGGCCCACAGGGTACCAAACCTACATTACACCCTGAGAGCGAAACATACAGCCAGGCATGTTGGTTTCACAGCCAGAACACACACACCCTGATTTCCATATTGGTGTTGGTGTTGAAACATCATATTTCAAGTCATTTCACGACCATCTTTGTAACCGACCAATCACATCGTGATTGTGTGTCTGGCACTAGCACAGACTCCATCATCGTAATGACATTCCGTCACCGACAGACTCAATCCAGATGAACCCGGTGATTCCAGAGCGCACCAGCTTTAGCACGGGCAAACAGAGTCATTCCCAGGGGTGAGCCGGAGCCGCCATCTCCGCCTGCCCGGATCTCCCCTTTAACGACAGCATTATCACGGGTCTTAGCTAAAGCCAACCTTCTGAAGGAGAGGGCTCTGGGGGGAAAAAAAGGACAATAAGGAAGAAAAACAGGACCAGCCTTAAGACGAATGCACTTTTGACTCCCATGTGTATCTCTCACAGTTTATTACAGCATCATAAAGGTGACTCATTTCTCTATAGCAAACAAGGACATAGACTAATAGGAGAGATGATGAGTCCGACATGCATGCATGTGTACATTTCGCAGTGAGTGAGGGGGTGGCTGGGTAAAGAAGGAGGGAGCAAAACATGCATTTGTTTGTCTGGGATCTATATGAGTCATTTACTGTAACTGTGTGCGATAATGGCTAAAGAAAAGGCTAGACTCACAAAGGAGCAAGGTCATTGGATGTTGATGTTGGGAAAGATGAAGAGCTTAGTCGGGTGAGGCACGGAGCGGCTAGTCATCCGTGGTCAATTTGCCTTGCCTGGTCAGCATGACTCCAGCAGATAGTTTAGGGGAAGTGCTCTACCAGTATGAGAAAAGTAATTTGTTTGTTTTCCTCTTTAGAAGGTAATAGCCAGCGGTACAAACAGCCTCCACGTGTGTGTGTGTGTGTGTGTGTGTGTGTGTGTGTGTGTGTGTGTGTGTGTGTGTGTGATTGTAGCCTATTGGTATAGCGGTGCAGTAAGTACTGTACATAAACTTACCTCCCAACACCAAGAGATCGCCAGTGTGGCACATACAGTATAGTTTCACCAAAGATCCTTTAGAACACTTCTCAACCGTCTCTGGTTTCACTTAATGAGCAGTGGAGCGTTTGCTCCCATGGCAAGTTATGTTTACATGTGCCTGAGTGCCTTCATTACACTAAGGCACTGGCTGTCCTCTCCCATCCTAATTGAGACGTCTTTATTATTACAAAAATGACATATCCTGCGTCTGAGACTTTTCACCTTGAACCGAAGAGCACGCAAAACAGAAAAACAGAAATAGAAGTCAGAGGATTGAGTGAACCATTTACTTCGCATTCTAAACAAATGATATGATTTTGAAACCAATTCTGTATTTCACTTGTAGTTAAAGCAAATAAACCAGGACATGAGTGACATTTCTTATCACTTTGGTAACACTGCGTCAATCGATGACAGTGAACATTAGGATTAAGCCGTAAGCCATGCATGTTCTTTGCCTTCATTTGCAGTGGAATGATGAATATCGCTGTAATATGCTTATCTTAGCATGTGCTGTATGCTTTTACAAGTATTCCGAAGGGAGAGAATTAGAGTGTGTAGACTTGCAATCTTCTCTAACTAGCAAATGCACCCACACATAATTCTAAAGATACCGCCTTGTCTTTTGTGTGAATAGAACGTATTCTGTCAGTGGTTAATGCATACAATATGGCTGCCATTACGACAGGACATAAACAGAAATATCATTCCATTTTTATCATCATGTTTCCAGCATCTAAACAAAACAAATTAGTGAACGATTATATCATTTGACATGTGCAGAGTTAGAGGCTGATTCGCCTTTAGCTGATGAGTTTGGCTCTGCTTTCGCCTGACTCATTCTGATCAAAGACAAAACACTTTGAATTTGGGACATGGACTCTGTCTATGAATCTAGGTCCAATATCAATAGAGGAGTCCATGGTTACTTGACTGGCACAGAGAAATTAAAATATATGGGTAACACTTTACTTGAAGGTATCTATCTACGTAAGAAAGACATGACACTGTCATGAACACATGCCACTATCATGACACATGAACCCTAATCCTAACCTTAACCCTAACTCTAACTTGTCATGACAAAAACTGAATGACACTTGATGACAGAAGCATTATGTCCTAAACGTTTATGATGCATCATGCCACTCTTATGTAGATACCCTCAAGAATAATGTGTAGGTTTTTGGTTAAGGTAATATATGATTCACGTTGTTTGAAAGCAAGTTGCCAGACATAACAAAAGTTGGCAGACATACTTTTTAGAAGTATTTGAAATACTTGGTTGATGTTTGCGCCATGACAGACTGGCTACTCTTGTCTGTGGACCATAATGAGTCTTACCAACAATGTGTAGGTGCAACCCTGACACAACTGAGCCCCTGAACCAAGCAGATGAATAACAGGTGCCGCCCCATCCACACATATCGCCGTAGCGATAACTCAGCTGTGGTGTTGTTCAGCGGTCTGAACTCCAGCTGACAGACTACGTGCGTTGCAGGTGTACACAGAAGGCAGCGTCAAACATTCTATTTTGATCCTCCACGGTACCAGCTCCAGGCAAACACCAATTAATTAGGAGGCATTTTGATGATGTACACAAACCAAACAGGATGTAGAGAGAGAGTCAGGAGAGAATAATGTGTCTGAAGTCAGATTTGTATTGTGCTTCGGTGGGACTTTGTATGTGTGTGTGTACTCTTTTATGCTCAGTCATTTTTTTTCATTTATTTTTTATTTATTTATTTCTAATTCTAATTTAGCAGGTGGTTGACACGCTCTTTCTTTGGGGGTTGGTGTGGAGTTTCACAAGAGCCAGTCATCTGTAGTTTCCACAGTGCAGCAAAAGAACGGAAAAAAGCTCAGGAAAGTGGAGCGTCTATTGGAGCAGATTTACAGTAAGTTTCAGTCATGATTCCAATCCCATATCTCAGAGCCAAAGACTGAAACAGCGCGAGCAAGAAATGGAGTCCGTGAGGCTAAGATTTAGGACAAACTCCTAACTCCCCCACACATAAAACCATTTCAACAACCGTCTTTACTTTCATGAGGGTTAACACCACCTGCTTGTCGAGAGTGTTTAATGCAATTTTGATGGTGCTATAATCAGTCGACGCCTCTTCCCACACACACAACCACCTGGTACCTCAAACAATGGATATGACTAACAATATGAAGCATTCCCCATTGTCCATGACATATGGCTGTTTCCAGCTAGAGGGGACTCCAGAGACTTGTTACTTGTTACACACTGCTCCTCCAACTCTTGATAGTCTCTCTCATACACAGCGCTTTATTGTGAATTGTTCGTTGGTGTTGTTTTGCTGTTGTTTATTTCTGCAGCACTCCTCACAGACTCGGCCAGTCTCGCCACAGCTGCACTGAGAGAACCTCAGTGGATATACGTACGTACGTACACACAGACACAGAGACACAGACACACACGCACACACACAAACACACAGACACACACACACACACACACACACACACACACACTCTCTCACACACACACACACACACACACACACACACGCACACACACACACAGCGCTGCAGGTAGACAGTGGCGCTCTCCGGAGCACTTCAATAATTCACACTCTGATGTGATGACTTGTTCCATTCTTAAACAAGGCAAAGGGAAAAACAAGTCTGGAAATTTCCAGACAGGCGCATCATCCAACCTCAAGGACAATGGCACTCCGAACACTCAAAGAAAGAGCGAGGAAGAATGGATGTAGCCGCTTGCCAAGCTAGTCCTCTGACAACTGAAAACGCTTGAGCTGAGAAACAACTGAGTTGAGATCAGTGAGTGTTTGTGAGTGACCGATATTTGTATTAACTGAGGTGAAATGATCATCCTCTGTAATGATTTTGTATGGCGTAAAGTCAAATGATTTAAGGCATTTAACCTAAGCATTTATGAAGGCTTCTCTCTAAACTGTTCATAATTCAGTCGGTGCGTGTGAAAGTTTAAGTGAAGTTTAATAAGTCAATTGTGGCTTTATTAAAGACTTCAGACTCTGTCGGTCAACTCTGTGGAACTCATAACTGTGCATTAGCAGTCCCGGACAGCCGTGCGTTTGTGGGAGAAGAACTCCACACTGTAAAAAAAGTCTGTAAAAATTACAGGGGAAAACTGTAGAATGGCAACAGTAGTAGACCATAAAACCTAAAACAGTACATCACTGTAGAAGAAACATCTAATTACCCTACATCAAAAAACGGTAATTCTACTGTAAAAATATGTGGAGTATTACGGTGAATAACTGTGAATTGGCTACATTAATGGACCATAGAACTTAAAAAAGTATATCACTGTAGAATAAACATGTAATTACCCTAAATCAAGAAACGGCGCAAAACTTGAATTGTACTGTCCAAACATGTGAAACATTACAGTGAAGAACTGTGAATTGGCTACAGTAATAGACCATGAATCACAAAACAGTTTATCACTGCAGTAGATACATTGAATTACCCTTAATCAAGAAATGGCACACCACTTTATTTTAAGACAAACTACAGTTTTTCTCAATTGTTTACACACAATTTCTGGTACTTGAGACACAATTCCAATAATATGTAGCTCATGCACCAACCTCCTGAATCGATTCTGTTGAACTATAAGCACAATTTCTGCTTTACACTCAAATTGCCGTTCTAAAACACACTGTTTTCAAAACACTACACACAATTCTCTGCAATTTTCATGAAGAAAATGTCTTGTTCTCTCAAGGAACACACTGCCATTCAAATCCTAAAGCTAACTGCCCTACCATGCACACTGACTCATCACATGGGCAAACTCCTGTCACACAGTCTTACAATTAGCAATCAGAGCTTTAGTATTACAGTATAGTAGTACAGGCAGAGGCAGAGCCAGAGGAGTGAGAGAGTAGGAGGATGGGGAGGCCAAGGACAGTAATCTCTGATGAGATCCGAGCCACTAGAACATTGCAGTGCTGCGTATCAATACAGTACAGTACCGGACAGTACAATACAGCTCAATGAGCACAGTAGTACAGTATTGCCTGTGGGCTGTTCTGTAGCACTGTAAAAATAAAGTATGTTTCAAGTATTTGGGTAAAGTAATCCTACTTTCTATTCCTACACAGTTTACAGTATTTTACTATTTGTTTGGCAGCCGAAAGATTACCAACACAAGGTTTTCTGTCTCCTGAACAGGAAACTGAAATCATGAGCATTGTCCTAGAAAAAACGGCATAACATTACGGCAAATACAAAGAAAAAGAATAGAAAACAATGAGATATTTCAAAATATTGATAGGGTAAGCATATAAACTTACTGTATCAGCTTATCTACTGTTTGTAGTACTGTTTGTAGTGTAACACTGAACAAAAAAAGGCCCAAGTCATTATAATGAATGGAGAAGAAGTGTTTTCAATTCATCGCAGTGTTTTACACTGAGCACATCAGTGTTCAACTGGTCCTTATAAATGTCTTGATATGATGGTTTGTGTGTGTCTCTTGAGAACAAAAGAGCATTTTGAGGAGAAATTACATTGTTTTGAAGGTAAAATGTCATTTTGCAGGAGAATTGTGGAGTTTTGCCCATTGTGTATGTTGTTTTGGATTTGTGTGTAGAGTTCTGAGAATATGAGGCATGTTTTCAGAAAATGTGTGTTAACAATCGAGAAAAACTGTAATGGCACACCACTATTTTGAGAAACAAATGAATAAATCCTAAAATGGAAATATTTTTACACTTGTACCAACATTTTGGCACCCCTTATGAACAAAGTTTTACTAAACTTTATTTCCATTTCTGTTCAACAACTTAAGTTAATCAGTTTGAAGCAGTAGGCCTAAGTGGGCTATGACTTCATGTTTCACTAAGGTATCAAAATAGTGTGACACTGAGGTCAAAGGTGGCCCAAAGGGAGCCAGATTTTAATGAGTGGAAGGGTAGGGCCTACGCTACAAATGAAACGTCTGCTTGCTTGAAAATACCCATATTTATTATTGAAAACCTTATTAAACATTATTTGATTAAAACAACTATTCAAAACAACTGGAACATGTGAAACGGAGACGGTAAAAATCAAGACATTTTGAGAGACATGCGCATGCGCGGCGCAGCGTACCACGAGGCCACTTGAAGATAGATGAGAGACGTTGAGAAAAGCAAGCATCTTGGACAAGACCAGATCGAAGAAGGTAATATACATATATTTATTTTACATTTTCTCAATTCTACCTCACTGTGCTTCATTTCCTTCATGTAGTGACTACATAATTGCTTTGTCTGTTGTGTCTATTTGTCGGGCTAATCAGGCAGATTATTATGTTTTCGCTCATTAGCTAGCTAACCCCACGTTGTGCAGCGGTAGGCTATTGTGATGTTCCATTACAGTTTTTCACAGTTGCTCGAACACTAAACCCCATTCTCTGAATCAAATTCTCAAATGCCTGAACACATTTGTTAAATTACTCCCTTTTTTGGCAAAACCATAGACTACTTTCACCCACTTTCACCCATTTTACCAAACTCATTAACCCTTTTTGCAAAACTGTGAACACATTGTGCATTCTGATGCACTTCTTAATTATATTGATAACCAAACAACGCAGAAGTTGAACACAATTAGTGCACAGTTGTCTCCATTTGAACACTACCACTCAAAATTGATAACACTTCTGTCTAATGATGTGACAACCAATATAAGTCAGTTCAGAGTTGACAGAGACGCAGGGGACAACAAGTGTGTGTTACAGTAGAAGTGGGGTACAAGGAAGAGGAGGGTGCAGGTAGGAGGAAGAGGATGAAGAGAAAGAGAGAGTCCCAAGAGTTGCAATACTGTAAATGATGATATTTGCGCAACAATCATTGACCATGTTCTGGTTCATGGAATGCCAATGAGAGAAGCAGGACTTCATGGTCCAACCCAACATCAGTGGTTTCTCTGTGGCGTCAATAATCCAAAGATTCAGACTACAGAAGAGAAATAGCGTAAATGTCCATTATCATACAGTACAGTAATCACTGAACATCCACTGTTACACACATACTACCCTTTGAGCTCAACTCTGAGTGAGTGTGAGTGAAAGAGCTGAGTTATCAGTATGTCCAAGTAAGTCTAAATTTAGGCACAATACAATATTACAGTATTGCATACTTACAGTATCAGAGTCTGTGGCATCACAGTACAAATCATATTCAGTACAGTATTGGCCTGTCTTTCTGTCCACTTACAAAACTATTGATTTATACTGTATATAGGCTAGAGGATATGAGTAGAGAGTGATATAAGTCCTTATTCTTTATTTTCATTGTGATATTTTATTTTTCAAATTAGAATGAATACAATTCCTCCAGGAGCCATAAACCCTGCCCTGAAAACTGTGTCTTCCATTGTTTGGTGTATTGTCTTATCACTGCTCTGCAGGAGTGTAATTTAGCCTGATGTGTTCAATGATTTGAGACCATTAGTTAGTTTTGAGCAAAGTTAAAAGTGTTTTGAGGTGATTGTTCAGTTTTGCAACAAGATTGAAGGGTTTCGAGAATGTAGTTTGATAAATGAGTTTTGTGTTCACAGTTCTGAGAAAAAGGGAAAGAGTTCTGAAAAAGGTGTTCTAGCAATTGTGAAAAACTGTAACGTGTTCGTGCTGCAGCGCTATCAAATAATTCCACCATCTCTCATGTCGTGAAGTTTAGATATTCAAATAGTTTATTTCGAGTTGTTTCCCGTGGTTCTGGGAAAACGTATTGCCCCCTATCTCATTCAGGCTACGGTTGTCCTTAGGGTTTTGAATCATTTTAAGCTAGCGGTGTTTTCCAAGGTAAAGCGCGACTTTTAATCAGCAGCTGGAAGTTTGCGCCTTTTTTCTCCCTCAGTGGCAGTGCTCACTTACTGTTAGTTGTGCTAGCTAGCTACTCTGTCCGGGTGGTTGTACGAGAGCACTACGTTTGGGCGAGGAACACATTTTATTTGATATAGAGTTGTTGGAAACACAGTTTTTCTTTTCTTTTTAGGTTAGTTGAAGTTAAATTGCTGTAATTCTAGTTGTTGCCATGTATGTATGTCACGGTTCATGGTGCAGCTCAACAGTATTGTGTTGCCCTCAAAGTTAAATGTAGCTTGAATGTTGAAATGTCATTTCTTTGGAAAGTTGGTGTAGACATTGATAAGTTTGTTCATTGCATTCGTAATCGTTAAGATGAACCACATTGCTAATTCTCCCTCGCTTTTCTGAATACTGGGTGTGGCGTAGTCTTGTACAACCTATCATATGCCAGCATTGTTTTTCGAAAGTATCCAGGTAACGGTTGACTGTTAACTAGAATAATTGTGCCTTTTTTCTGTTCAGAGGAAGGGCTCGCTCACTTAGTTTAGGTAGTGCTGCTCTGTACGAATTGTTGTATTGATCGTCCTGCTTTGGCGAGGAAAACTTTTAATTTGAAAGCTATTTTTTTGCTACTCTTTTTTTGGTTGAAGTTTCCTACATATCGGTTATCTTATCAGGTGCATAGCAACAGTTTTTTTTATTGTCCTCACAGTTAAGTTAAATGTAGCTTGAAATGTTCAATTGCAATTTCTGTGGAAAGTCAGTGAAGACATTCAGAGGTTATGTTCTTCATTGCAAACTTCATCGGAATGAACCACATTGTTTATTCAAGTGTTGTGGTGCCGACTGTGGAAGGACATTTTTCAGATATGGAGCATTTAAGGCTCATTTTTACCGCAGGCATAACGTACCCGCTGCCCATGTTTCTGTTGGGGCCGTTGTTAATACGTACAGATGCCCAGCTGCTTTGTGTGAACACCATTGTCAAGAGATCAAGGATCTGTTAACACACTTGAAGGAACATATTGCTGAAGGACGTGCAGTAGGTTGTCCAGTGACTGGATGCACAGGTGTTTTCAATATCAGATCTTCATTTACATCTCACATGTCACGGAAACACAGAGATCTTTCAGATGGCAGTATCAGTGACTTATACAGAGAATCTGCATGTCAGTCATCAGTTGCAACTGCTGCAACAGCTGCAACTGAATCAGATAGCTTTAGCCCTCAAGTGAATGAGGGAGGCACAGATGAAGGTGATCTGGATATAGCAGACAATTTCAGTGATCTTTTTCTCAGAAATGTCAGTTTGTTTTACATGAAATTACAGGGACAGTTTCTGTTACCTGCTTCGACCATTCAGAATATTGTTGAGGAGATGCAAAACATTCATGACTTAGGTCAGACATATACCTTGAGTAAACTTAGTTCATTGCTAAAAAATGACACACTATTGTCAGATGAGGACATCACCAAAGTTTGTGAGTCTGTCAGAGGTTTCGATCTGTTTTCTACATGTCATACAGGGCCGATGCGAACAGCATACTCAAGAACTCAGACTTTCAAAAAAATGTTCAACTTTGTTGAGCCTAAGAAATTGTTTTTAGGAAGAGATGAGAATCGGAGAGACAGGTTTGCCTATTATGTTCCAGTGAGGGAGACTTTGAAATGTTTGTTAGAGTCTGATCTATGGCTGAGTCGTGTATCAGGAGCACACTCGACTGAGACTTCTGCGGATGTTCTAAGCGACATTAGTGATGGTCAAATATTTAAACACAAAGATTTTTTTATGCAAAACCCGTCCTGTCTAAAGTTAGTTCTATACCAGGATGCCTTTGAAGTTGCTAATCCTCTAGGCTCTGCAAAGACCAAACATAAAATATTAGCTGTTTATGTTTCTGTTGCTAATCTGCCACTTCATGTACGGTCTGACACAGACCACATGTCACTCGTTTTATTGTGCAGAGAGAAAGACTTCAAAGAATTTGGGCATGCTAAGGTGTTCTCTGAATTACTAGGCGACTTGAAGGAATTGGAAGAGAATGGGATAGTGACATCGCATCAAACGGTAGTCAGAGGGACCCTGTATTGCATTGCTGGCGATAATTTGGGCTCGCATTGCATTGGTGGTTTTTCGGAAAATTTCAGTACTTCACAATATTTTTGTCGCTACTGTCTCATAACTCGATCTGAATTTCAGGGTGATGATCCAAACCTGTGTGGACCAGAGCGCACTGTTGAGAAGTACGATTCTGCCATTGATCGCCTCCAGACTGAAGATACATCAGAAGGATTGAAGTTCAGGTCAGTTTTCAACTCTTTAAATTACTTTCATGTTTGTCAGCCAGGTCTGCCACCTTGTCTAGGCCATGACATCTTTGAGGGCATTTTGTCTTATGATGTTGCACTGTGTCTTAAGTATTTTGTTAAGACAAAGAAATGGTTCACTTATTCCACTCTGAATCGGCGCATTAATCAGTTCAAATACTGTGGATCTGATGCTTCTACGAAGCCATGTGCAGTCAGGCCCCTAGCAAAGAAACTGTCAGGACAGGCCATACAGAACTGGAATTTTCTGAGGCTGCTGCCTCTTTTGATTGGTGACAGAGTGAAAGACACAGCTGATGATGTTTGGCAGTTGATTCTGCAGCTAAAAGACATTGTGGACATGGTATGCGCTCAGAAAATCTCTGTGCCTCAGGTTGCATTTCTGGATGTTCTTATTCAAGAATATTTAGAGTCAAGAAAAGCTCTGTTCCCAAACACTAAGTTGAAACCCAAGCATCATTATTTACGCCATTATCCGGCACTCATTCTGAAATTTGGCCCCTTGATCAGACTCTGGACAATGAGATTCGAGAGCAAGCACAGTTATTTTAAGACATGTGCAAGGAATTTAAAGAATTTCAAAAACCTCTGCTTTACTCTCTCTGAACGACATCAAATGCTGCAGGCTTACCTCTCAGCAGGATCACTTGGCCAAGTTGTCCTGCAAGTTAAAGACAGTTCCCCATTTTACCTGGCACTCTACAGTCAAGCCATTCAAAATGCAGTCAGACAATGTGGCTTCACTGATGTTATCACAAAGGTCACAGTAGAAATGTCTTATAAGGGAACATTGTACAAAAAAGGACAATTCCTTGTGACTGGTAATACGGATAATGTGGAGTTTGGTGAACTAGTGCTTATTTTGATCAAAAATGACACTATTCATTTTCTTTTGTCAGTGTACACTGCCGAGTTCTTGGCTCATTTCCATATGTACTCTGTTAGAAAGGACAATGAAAAGATGCAGTGTCTGAACATTAGTGACTTAACTGATTTCTATCCGTTGCCATCTTACCAGAAGGATGGATATCAGTTGGTTCCATTGAAACACAGTGTGCTGTCACAATAATGCATGCCTTTCTATTGCCCGTCATTCTGGTGTAAACTGAACTTTATTACTTTTTCATTCTTAGAAATGGCTGATTCAGATCAAAACAGCATAAGAAGTTCCATTTCTAAGGTGTTGCCAGACCTCCCAGACCCAATTCTGGACCTTGTGGAGGAGACCCTACAGTCATTGGGGGTTGAGACCACAGAGGATTTTCACTTTTTACAGGAGGCTGATCTTGCATCTGTTCTACGACCAATACAAGCGAGAAGATTGGTTGCTGCATGGAAACTAACCAGTAAGTACAAATCAACAGAATTTACTTTAGCATATACCAAGGATTACCATTGGTCTTGAATACCAATCATTGTTTTTCATGCTCTGATGGGGGGAAAAAAAGAAAATGTTGAAAAGCGAACACTGATTTTTGATAATTTCCCCCGATCTGTCTTATCCTGGAAATGTGTGTCTCTTGATCATGTACCACCTCTAAAATCAGATAACCCTGCTTGCGGGATGAATCTAATGCCTTGTGTCAATAACGCTGGTGACTTTGGATAGATTCCTTTACTTCACATACTGTCATTTCAAAATCTGTATCTCTGCGGCTAAACCACAAATTACATTTCAGTCATCTTCCATCATATTCTCGCTAGAACAGTGCGCAGATTCTATAATACATCTTTAGATCGATTTAGGCAGAATATTTTGATATTTGATTTGTTTAATACTTGATTTGCAATTATCAAATGAACTACTGCTACACAGACCACGAATCAGTTTAAAATGTCTTTAATTTCATTATTTTTGTTTTACAGTTCAGAGCCCTGAAACCCACAGCCAGTCAGCCATCAGTCCTTCCGTTTCACCTTTCACCTCTCCTACCTCCACTCGCTCCTCACACTCCCCTTGCCCCTCACCCAGCAATCGGATTAGAACTGCAGATTGGGTTGACAGCTTTCAGATTCCATGGGCAAAATTTCCTGAAGACTTGATGCAGTGCTTGGAGAGAGGGAAAAGGCCAAGTCCACGTTTACGGCGAGAAATGATTCGGATTATTGTCTCTGCAATGATGAATGCTTGCACATCTCCAAGTAAACTAGAGTCTACAGAAGTTGCCAAAAGAATAGTTGCCAAGTATCCACAGTCCCTGAAAGACGTCATAGAAGGTGAGGTAGTGGGAGCTGGATATCACTCACTTGTCAAACAGCTACAAGCCCGTATTGACAACGTGAAGCGGTCCTCAACACCACGGATAAAGAGGCGCAAACGAGAATCCGGTGACTCCGACACAGATGAAATCCCAGCTGAGCAGAGGGCGGTTGTTCAGGACACATATGGCTGCATTAAGTGGAATATGAAGTTCATGCCAGTCAGTGAGACATTGGAAAGCCAACAGGAAAAGAGGGATAAAATGAAGATGCTTCATGAACAGCGTACCTTCAGTCCAGAAGAGGTCAAAGCTCTCATGGGGTGCACATACTACTCCCAACGCAAAGCAATAAATACAGGAACAGATCTCCAAAGCCTGACGGAGGAATGGCCTTTTTTGTTTGAAGAAATAGGGATGACCGTCCATTTCCTAGAGCTCACAGGATTACAACTTAAAGAGACCTTTCTCAATAGTGTAGAAAAAAAGGGAAAACGCCTTTTGAACTTCATGACAACCGCTTGTGCAGACAAGAGCAAACGCGTCTTTGAGACCGCAACAAAGCTGAAATTTCAGAGAGGACCGTTGGAGGGCAGCTCCGATGACATCAAGGATATGGTGTTTCTTCTTCTCTCATACTTCAACGAAAAAGAGGGGAACCTCTTCTACTACATCGAGGAGACATGCCTGGCAAACGAAGTACTCGTGGAAAACTTGCCTGTGACACCTTGCATCATTGTATGTGGTAAGTATTCTGGTTTATTGAAGGGGCCTGTATGGTCATGTTATATAAATGCATGTCAAATTTAAAAATACTAGGTGTGATTCATCCCCAGTTATATTTTGTATCCTTCATGTTATGTGATTCACTACAATACTGTCTGATATGTTCAAAACATTTTGTATTTGCACTACGGCATTTTAATAGCTGGTGTGCTATTCTTTGCAGGAACCTCCTGCTATGCTGCAAGGCTGTTCATGCTCAGCATAGACGGCAAGATCGTGAATGACCAAATCTCCAACTTCATTACTGCCATCTGCCTGATGTTTGGAAGCTACTTCTGCCTGAATATCCACTATCCAGTAGACCTGGGTTCCACTCTTGAGCTCCTTCAGAGGTAAGAACTGTGTGTCAGGTTTTTTTTTTTTTTTAAAGGAACACTTCACCGTTTTTTTTTTTTTCATATTAAACTACATTATTCCCTTAAAGGAGAATTCCGGTGTGAAATTGAGCTTAACTGTACCGAAACATGTTAAGGTGTACTCACACGTGTTTTAGACGGACCTTCGCTCACCCCCCAGCATTCCGAACTCCGCCGTTTTCAGCCTAGCTTGCAGTAGGCTTGAATCTATTAGATTGGGCATCACGTAGCCTATGCAGCTAAATCGCTATTTTTAAACCATTAAAACGGTTCCAAGTAACTCCACACTGCATTGGTATACTTCTGAGGGTCCTGATATTTAAAACGAGATACTGAGAACTTTGGAAATGCACAGGAAGTTTATTGAAAAAAAGACTGTTTACAAGCAGTACCTTCATAGAATCTCTCCACTGGGCGCCATCTTGTAATCAAGTCACGATAAACCGACTGACGAGCACGAACGAACAGGAAGGACAGGGGAACATATTGCAAAAGTAATTTCATAGGAAATATATAGTTATACTGTCTACATGAGCATGATTAGTAACAAAGCTCAAAATGTTTGCAATATGTCCCCCTGTCTTTCCTGTTCGTTTGTGCTCGTCAGTCGACTTATCGCGACATCACCACAAGATGGCGCCCAGCGGAGAGATTCTATGAAGGCACTGCTTGAATAAACAGTCTTTTTTTAATAAACTTCCTGTGCACTTCCAAAGTTCTAAGTATCTCGTTTTAAATGTCAGGACCCTCAGAAGTCTATCAATGCAGTGTGGAATTACTTGGAACCTTTTTAATGGTTTAAAAATAGCGATTTAGCTGCATAGGCTACGTGATGCCCAATCTAATAGATTCAAGCCTACTGCAAGCTAGGCTGAAAACGGCGGAGTTCGGAATGCTGGGGGGTGAGCGAAGGTCCGTCTAAAACACGTGTGAGTACACCTTAACATGTTTCGATACAGTTAAGCTCAATTTCAAACCGGAATTCTCCTTTAAAGGGATATTCCGCCATTTTTGGAAATACGCTCATTTTCCACCTCCCCTCGAGCAAAACAATCGATATTTACCTTGTTCCCGTTCATCCAGCCATTCTATGAGTCTGGCGATACAACTTTTAGCTTCAGCCTAGCATAGATCATTGAATCGGATTTGACCATTAGCTTCTCGCCTGCTAGCTTCATGTTTAAAAGTGACTAAGATTTCTGGTAATTTTCCCATTTAAAACGTGTCTCCTCAAGTTAGAAAGTGCAATAAGACCAACTGAAAATGAAACCTGGTGTTTTTCTAGGCTGATTTGACATGGAACTACACTCATCTGGCGTAATAATCAAGGCAACTTTGCAAACTACTGGCACTACTACTGCTTGTTGTCTATGGGGACTATTTTCAGATGTTGCGTACGATATCACTGTGCCTATGGTATGTTTGCAAGTTGCCTTGATTATTACGCCAGATGAGAGTGTAGTTCCATGTCAAGTCAGCCTAGAAAAACGCCAGGTTTCATTTTCAGTTGGTCTTATTGCACTTTCTAACTTGAGAGGAGACACGTTTTAAATGGGAAAATTACCAGAAATCTTAGTCACTTTTAAACATGAAGCTAGCAGGCGAAAAGCTAATGGTCTAATCCGATTCAATGATCTATGCTAGGCTGAAGCTAAAAGTTGTATCGCCAGACTCACAGAATGGCTGGATGAACGGGAACAAGGTAAATAACGATTGTTTTGCTCGAGGGGAGGTGGAAAATGAGCGTATTTCCAAAAATGGCAGAATATCCCTTTAACTAAGACGAGTTGATACATACCTCTCATGTTTCAATGCGTGCGTGCACTCACTGGCTCTGGTGCGCGGCACAACTTTGATAGCACTTAGCTAGCTCAATGCATTCATTAGGATCCAAACAGAGATGATGTTAGAAGCGACCAAACACCTCCATGTTTTCCTATTAAAATACAGTTACACGAGTAGTCACACGACCAAGTATGGTGAGACAAAATAAAACGTGGTGCATTTCTATGCAGGTAAGAGGGATAACTATATTGTGTGGCGCAGTAATATCCTCACTGTTGCACTTTCAGTTTCACTTTGGAGTGAGGATATTACTGCGCAGAGTCTCAGTGCTCCCAATGTTATTCCACCACACAATATAGTTATCCCTCTTACCTGCTTAGAAATGCACCACGTTTTATTTTGTCTCACCATACTTGGTCGTGTGACTACTTGTGTAACTGTAGAAAACATGGAGGTGTTTGGTCGCTTCTAACATCATCTCTGTTTGGATCCTAGTGAATGCATTTAGCTAGCTAAGTGCTATCAAAGTTGCGCCGCGCGACAGCCAGTGAGTGCACGCATTGAAACGTGAGAGGTATGTATCAACTCGTATTAATTGAGCGAATAACATAGTTTAATATGAAAAAACAGTGAAGTGTTCCTTTAACATGTTTAGAACAAATCGCGATTTTAATTTAAATTGTTGTTTTCACAGGTGTTTCTTCAACATCAATCCTGAGAGGGGCACAAAAGTCGAAACAAAGAAGAATAAGAAGCAGCTGTCAGTAAACCCAAGAGTCCTCACCTTCATCGCTGACCTCGCTGATCATGAATGGAGAGAGACCAATTAAACTGTGAGATTTTGTACAAATAATTTTGTTAACACAATGCAACACTTTAGTTGCATATTTAGTTCAATTTAAGTTTAAGTGAGTTAAAAGTAAACTGACACTGTACATTTAAGTTTTTGATAATACATTTAAAAGGGTAAGTCCGTGTGTGCCAAATGTGTTAAAACCCCACCATATGTTTTAATGCCAAAACGTCAGGCTTTAAGTTGCTTATTTTTGTCATTCTCAGACGACAAAGTTTGATTGACTATTTCAGTTTGTGTGTTTGTGATGCAAACAGTTTGTGATGCAAATGTAAGATCACTTTTCTGTAGACACTCTAGTCTAGTCTAGTCTTCAGGCTGTAACCAAGATTTAATAAAGAGGTATTAATATTAATTTGTGTGTTGTTGTATTCCTTTTGAAAATGTAGTAGCTGTAGGCCTAACGCCTACCAACTGTAATTTTCACTGTGTTCCACTGTATTTCATGCAGTGATATTCTGGCAACCACAGCTGCCGGTAATTTACTGTAGAATATCAAGCTTTGCAATGAAATACTGTTATGTATGATACAGTTGTGACATGTTTTATTACGGTAAAAGAATGTTATGGGGTTTACAGAATATCATTTGTTTTTCACAGTAATTTACCATAAACGGCTTCACATGATTGATGTTGTTTTAGCAGGAAATTACCATAGACAGGTTTACAGTATATTTGTTTTTAGTAGTATTTTACCTGAAAAGCAACTGTTTTAAACTGTGAAATTTACATCTTGGAATATAGCTTACCGTAATGTCCTTTACATTGTCACTGTATTTCTTACAGTGAAGTTCTGGCAACCACAGCTGCCGGTATTTTACCGTATATTTCACAGATTTTTTTTTACAGTGCAGGTGCTCCCGTTTATTGCATTCTTAGAAATTCTCTGCCATCTCTACATAGTTTTTGCCCTCAGGCAATTTGTCTCTCTCTCACTTTCTCTCTCTCTCCCTTTCTTTCTTTCTTTCTTTCTTTTTTTTCTTTTTGAGATATCATCTCAGTCTAGTGGGTTTGTCGTGAGGAAAATAATGCTCTTTTGTTCGAGTTGTCTTCACACTGATAGAGCATTTGCATTGGCGTTTAGATTAGATTTACTGCCCCCTCCCTACAGAGTCTATACAGTATATTCCAGTCTAACAGTTTCTTAATTGCAGTTTTTCTATAAACCTGCCCTACAGGCACGACAAGACCTCTGAATAATTTATACAAAGCATATCAGATGATTTACGAGGAGCTGTTCATTTTCATATTTAGAAGTGGGGGACTCCTTTTATTAACCTTTTTTTTTTTTGGCGAGACTGCCACAGAATGGTAATCAGGTGATGAGGTATGACTGATTGGCAACCATGACTTCCCACACGGACCGTACGATGAAGAAAGGCGTCTCACTTAAAACGTGGCCAGGTTAAATCATTCCAACAGTCTCTCTATATATCTTCTCATTTTTTCTCATAATTGTTAAGTGACGCATTCATAATTAGGCGTTCCTTGTCAGTCAAAGGCCTTGAATTTTTAACCACCTCTGTAAAACATAAGAGCTATTTAAATGCCCATAATCATTACCGCCTCGTTAGACTGACAAGTACCCAGGCGACCTCGCAGCTTGATGTCTGGCTATGCAAAAGAAACCTCCCACAGCTCTCTGGGACAAGATGCAGATGTGATGGTTCCATAACAAGGTTGTAGAATAGCGAGGAGTATGAGGATGCAGATTGATGGTAAACTTGCGTTTTTGTGCGACTTAATGAATATGGTAATATATGTTTGGCTTGTAATAACCACATAAATTGTATCCAAACCCATACAAAATGTACACTCTCTATTCATAGAACATATAAAAATATTTGTCGGTCCATTTTTTCTCGCCTGTAAGGGTTTGGTCAGACTTGGATTCTTTTTCTGACAAGAGAAGTTGTGTAGACCAAAAATGTGCCATGATTTTTGTTCCTTGTCTCTATTTTTGTGAAATGCAAAGTATCCGCTTGTGATTGGTCAGCTGTCAAAGAACAGCGTGACAGATCGTTTTTCTTCTAGAAGAACTTTCTTAACTTTAAAAACAGCTCTGAACTGTAGAAAAAGACGCCCGCGATCACGTTTTAAAAGACTGTTTTTGGTCTTGAAAACGGTTTAAAGGATCCCGGCAGCTGTGAGAAACGCATCTAGTCTGCATGTACCCTAAAACAGTAATTCTTATCATTCATGTCAGATACTCAAACATATGTTATCACACACACACACACAAACACACACACACACACACACACAAACACACACACACACTCATTCCTTTTCTCACACTCTGCCACTTACTGGCAGTGGATCTGGCAGTTGTCTCTTCGCCCACCCACACACACACACACACACACACACACACACACACACACACACACAGTCTCTTGGCACACATTCTCTCTTTTCCATCTCTCTCTCTCTCTCTCTCTCTCACACACACACACACACACACACACACATGCACACGCATACACTCTCTCTCTCTCTCTATCTGTCTCTCTCACACACACACACACACACATAGTGTACACACACACACACACACAAATAAAAAGACAGACACACTCACACACACTGCGAGCTCTTGAACAGTGACAGGAGGAGGCTCCAAGAGAGTAAACACGGTCATGGGGTATAAATAATATATCAGCGGTTTTGCCACAAGGTGAATGCGAACCTCCACTGAGTCGAACATAGAATGTGGTGCACCAGCAGTCCTTAAAACAAGCCATAACCGAGATTTAAAGACATGTTCCAATGAGAGATTACTAAGCCCCGGAAAGTATCTTATTGCAGAGCTGTGCCGAGACCGAAATGGATGAGATATGACAATGGGTAATTCCACAGGAGAGATGTCTGTGTTAAAAGCCAATTTAGGCCTTATAAGGACGTCTATTACTCATTTTCCCCTGCTGCTCAGGTGTATATCTGAAGGTTTTTAACATGGAGAGATGTTTTTGATGAAAGACAAGGAGTAAGATGCGAAACTCCCAAGCAGTGTTATCTAACAGTCTAGCAGGGGCAACTTTTTAAACGTCTTTTGGGGGGAGGGGAAGATTTTCCACTCTTTTTTTTTCTTAATACACATATACATATCATTATACGCAAACACATACATCTTATTCCTCTAAACATTACTGGATTTTGAGTGACAGAGAGAGAGAGAGTGAGAGAGAGAGAGAGAATTGTCATATTTGTCAACCATGGCCCAAAAGTCTCACTATAAGCCCACCAAGTGAGACCTCAGTGTTCTTGTTCCATTGCATTGTGCTGCCATTGTGTTGTTCAGACTGATAGCTCTCACTGCTTCAATAGGACAAGGGGTAATAACTACCTTTAGAACAAGCCTGTGCACATTTTGAGACTTCTCTAGACGACTATCGTCTGTGAAATTGAGTATCTCTGATTGTGCTTGGCTGTAATGTTACTCTTACAGGGCGGCTACACCGGGCGTGTAACTGAAGTGTTCCATTCACAACGTGTAAAAACAATTTTAGAAGACTGGCCTTCATTTTTTTCGGAGCGTTCGCTCCGCTATCACATCTGGTGTAGCTACTTTAGCTACTGTA
>NC_085013.1:3209967-3259967 GCF_963854185.1 Sardina pilchardus
TATGTGGACCTTTTACATTTATTTATTTATTATTATTTTATTATTTTGAAGAGGAAACAATTCTAGTCAGAGAGTTTTACCTCAGCATATTAAAAGTCAGTATGAGCTCATCCTTGGCTGAGCTATTCACATCAACCTCTCATGGGACCGTACCAACTTTTTCAAAAGCTATGAGTCATGCCTTTTCTTCTTTCTTAGGTGACACATGACCGGACTGAATGTGCTTCATTGACTACATGGGTATTGTGCCAGGTGTAAGAAAATTCTCTATATTCAACTTTCTTCTGAGAAATTTAGCTTTGAATATAATTTCAAGGCCGCACAAAAATAATATGCCTTATTTCTAGTCTGGAATGCTGGGTTTCTGACATCAAAATAGGCTAATCATCATAATGTCTAGCCTCTTGCCTTTTTTGGTCAGATTACCGCGACTTTTAGATCTTTGAGGACGCCTTCTAAAAGAAAAAAAAATCTATTTATAGCTTGGCTTACACAAACAACCCCTGACACCAAATAAGACACTGAGGGCTTTGGGGAAAAGCTCCTCTGCTCCTGGAGTCGTTATTTACTCGCAGACTTCAATGCCAGCCTCACATTTTCCTCTCTTTTCACAAGGAAGAAAGAGTGAGATAATTACCGCTCTCATTTCCTTGATGGAGGGATGAAGTCTGTTTGTTATTCCGCCCCTAATGAGCTTCACCTGAGGCTACACGTATACGGCGTCTCATGCCGGAGCCTGCGTCAGTTGGCAGCCCGGTAGAAGCATCATCAGGGCACCTAACTTCTCCGTCTTTCACACCGTCACACTGCCTCTCTGTCACAGCAAATTTCACCTTAATGACGGCTGTAATAATGATGTTATAAACGTGTAGTAAATAAAAATGTGGCAATAATGCAGAATGAGTAGAATGACAGAGAGAGAGAGAGAGAGAGAGAGAGAGAGAGAGAGAGAGAGGACCGTATTTTCGTGTGCAAGAATAAGCCAGAGGGAGAAAAGGAGGGGAAAAAATGAAGCCTGCCAGATGCAGCGGCTCCTCAAAAGCCGAACTCTGCTGCTGTCAATCAGACGAGGAGACGAGCAGGGCACAGGAGTGGGCGGATGGAGACGAGGGTGGGCGTGGGAGGGAGAGGAGAGGAGCAGAGCGGGTAAGGGGGGGGGGGGGGGGGGCCTGGTTGGAAGGGTGCTGCCGTCCCCAGAGGCCCACCAGTCACCGGGCTGGCACCGCATGGCTCTCCACTCTGGCCCCACTCCACTGGTCCAGGTCGCCTTGCCGTCATCGGACATGATCAGCACTGTCCTTCTGCCGCGCTAACGTGACATGACAGCTCCAGACAGCTGCCGACACTTCCAGGAGAGGAGAGGAGGAGGAGGAGGAGGAGGAGGAGGAGGAGGCCAGGAGAAGAGGTCCAAGGCGGAGGAGGCATCCACAGCAGCAGCAGCAGTAGTGGCAGGGGAGAGGGGCGTGAGAGAGAGAGAGAGAGAAGGAGAGAGAGAGAGAGAGAGAGAGAGAGAGAGAGAGTGAACAGGAGGGAGATGACAGACGAGAAGAAGCTCTCAAGATTTGACGCTCTGGATATCGGCATAGACAGGACAGCCCGCCCAGTGGCGCTCTGCAATGCCAATGGAGGGAGAGTAATGCTGTGTGTGTGTGTGTGTGTGTGTGTGTGTGTGTGTGTGTGTGTGTGTGTGTGTGTGTGTGTGATGAGGTAGAGGGAGGGGATCGACAGGCTCATTTGGATTCGGAATGGCGTGAGATGCTGACCTTTCCCTCTGTGATTAAGTTAACCTTATTTTCCACAACAACGCAGACGGCCTGTCATACTTTAATTAATACCCTTGGGCCCTGGCGATGGTGCTGGGGGTGGGTTGGGGGGGTGGCTAAGGAGGGCTGTGGGGGCGGGCAGAGCTAAGGAATGAAAAGGCCCAGCGGCAGGTAGAGGCTCTAGAGGAGAGCTGATGGCTTTTATCGGTCCCACGGCTCCCTGCACTTGACACTTACACAGAATAGTGGCTGACTCAGGACAACTCGCACCGACAAGACGTTGATTTCAGCAGCTGCTCCCACTCCAGCAGCTCTCTTCAGTGGCACGTCTCCAAAGCCTCGTGGGTAAACGCAAAGCGACACAGACACAAGTCATCCTACCAGAAAACCCAACGAGTGTGGCTGAAATGAACACTTGTTTTCCTTACAAGAGTGTCTTTTTTATTTTTTTCCCCCTCCAAAAATTATAGAATATTCTTGCAATAAACGCTCTCTAATCGAAATTGTTCTGCACCATTCCACTCCATATTCGACATGGTTAGCCCTGTCATTGGAGTCTTTCCGCACTCTCTGTGGCCCCATTTTATCCTTAGAATATTATTCTGGATAATGCCCATAAAGAACAAGCCTGTATCAGGGAAGTCTATTCTAATTTATGTGAAATTAATTGGGTAAAGTACGCTTTTTTTTTTCATGCTAGACTCATTTAGGAAGGCATAATTAAACTCGCAGGAAAATAATGATTTGGAAACATGAAATAAATAATGTGGGGAGAGGAGGAGAGAGGGGGAGAATGGGTACCCAAAGAAATAAACAATGCATTTTTTTTGTGCTAGGCACGCTGCCGCTGGGTTGCATAGTTACGTAGTTAAAAGGTCATGGCTTCGGTAATCTTCTCTCTCCAGACATGCGGAAGGCTATGGCTGTCAGTGAGGCCTAAAACGCTGTGAATATCTGAATGCCACCCAATCCACAAGGAAACGCCTCAGTGCTGCTATTCACGGTTATATCGGTTTTCATCCTGCGCTTACATTTGATTTTTATCTGATGTTTATATGATTTTGGCTCCAATTACTTTAAATCTACTGACAGAATTTCAACAAGGTCCTCCAAATGTATTGCGGGGAGAAGTATATTTAAAATATAGATCGTATTCGCTTTCAATCTGTGCCCTGCTCTGAAAATAGGGAGCATTAAAAATTATTCAGTTTTTTCTGGGCTCATAGAGATTCACGCCCACCATTTTATCTTCTCTCTCTGTCTCTCTCTCTCCCTGCGCCTCTCTCTATCCCTCTCTCTCTCTCTCTCAATGTGCCTCAAGTCATTCATACTGTGCACAGCCAGAAGCAGGGATTAGTGCATTCTGAGACACACTCTGTTTGGCCTGTGGCCTCACCTCAGAGGGCGGATGCGATTTGCCATGCAGAGTTCCACAGTTCATCAGGGGAGTCTCAGAGTCTCAGCAGCTGATCCAGAGTCAGTCGCTGAGGAGTTGTTTTGAGTGCAGAAGTGCATGACTTCATACTGAGAATTCTGAAAAACTTTTCACTGGTAGATATTGTAGTGCAAGTGTATGAGTCATTGGTACTTAAAGCGACACTACGCAGGTTTACAGTAGGTATTTTTGGCAACTGTAGAACTCCTTCTAGAGTACCAATGTATTTATGTTACTCTGCTATTGTAAATAGCAAACCTCTTGTGACTTACAGTATCTCCCTTGTACACAGCGCAAATGCTTCTGTTGTGGAGGTGAAGGATTATCAATGATTATCAATGGGCAAAAACCATCTCCTCAAAAGCTGTATCCACTGATAAGGTAATGTTTCACGATTCCGTTTTTGGAAGTTGGTTTCCTCGGTAGGGACTCGCTACGTCTATGATATTTAGCTAGGTGAGCGATTCGCCTCTTACAAGTTGTTTACCACTTGTGTATCGTGTCTACCTTTAAATGTAGGCTAATCAGAATCCACTACTGCTATATAGACAGAGCCATATATAGAGAGTTCGGACAACTGAAATCACGTGTCATCCAAATGTTGAATGATTCTAGGGTAAACCTGGGGCGAATATGGTATCTTGAAATAAATAGCTTATTTTCACCATTAACAGGCCTATCAATGATATTATCAACGTTTGTCAGTAAAAGGCCTTTACAGAAATATGTCAGTGTATTCCAGTGTATTCTAGTGTAGCCCTGTAAAATGCAAATTGTAGTTTGTGACCACGTAGCCTAATCAGTCTCCGAACAAAGTTGGAATGCAACCAAGAAAGCTAATGCTAGGCTAACTTCAAACTTCATTCATCTCTAAAGCAGTGTTAGAACTTTTTTGACTGATGGTATCATTATTATTTTCGGATGAATTTGTTATCATAGGTCGAAGAGTAAAATTGACATTTCCCTCAAACAATATTGAGTAATTGTTAGCCCTCTAGTTTTGTCTCTTGACCTTCGTCTCCCATATACTTTATGCCTTTTTGAATCACGGAGGTAATTGTGCACCTGTTTCCACTTCCCCGTCTTGCACTGCAGTCACGCACTCAACAGTTCCTCTTCTTTTAATCTTTTTTTTTAATAAATAATTGAATATTTTAGTAATTTAGATATGTTTTTCTCTGTGCATTGTTCTATATCAATTAGGATCTGCTGAATGTTGGGATGAAACATGGAGTCCATGAAACACGTTGCTAACGGGATAGCTCAGAACCTTTGAGGTGTTGCAACTCTCCATATATACAGCTCTGTATCTATCTGTCTGTCTGCCTGCCTGACTTCCTGCCTGCTTGCCTAACTCTGTAAATGCATGAATATTTCAACCTATGTGATTCACTGCTCTTCAGAAAACTTTTGAGTCCAACAAGTATCATTAAACAGTCAAGTATCTTCTCGAAATCTCTTAGTTACAATATTCATAGCAGCATCTTCTTGCTCTCTCTTAGTTACAATATTCATAGCACTACAAAGCCTTCGATGGGCCCAGGCCCTTTTTGAACAATGATACAGTATTTCAACCACTAATGACAGTGAAAAGCTCTCCTGCGTGGAGAGAGAGGTGTCATGATGGCCGAGTGAAGCTCTGATGAAAGCTCTGCTTTCTGGTTGTGTGTGTGTGCAGGGACTCTCTTGGCTTTGTCCTTTTGTCGTGTATCTGTCCATCCCCCCCTCACAGGGTGTTCCCCTCAAATATAATATGTGTGTTCATGAACTAGAGGGGCTGTCAGTTGTAATCTGGCTGATTCCCCTGGGAGGAGTCCAGGATGGTTGTACACAGAAATTAAGCACCATCAGCTTGATGGCCCCTGAAACAGAGAAACCTTGAGGAACACTCAGCCAGCATTCTATCTCTTGGTGATCTTTTTACAATATGGGGGGGGGGGAATCCAGACAAATTTAGGCAGAGCTATTTTTTATTCATGAGTACTAGCATTCCTGAATGAAAATGATCACAACAACATATCATAATGCAGAATTCTGCATTCTGAAATGCTTTTCTGTTGCACAGTCCAACTTGACATTGTCATTTCAGCCACATACATATTGATTTGCAGGTTTCTGTTCAGTATGAAGTGAATGTCAAATGCTACTGTAGTTGAAAAAGAACAAAAACAAAATATTCTGGTTGAAAAAAAATGATTTGCCTGTAAGAATAGACTCAGAGACAGTGCTCTATCCTCTAACAGTGGTGTCATACAGTACAGTAAAAAATGTATGGCGAGCTAAACAATTCAAAAGCCTGGCCTACATACTGTAGTAGACATCACTTATTGAGCTGCACTTTGCTATCCTCTTGAATGGAATGACAGTCTATTGGAAGTCTGATTTTGAATGGTTTCTGCCGACATTTGAGTGGTTTCTACCCAATTGTGAAGGGCTTTGTGTAGGTTCTTAATTGTCTTGAACACACAATGTTCGATAGCACTCTTCCACTGACTTGCATTTGATGCAGCTCCTTTTGAGTTCTTCCATTACAAGAGAGCATTATTTGAAGCTTCGCTTCAGTTTATTGAGAACTTGAAACCTAAGTGAAGGCCTTAAATTGTCCTTATTTCTCACTAAAAGATTTTTCAATGCAGCTTGTTATACTTTCACAATATCAAAACCAATACAGCAATAGGCTCTTTAAGACCAACTGAGAACAGTCTGTAAAGGACAGATGTTGATGTTGATGTTAAAGGCTGGTTCCGACCTTCACCGTGGCATGTGCATTGCATGTCTGTTCCATGGCAGCCGTGTCACGTTTTATATGTGCATTCATACCAGAAACATCTCTGATGCGCCGCTGCTGTGGCCAGTCAGCCTATTAAAACACCTTGTCACTCTCTCTTAATGGAAAAGCTTCCAACATGCTCGCGTGTTGTGATGGTCCTATTTCTAGCAGGCACGTGTTTTCAGTTGGGCTTGAGCCACGTCTGGGACGTGCGTGTCATGCAGACAGTCTACTGTACATGCTCAAACCTGTTAACAAGGTCGGCGAAATGAAAACGGACAGGTAACGCAGCTGACACACAGTCGCCACGTTTGCGGCCTGAATGAGACTTAAGAGTGCCACTGTTCATGCTGTACTTACCGTATTTGCCAGTCAACAGAAAGTTGTTAGCACCCCCCCAACACAATTTGTAGTGCCCTCACTGGAATACTATCATTCGATCACAAGCGCAAGTAAAATGTATCACTATCAAATGGCGTCAACATTTTAGTGATTAGGAAGTAATTCAATACCTGCAATAAGATGTCATCAAACAGAGAGATAATGCAGGGTATTCTCTTTCATGTACAGCTCTGGAAAATATTAAGAGACCGCTGCACATTTTTCTGATGTCATCCTATGGTTGCTGAGTGACATTTGAATGAGTTGACAGTCATATATAAATGTGCAGTGGTCTCTTGTTTCTGAATATGACTGTCAACCCATTCGAATGTCACTCAGCAACCCTAGGATGACATCAAAAAATCTCTTAATTGTAATTAAGGTGTTGACAGTGAAAAATTAGTGTCTAAGACAGGCGCAAATTATATCATATATCTATCCCAGAGTGTGCCTGTGAACCAAAATTTAGGTCAAAACATATACGCAATTTCCAAACCCTTATTATGTGTACACAATCTGTCTTCATGAAACAAGAAAACGCCACTCAGACAAGGACAAACGATTTGGCTTTTTGTATGTGCAATTCCAACAATGTCTGTTAGATATAATAAAATAAATGTGTACAAATTTAATCTGACTTAATGGAGCAGGAAGAGGCCTACGGAATTATCATTACAAATTCCAGTGATCTGTAAAATAAGACTAAACGGCCCTATATCATCAATGGCACCTGGTAGAAGCAATGCGTTATAATAGTTTATTGAGAACAAGACCATAAATGTGTTACAGTTTGATGAATGGCTTTCCCATGGTTGGGCTGGTGGAGTATAGTGCTCAACCAAGGTCAGTGGTTCAATTCCTGCAGGAGGCATCTAAAATGAACAAATGCATTGCTTTAGCGTACTATACAGTGAGTCAGCTTGGTTGAAAGTGACTATGCACAGGTTTTTGTACAGTAATGGGAAATCAATGTGAATAACTTGATATTCACAGAGGGGGAAGAATAAAGCTAGGACTTAGGCACTGAATTCATGCTAGATCAAAGTCTGGTCTGGGCTCAATGCAAACAAGCCCTTGCCTGCATTCAAGTCAGAATTTATTTTAGAGTTCATTTGTATGAACAATAGAGGAAATATGTTGTTTAATTCTTTGGTTGAGTTACTTTCAAATCAAATCAAAAGATGCTTTATTGGTACTCATGATGCATGAAAGGGAGACTGTTTCTGCTACTATTGTAATTGTTAATACTTCAAATTATTTTTAATACAGTTTTGGCAGCTTTGGTATTTTTCAAATAATCTGTAACATTTTTGAAACTGTGTGTGCATTTTTCAAAGAACAGCAGCATACAATGGATTTCCCACATTCAATTCATTCAAAATACAAAAAGGGGAAATCCATCATCTCAAGCCTACAAGAATCTCATTACCATCGATGAATATGTGGTGAGAACTGTGAGTACTTTTGTCATATTTTGTACCCAAGAAACCCAAACTATACGTCAATATTATGTCATGTGGACACTGGAACTGTGATGACTTACAGTATTTGTAAATGTGCTTTTTACTGCATCTCTTTCAATCACAGTAGTTGAACGCTACTCATGTTACTGATTACAGTTTCAATTCGGCAAGACTATTGTCCTTATTTGGGGTGTTCATGCTCATGTTGCCGACAAGTTACTGTCATGTTTCATCAACACCTGCATCAAGTGTGGCGTGAGCCAAATGGTCATGTGAGATCAGGTGAACCGCAGGTGCCTGAATCCTCTTCATTACATTTGCACAGGGTCTTCTGGGATTAGAAAATGTGATTTCACATGGAACTAGAATGCATTTCCCGATGGGAAAGTGCGAAGTGTGCTTGCTCAGACTTGCCGCGACAGCGTCCGGCAGGAGACGCGACCGCTCGTCCTCAGGTCAAAGCGCCAAAGTTTGGCCAAGACGCGAAGCTGCTTCGAGTTTGGCGGCGTTGCCCTCGATTGCCGAATTCTTACACTGACCTGACGAGTTGGCTAGGTTCATCAGTGGTATGGCCCAGAGCAATGTAAAAATGTAGATGTCATCCCAAAGACGTAAAGAGATATGAGCCAAAATGCATTTTTGCTAATTGCGGCGCCCCCTAGTGGCCAAATTACAACACATTTACTGAGGCTACTTTGGATGGTGTCCAAAATCATCCCGCCAAATATGGTCTCAATACCTCAAAGCCTCTCCGAGATTTGACCTCACTTCCTGTTTGGACGCTTCAACATAGAATTTGATTGGCTGTCAAGGGCTAACGCTTTGATGTATGAAAATGAAATGTACACCTCTAAGGTCTGTAGACCTTGTGTTGAATTAAGTATGAGTTGTTCACGTGTAGCCAGCATGAAACACGTAACCACTGAAGGAAGGAGGGAGCCTAAGGAACTAGGCATGTTTCTAGAACAAATACGAGTAATGTTAGGAGTATAGCTATTCTGTTATGCGGGAACATCCGCAGTTTACTCACTGTTGAATAAGTTGCAATGTGTTATAGCCTCAAATGGATGGTAAAATAAACAGGACGACTCACCTGTTCAAATGATGTAATAGGATAAAATTTGGTTTTGATATGTCAAAGCAACCAGGCTGTTACTGGTTAACGTTTCTGAATATGAAATCGATTTTGGATTGGTTGCATGTGATAAAAGCTGTGCCATTTCCTGTCCAGACAGCATTCATATTCAGAAATACTGTACACCGGCAACAAAGACACACACACACACACACAAACAACTCTTTCAAACAGAAACGTCAGTCTGTTACATCTGCCTCTTGTCCACAAACTGCATGTCGCTGAGTTGACCAGCAACGAAGACTTTCACATAAACACACACACACACACACACACACACACACACACACTTACACACAAACATACACACCACCCCCTCAAACACAAATATCTGTCTGTTACGTCTGCCTCATGTCCACAAACTGCATGTTGCACAGTTCACCCACATCTACCCACAATTCTTTGATTTATAAATAACCCCAGCATTAAAAAACTGCAACGTGTCAAATCTTATTATACAACAATTGGGTTCTATGAAGCGGTTGCCGAGAGACGTTCCATGAGTTGAGATATCCCACGATAATCCACTCGGACTTTTCACTGCTAATAATAAATCACTCCGCGATACAATGTCAAATTGTCAAGTGTAAACCGAACTGTCACGTTGCATCCAAGCTGAAATACAGACGCTCAGAACATAGAATATGACGGAGGTGGATATTAGCTAGTTGGATGGCATGTAGGCTAAGAAAAATAGTGATGTTTCAAAGCTAAAAGCATGTCCTAACCAGACGCAATGCGAGCTAACGTTTATTAGGCTAGATTCTACATTGCTTGACAACGGGAGAGATAGAACTAACGACTGGCTTTTGGCCATAGCAACGTGCTTTTAGAACTAACGACTGGCCTTTGGCCATAGCAACCATCCATTTAGAACTAGTAACGGCAGTTTGTCCTGCAAGTAGTAGAAATTTGTGGCGGAGAGAAGTTACTTCTACAAACAAGACAGTTTTAGCGATTTAAACGTTTACATGATAATGGGAAATTAGCGCAAAAAATAAGTGGTAGAATTGTTGTATAAAAGCAATATAGCACTCGTGATCGTGGGTTGTTGCTGGATATTCCCACGGGTGTTGTTCGGCCGTAGCCTCGAGGCCGGAAGCTACGGCCGAACAACACCCGTGGGAATATCTAGCAACAACCCACTCCCACTCGTGCTATATTGCTTAAATATGTATATACTGTATGGGCAATTCCATGCAAAACTGTCAAATCCATAACCCCACACAGCATCATACTATGATGTGGATGATGATTTCTTAAAAGTTTACCATTTCGCTCTTCTTGTTTGTACAACATATTCGATGACATTGTTAACATAATCATTTGCATTTAGTGCTGTGCGATACTACGGTATATATCGTTGTACGACAGAAAAATGTCTATCGTACGATAAAGTCCTCAACCGTTTATATCGTAATTTTAACTTGTGTGGCTGTGACTGCTCAGACAATTTAACTGCAGGTGCGTTGCCGCTTCTGGCAGCGGGCAACGTAAACTTAATTTACTGACTCGGGATGGGTGGCCAGGCAAATGAACGCGCTGCAGGCAGCTAAACAAATTAAACTTTTTGGACGTCGGCATAAACTAGTGTTGCACGATACAACAAAAGTATTGCAATACGCTGAAATTAAAAATGTCACAACACCTAATGTTAGCCTACTTTACAATACGTTTAAGAATGACTGTGTTCTTCTGAAGAAGCGGTGCGCGCAAGGCAGGTCTCCCCTAAAAGCTAGCCTGTCTTTCCCCCCCTCACACACACTGGTATTTGCAGCAGTGCTATTACTGTAACAGAGAGACATGCTGCTAGTTTAAGTGATGCTATAACACACAAGTATAGGCTAATATCAAGTTGATTTGCTCACTTGCATCTCTCAAATGTGTGTTGCTAACCAAATATAGGCTATTTAGGCTTATACTATTGGGTTTAACGTCATTATTTTCTCTCACGTATTTCTTAAAGTGACAGGCACTTAATTACACCTACTGTACACAACCACAACTGTTAACATTTTTTTTTTTAGAAATTATAAGAAAAAATTGCATTAATGTGTGGATGTAAATATATAATTTTAAGTAGAAATTCTATATCGGGATATATATCGTTATCGTGGTATAGAATTGTCTATATCGGGATATAACTTTTTGTCCATATCGCACAGCACTATTTGCATTATATAAATGTAACCCCCTTTTCCACTCTTATGTCTCAACATATACAGGAGTCACATTCATAAACATAAACAGGATCCTAGGTTCTCAATTTGCTGGACTCGCTGTCTACCATAAAGTTAAAGAATAGTAATAACAGAAGAAAAGGTAAGAAGATGTTGATAGCGTGATTATCTAGTGTGGTGCCTCCACTGAAGAATGTAAATATGTAAATCCTCAGAAATGTCAAGTGACTACAGTTACTTCTACCTGCTTTGATATAGCTTATCCTAAATGAAATACTATGCATAATGCAACAATCACAAAACATTTATTGTATCCTTTGTTTTAAACTCTTAGAATTCAGTTCAGTATGACATAATAAAATTAAAGTACAAAAATAGTTTTTAAACCCCTTTTTAAAAGTTCAACCTATCACTTTCAATGAAATCTCAATTAAGGATTACGTAGTTCTAAATAGTAACTGTGTGGTAATAATTCACCTATACCACCCATAGCCTAAATTAATTAAATGTTTACCATGAACAATAGTTAAATGAAACACACAGTAATACTTTCTATAACACTTTGTGTTGGATGTAATTAATTGGACCTAGAATTGTTAATTGCTTTAAGTGGGCCAAACTTCCCAGTTTAAGTCTCCACACATAAGCTTGAGTCGAAAAACGTAGCTCCCACTAGTGGAATTCTGGGATTTCTCCCTAAAGCGGAAACTATTATTTTTACCTAATTATAATTACTATTATTATTGGGGAGGTTATAGGTTTGCACTGATTCGGGTAGGTAGTGGCAATATACTGGATGGTATATCGGTTAAAATATAGGACGGAGAAGAGATGGGGTTTAACTTTGTATTGTTCCAGCAGAGACATTCAGGATTTCCATACAGAGAAATATGGGTATGGCACTATGGCTATTTATATACTTTAATATAAACTTTTTCTTCGTGACTACAGTTATTATGTGGTCAATTACGCCATCTAGCGGCGTAAAATGGTACGGTGTAATAGCGTTAAAAACGTCCTCTATTTGGAAATGCAACATCCTTACAACAGTATAACGCTAAACGGTAGATTCCTAAGCGAAACACATGAAGTATTATAATTTCAAAGAACACTTACACTATATTACTTAATGGAAATTATGTCAAGAGCAAGTTTAACTATATTAGCAAACCTCTTGCATACCAGTGTGAATTAAATACAAACTTACTTTTCATCAATGACTCGCAACTCTGAATGTCAAAGACTGGATTACTCAGGATAACTGCAGGAATTGTCAAAAGGTAAATTAATTATCTCTGTTTAAGTGCACAACGAACTTGCACGTCTCTGCAGGTACTAACAAAAATAAGAAACTTAACAGGAAGGCAGGCGAGTTTACCACATGAAATATCGCGACAAATGCTAAATCACAGCGAACACACAAATGTCCCGGCCTTTTCTACATACAGTAATCACTCAAACTATAATGAATTCTACATGCTAATACCTTACAGATGTAAACGTGTGCACATTCAAAGGATACACAACGAATACAAAAGCAGTAGCCTAGCCTACATATAAAAATGCAAAGCGAAAGTAAACAATAGGCCTAATCTCCATTACATCTTCTAAAGACATTTGTTGGTTTCAGGCACGTTACATGGCACGTTACATGATTTAGCATACGCTGAACAGTAAATATTGTAGGCTACTGGCCTCACTAATTCTGAGCTAGCTCAACTATCCAGCAAGTTTACACTAGGCTAGGACGAACAAAGAATGCAGGAAATCTTCACTTTTTTCCTCCCTTCCTTCATTTATGCTGTAAAACTGTGAATACAGAAATAAACTATTTTCAGTCCATTTGTCTTGTCTAGCCACGCATAGCGAATTGCCGCCATATCAAAAAAACAAAGAAATCTTATTCACATATCTTATTTTCTGTACTTATGTCTAAACACATATATCACTAGAACAATGTATACTTACAGGCATTGCCTTCGTATGGGTAAGAAATAACTATCGCAGGTGAAAAACATAAATTGTCCGGAGACAGCAACCAGTGTGAATCATCTCAGTGACTTCTCTCGTTTTAACGCTAAGCAGGAAGTATTTACTAGCCTACTTTCACTCCAAAGTAGATTCTGATAAGGCCAGTAGATGGCGCTCTAACATAACAAATGACTGGTAAATACTGAGTGCAATAACATAAACGAAATCTTGGTTGGCTCAGACCGTGACAATATTATTGACTAAACAATAAACATGTAGGAATGAGGTATCAAACTCAGTTTATGGTCAATTATCATCACACGCACGCAAAAGATAGCACAATGTCTCTCTCGCCCAGAAAGTGCACGAACATAATGACTGGTGCATACGTGCAGTAGCGGTCTTTCTAACAGGGAGGGATTTACCCAGAATGCTCCGGTCAATTATGGTAAATAACAAGAAATAAAATCGAATTCCTCTCAAAACATCACAAATATATCAAACGATGTCCTGTAATCATTACAATCTGTTAAATAGTAATTCATTACGAACAGAAACTTTTACAAATTGTCAAAAAAAAAACACCGTCACAGTGAAATCTCGTGTGAGTGCGACTATATAAGGCTTATGGACATTCCCTCCGTTTAACAACGAGTAAGTCCGTACTTGCCTCTCGAGGCCATGGCGTCGTTAAGATCTACCCAGTCTCCGGTTGAGACATAGTTGCCGACAATCCAAATCGATACTGTGTAGCACGTCGATATGTGCCATCACGGTCAATTGGTACCGACAAAGAACGTGTGACAATGTTACGGTATGACGAAGTGGAGTTGAACTGTGTCCCGAAAATCAACAACATAATGGGACTTGTGCCAAATCCTTTTGCAGAAATTGGCATACTTTGATTTTTTTTTTAAAATATGAACATTGTATCTTAAATCACTCTGGAATGTCCTTTTGGCATTACGTAAGCAATTTAAGATGAGCTATTCTGCTTAATAGTATACATTCGCCAACACACACGTTTTTGCTAATTATAGAGCCATCGACAGACCGAATAACACCAAATTTATTGAGGGTGCTTTGGATGGGGTCTCAAGTCATCCCACCAAATATGGCTTTCATACGTCACAGTATTTCCAAGATAGGCACACTTCCTGTTTGGCGGCTTCACTTGCTGAATTTAATTAGTTATCACAGGCGAACGCTTGAACGTATGAAGGCGAAATCAAGGCGGTTGATCCGCCTTGGTCTGTAGATCACGCGTGCCAAGTTTCATGACGATCGGAGGAACTATGCGGCCAGAGTCGCTTTACTTTGACTTTGGACAAAATTCAAAATGGTGGAAAATCCATCATGGCGGAAAATTACATCACATGGTGCGTTGGAATCAGCTGAGTCAGAGGATTCCAATGGTATAAGTTTTATCAAAATCGGCCATACGGATCAAACGTTACAGGCATTAACGTGTTTTCCAACTTTGACCAGTTGGTGGCGCTAGGGCGTGAGAGTGGCGAGCATGAAACCTGGTGGTGTCAATCAGGGTAGTCTCCTCTATCGGCGTACCAAATTTCATGACTTTATGTCTTACGGTTTGAGCTACAGGTGGAAAAATGTGTGGGCATCAACGCTCAAAAGTCGCTTTTCCATTCATTCCTATGGGAAAAAATCGACCGGAAAAACTGGAATAACGGGAGAAAGACAATGCGTATCAAAAAGCTGTATACAAGCCACCATCCTCGCATCAGGACGCACGCGTGAGAGGTGGAACGGCGTCTCTAGCTTCAAATCCCTAGGACAAGATAGGGAGACAAGAGTTGGACTTAAGATAAATAATATGAAACGCACGGATAACAATAGTGTGCTTTGCTTGCAGCAAGCACACTAATTACATCAGTCTCAAACTAGTGTCACTGGCTTTTTCTATTAGGCTGACTGTGAGTAAATGGCCCGCTATATCACAATATAACAACAAAGGAACCACACTGGTCAGGTACAGAAAGCTACATACAACAATACAATGACCCAATGCCTTCAACACCCATGTCAAATATAAAACACACATTTCTCAGTTTTTTTCTGAAAGGGGCCATTCATATAATATAGGCTGGGTGAACCCTGCCTGAACTTCCGGGGAATTTGAATTTTGCCCGGCAGCTCAGGCTGGAAACCAGCAGATCTATCTCCTCTGTTTACTGCCAGAACCTTTGGCTCCAATCAGAAACGGCCATACTCTAGTCCTGGCACGCTATTGGCCGGTGACGTGACGATAACGAAACTTCAGCGACGCTAAGTGCAGTAGAAACAAAGCGCAGCCTCCCCAGACTAATGTTCAATCTTAAAAGATTGAGCTTAGTATGGTGAAAACCAGGCTAATAATATACACTAAAAAAAGAGTATATTAGTTTTATTTAATTGGATATATTAATTTTACTGTAGGTTTTCCAGATTGAGGATATGGATAGGGATAGTTACTGAGAGGAAGTGACATGTGTTTGTTCAGTTCTGTTGACACAACATCCTCTGCAAGTTGAGTGCAACATTTGACAATTTAATCTAGTCTGGGCCATTTTGGTTGGAGTGCATGCAAGTAGGCTTAGTGGTGCGCTGGAAACTCTCCTGTTTATTAACTGTGAGATGGCACACACCAGCCCCCTCTCCTTTCTGCCTCAGTAAGCAAAGCATATCAAAGGCTGGCAGTCCATTTAGTTATGTATGGAAAGTCATGTATTTTTCTCTCTGGATTAGGGAGGCGCACAATGCTATTCCCATTTCAAATGAATAAGACAAATGTGGCTGGCCTCCCACCACCCCGACTGAACATCTGCTTACTCTCATCACAAATTAATTTCTTAGCATTAAACAGGCCGGGACGGCTCTTTTACCGGTCTCTGGGCTGCACTAAAACAGCAGTGAAATTTATCCCTAATCTGAAATTTCAACTCAAAATGTAGCCCCCTCATCTTGTTAGATTATGCCTCCAAAACTCACCCCAGAGGCCCAAAATGCGGAAAGTGAAATAATCATGGGAAAGCAATCCAGTTGACCCTAGGAGCATGATGCATTTCAGAATGAATATCTGTAACCCCCATGTCGAGAATTGTGGGATATTAGACTTTAAAAGGCCCCATCAGGACATTTTCCTCGATGTTGTGTGATTACAGTAAACCAAACCGAGGTTCTGAGAGCTTTTGTGCCTTAAGGCCTGGTGCTTTTTCCGCCTGATAGCAAACTTTATAAATAATATGCGAGACTTAACCGGGCCAGATTTACAGATTACGCTAATGAGTGTGACATTTAAAGTCAGCCCTGGCGCCTTGCAAGAGAGTCCCATAAAGGAGATATGCATTGATGAATCTCGGGGAGGCAGTCAATTGCTCTTTATGAGCAATGGCTGACAGACCCTCTAATCAGAGCATGAAGCTTGAATGAGGTTACTCTCAACGAAGAAGAGAGAGGGGCTGAGATAAAGGAAGGATCCCAGGGAAGGAAAAGGAGGGAGAGAGCGAAAGAAGATAAACGTCAGGGCCGAACCAATTTGAGCTCGACATCTTATTTTGCGCTTTTATGGGCGCCCATCCGAGGTGCTTCAGTGGGTCTGACCGTAAACGGGCATCCTTGATCCACCCTTAGGTACCCCGAGTCAACTTTTACGGCCTCTGCGGTTCAACAGCTGCTGAATGTTACGACAAGCACTTAGCCAGTAAGAACCGCAATTCATGCTTGATTATTGTTTGCGTATTTATCTCGGAAATCCTCCCAACCTCACGCTAAAGAGGACTTTTTACAACATTCAGCACTCAGCTGTTCCATTCAATGATATGGATGCCTATTTCAGCAAGATCGTGTGCGTGTGTGTGTGTGTGTGTGTGTGTGTGTGTGTGTGTGTGTGTGTGTGTGTGGTGGGGGGGAGGGGTGGGACAGAAGTGGGTCTCGGTAACAAATTATGTCATTAAACTGTGACAAGCTCCCCACTCGCATGCAGAGGAGCGAGTGTGCACATAGGGCCAGGGTTTGCCCATTCCTGTAATTACTGACAGGGAAGGCAGAGAGGCTGCTCAAGCATGCTCGGATGAACAGAGACACGGAGGTCACATGGACTGTCAAGGAGAGAGAGAGAGAGAGAGAGAGAGGGAGAGAGATAAAAAGGGAGTAAGAGAGAACAAGAAAAGGTGAAAATGTGTGTGTAGGTGTCTGTGTGTGTGTGTGTGCGTGAGAGAGGGAGAGGGAGAGAGAGAGAAAGAGAGAGAAGAAAGGATAGATAAATAACTAATGCGCAGTACAATCTCCTTTAAACATGTACAAACTCCTAGACAGGAATCTCAACTTACCTTCAGGCCAAAAGTAAAGTGTGAGTGTCTACTGTGTGTGTGTGTGTGTGTGTGCTGCCTGTACCTCACCCTTGGAAGGGTCAGATCGGGGACGCTAGCCTATATCCAATCCCCAAAGGTCAGCTTGTCTGTCAGTGCCATGACCTGTGGTCTGTTGTTTGCATGCTCTATACATCTCAGATGACAGAGAAGAAGCTGCTTTGCATTGCATGTACATAAGTTTGACTGCATAGAGGTCATTGCCATGGACACCATGGACTGCATAGAGGTCATCGCTATGGACACCATGGACAGTTACAGCATCTTGTAATAGTGACAGCCATGTTGAATTCATGTTTTGTTGAATTCTTGTTTCATCCGAGGTAGCCGAGCACGAGTGGATTGGGTGCTGACATGTCATAAAGACAGCCATGTCTGAGGATATGGCTCATTAATTAATGGCAGACTTATTTTTATTTCAAAGACAAAAGCATTTCAGCCCTGCTTAAACATTCAGAGTGTATTTCTTTATTCAGCTTTATTTTATTCAGCAGATATGTTGGGAAAATATGACAACTTTGTCAGAGCAATGAGACATTAATCTTTTTTTTTTTTTTAACGGCTTCAAATAATTAAAGATTTGAGTCAGTGATTTAATGCCCTGATAACTGGTATGTCTGTTTGTTTGTAACTTCATTGTCACTGTCTTTTCAAAGTGCAACGCGAAAGGGAGAATGTTTTTTCATTAGTGTTAAAGGACACTCGGGCCAGTGGCGAGTCGTCATCGTGTTTACTGTCTAAACATTTAGCCTCTCGTAGAGCACTTGACACATCGACCTTGGCACGGCCCCGGAGATCGAAGTGTCTGGTCTGTTCGAGAGAGCCATCCTTTTCGACACAGTACTCTGAGAGGCACTGAGAGAGAGACAGAGACTGTTGAGAGAGAGAGAGAGAGAGAGAGAGAGAGAAAGAGAGAGAGTGAGAGTGAGTTCCTATTTGTACTTAGCACAGCTGCTGCCAGAGTAGGGGGTAATTACTGACCGGGGTGGCATGGCCCCTCACTGTTGCACCTTCATTTTTAATCATCGCTCGCTCACCCTGCTGCTTGACCAGCCATGAACTGACGTGGGTGGGTGGGAATGGCGGCGAGTGTGGGGGGAAGGGGTCTTTGCTGAGAGCGCCCCTTGTTATGAAATGTTCATGGAGTCCATTGTTCAGAGTGGCCACGGCAAAACTCACTCACATCCAAAATACACTCACACTCATACAACTCATTTTTTTGGCGACTGGAAACAGTACAAAGGAGTGTGTGTGTGTGTGTGTGTGTGCACAACTGCGCATGTATGTGTCTGTGCGTGCGTGTGTGTGCATGCGTGTGTGTGTGTGTGTGTGAGTGTGTGTCTGTTCAAATCGAGGCAGTCATACATAGGCTCCAAGGATGACTGACTGACTGAAATTAAGGAAACAACAGCGACCACACAAAGTCACTTCAGCTTTACCTTTCCCCTTGTTCTCCTCGCGAGTACCGCTGAACGCGCCGCTGACATCCCCATTAAGGATTTGCGATAGAGTTTTTTCCGCCCACGGTTTCGGCTTCTTGGGTTTCGTCCCCTCGCTCGCCGCACTGGCGTGGAGATAAAAGCCCCCGTCAGCGCAGGAGCGGGCAGAAAGATCAACACACTAAAAGTACTTCTGCTTTTGCTATTTCATGCATGAGCGAAGACAGACTCCTGCCAGACAGAGATCCATCAAGGCGGAGCCGGGCCCAGACTTTGAGCATTGTTCTAAGAGCTCCTCCGACACAGACATAAATCACCAAAGTCCCACTTACAACAGTGAAGTCCAGTGTTCAATTATGTGCTCATAATTCTATTGAAAAAAATACCTTGGTTCGGGTATTAAAGGAGAATTCCGGTGTGATATTGACTTTAAATGTGTTGAAACATGATACCGAGTGTGAGCGATTGTCTCAGAGCTGATTTCGACCTGTCAGCTGTTCTCCGAAACCCGGCGGGAGCTTAGAAATAGTCAACCAGGTTTTTAACGTTTGTGCCTCGGGCATCGAACTGCCGTGCAAATAAATCACTGTTTTACACCATTAATGAGGCTCAAAGTAGCTCCACACTTTATTGGTAGACTTCTGAGGGCCCTGACATTTAAAACGAGACATCGAGAACTTTGAAAAAGCACTGGTTGTTTACTTACATGACTGTTTATTCAGGCAGTCACTTTCGAAAGTTTACCGGTCGCAGCCATCTTGAATTTAGTCACGTGACTGATTCATGACTAGTGCACGCATAGACATAGCGATTACGTGAACCAGTCACGAATCAGTCACGTGACTAGATTCAAGATGGCTGCTACCGCTAAACTTTCGAAAGTGACTGCCTGAATAAACAGTCATGTAAGTAAACAACCAGTGCTTTTTCAAAGTTCTCGATGTCTCGTTTTAAATGTCAGGGCCCTCAGAAGTCTACCAATAAAGTGTGGAGCTACTTTGAGCCTCATTAATGGTGTAAAACAGTGATTTATTTGCACGGCAGTTCGATGCCCGAGGCACAAACGTTAAAAACCTGGTTGACTATTTCTAAGCTCCCGCCGGGTTTCGGAGAACAGCTGACAGGTCGAAATCAGCTCTGAGACAATCGCTCACACTCGGTATCATGTTTCAACACATTTAAAGTCAATATCACACCGGAATTCTCCTTTAAGTTGTTTGCATGCTGCAGTATTTTTGTAAATATATGACACATTCTTTAGTATCTTCAGCACATACTGTATGAGTTTTCTTCTGTTACTAAATCATTACTGATTACTGGATAATTGAGGATTTTACAGTATGAGATGTAGTTTATATAATTAGGGAATTAGATAGAGAGCCTGTGTTTTTCATTCACAAAATAGAAAACCCTTCACATAAATATTTTTTGAGACACATCAATATTATTTCTTTTCTTGTATGGCATTGCAGGAAAAGGCACAGGGGTGTGCAATGTGGCAGAGGGATGCGTGCAGTCATGGAAGACAAATAAGGTGAAGGATCAATAATTTCCTCATACAACACTCATTGTCGCCAGTCAGGCGTTTGGCACTGCACACTGTGTGTGTGTGTGTGTGTGTGTGTGTGTGTGTGTGTATGTGTGTGTGTGTGTGCATGTGTGTATGTGTGTGTGGTACATGTGTGAGAAACTGTATAGAGACTCCTGAAGATGGCTACCCAGACGGACACACATCATTACCTGGCCTTCTTCAATGCTGACTTTATTTATTTATTCCTGTGGACTGTTCTGACGAGATTAAGCGCTGATGCTATTGTGTGGCAAAACGCTGTGATACCATTCCATTTAACACCTGAATGCCTTTCAATTGGGAGGCCACAGCCTCTCAGAAAGCAAAGGGGACAAGTTGCCATGGAGTTGGTAAGTAATGGTACTGTAGAAAGGATTCTGTTAGGTTACTGTTAATACAAATGTACATCGTGAAATGGGACTTTTATTATGGGAATGTTAATTGTGAAAGGAGACTTTTATTTTGGAGCGAGAGTGTTCTGGGTTTTGAGGAAGTGGATTACGTGTTGTGTTGAGTGTGATCCTGAAGTAAAGTCAGTTCATTGTAGCCTGGCGTTAAGTTTATTGTGTTTTCCCCATTGAGACTGGAGAACGGTTAATGAACCTTACACACCAAATAACAAGGCTACAGACTGGTGGCAGCGGTACTGACATCCCTATTAGTCAGTTGACATCGCGGAATTTACTTCGAGAGGACAACACACTACACACGAGAGCAGCAGGCTTCCATCACGCAGCGGAGTTCACGGTTTGGTGAGACGGACAGTGAATTTTCAACCGCTGAGAAGACAGTGCCGCTTTTCACGTAGCGAACAAGTACTGCATAAACGTTTACTATGAGTCACGAACGGGAAAGGCCGCAAGCGGCTCGGAGGTCGGTGGACGAACGTGAGGCAGGGGCCGTCAACACAGGTCCACCAGATGGCGCTGGTACACCCACCTCTCTAGTGATTCATTACAAAGTTGAATTGCCTCCGTGTTTTCACGGTGATGGAAAAGACAAGGACAGTTTTACCTTATGGAAAGCTCGTTTTGAATTGGCAGTTAAAGCATGCACTGATTCTAGGAGTCGTGATATGGCTACCATTTTGCCAACTAGATTGAGTGGTGATGCATTGGCATATTGGCTGTCTTTGCCACCAGCTATTCAAAATGACTATAATGAAACTATTAAGAAAATGAATGAAGTCTTTGGCCGGAAACAGTTTTTGCTGCATTTTCAAACGTTTGTTAATGCAAGACAGCGTCTTCCTAAAGAACCATTGGAGGTGTTTGCAGCAGAAATAACCCGTCTAGTTTTAGAAGCATTTCCCAACTATGGCCAAGCTGCACTGGACATGGAACGTTTTAGACGGTTTGTAGCTGGTCTGGAGCCCATGCTGCAGATGAAATGTCATGAACATGGTGCAAGGTCCTTGGAGGAAGCACTGGTCGTTGCAGGGAAATGGGAGCGTGCTCAGGAGGCACTGAAGCTCGTAACACCATCTCAGACTAATATTATGACTACTCACACGCAAGGTCTCCCCACTGATGTGCCTCCTTCATCATCAATAGCAGCCATGGTGTCCTCAAAGTCTTCCTCTATGGCCTCTGATCAGCAGTCTCAGCTCATGCAGGCTATTGTGGATCTTAAGGCGGACATGCAGGCACTTCGACTGGAAGTTACTGATATGAAACAACAGCACAGACGTCCTGTTGGCCCACACCAGGACAGACATTACTTCCACAATGAGTTTGAACCTGATAGAGGAAGGCGTCAGCGAAATTATACACCAGAAAGATCACCAGAGAGATATACTGCTGACCCTAGACACCAGAGAAGATTCTCACCACAGCAGAATGACTGGACGTACAGCCGCCGCTCCAGCCAGGGGGGAAAGGGGCGATACTCACCTTCTCCACCAGCATCGCCTCACAGGTCAGATGGCAGGCGAATATCCAGCAGCCAGGACTACTACCGCCACCGCAGCCCTGAGAGCTACCGTTACCCCAGCCGTAATGAACAAGAGAGCACATATCCACGATACTACTCGGCTACGTCCAGTTCAGTGGGTCATGCAAGGTCATCCAGTCCATCTTCCCGTCCAGGACGTCATGCCACTAGGGATAGCAATCAGCATGTGTGTTTTAACTCCATGGATGGTTCAATGCAGGAAAACGATTGGTAGCAGACACTACGGGCCAAGTGTCTGCTAGTATGGAGAGTGAGGCCCTACCAAGTCAACCACCAACTGCAGAGGACATGCCCACATCCTATGTTTTTGCGGTGCTGGAAGATACAGCTGTTCAAGCCTTCATTGACACAGGCTCTGGAATTTCAATTATCAGTGAGACTTTACGTATGTCCATCCCAGCCTTGAAGAGAAAGCAGTTACACAAGTCATACATGCTTGCAAGGTCAGTGACGGGACAATGTTTAGACACGGTAGGGACATTGACTATTACCATTAGACTGGGGGAAGAAGCATTTACACATGATGTACAAGTAGTCAGAAACTCAAGCCAGCCAGTGATTCTTGGTTGGGACTTCCTCTACACACATCATGCAGTAATTGATTTGAAGGAGAGACACTTGCAATTATGGAACTGGACTGTGCCGCTACTTTGCACTAAAGACATTGTTCCCCTCAGATGCAGTGCAGTTAGCTTGCAGTCAGTATGCGTTCCGGCTATGTCTCAAATGAACATTCTAGCCAAAATACAACCAACAGCTGACTTTCAGGATTCTCCCTTAAATTATGTAGGACTTCTTGAACCACATTCAAGCATCATCTCAGGTTTGCATGTAGCACGGACTGTGTCACAAGTGAATAATGGGATCGCTTTTATTCGCATAATGAATCCCACTGACTCAGACTGTGAAGTCCCAGGGAATACTCTACTGGGTGACTTTCATTCCTTGATTAGAAAACCGGGTGAGGAGTTTACCATGTTGGGGCCAGCAGTGAATAGTGTTCAGGTTCAGCCAGCATCTAGCCCTAAAGTGGATCTCAGTCACGCACCACTGAACAGAGAGGAAAAAGAACAATTGGAGAGACTCTTACAGGAATATGCAGATGTTTTCAGTGCACATGACCATGATTATGGTCGCACAAATGTTGTCAGACACACTATTAGGACAGGGGATGCAGCACCCGTTCGTCAGAGAGCTTACAGAACATCACCACGTATGAGGGCAGAGATGGAGAAACAGGTAGAGCAGCTCTTAGCCTGTGACATCATAGAGGAAAGCTGTAGCCCCTGGGCCTCACCTGTGGTTTTAGTGAAAAAGAAAGATGGGAGCTACAGATTTTGCATTGATTTCAGAAAACTTAATTCAGTTACTGTTAGAGATGCTTATCCTCTACCGAGGACAGCTGATGCACTGGACAGTCTGTCAGGAGCATGCTGGTTCAGCACAATGGACTTGTCTAGTGGTTATTGGCAGGTAGAGTTAGATGAGAAAGACAGAGAGAAAACTGCTTTCACCACTGGCAGCTCTTTGTACCACTTCAAGGTCATGCCCATGGGGCTTACGAACGCCCCCCCAACGTTCCAAAGGCTTATGGAGCTTGTGATGCGAGGTCTTCATTGGAAAGTTTGCCTCATTTATCTTGACGATGTTTTACTTTTTAGTCATACATTTTCAGAACACCTCCAAAGCTTACAGGAAGTGTTCACACGATTTCGTGCAGCTGGGTTGAAACTTAAGCCCAGTAAGTGTCACATTGCCCGCAGTCAAGTTTCTTTCCTTGGACACGTTGTTTCCAGAGATGGCCTACAACCAGACATCAAGAATTTGGAGAAAGTGAAGCACTGGCCTACACCACATAATCCTACAGAAGTCCGTGCCTTTCTTGGGTTGTGTTCCTACTATAGGAGATTTGTGAAAGATTTCGCTACCACAGCTGCGCCTCTTAATTCGCTGACACAGAAAGGAGTTCCTTTTGACTGGTCTGGTGACTGTGAGGAGGCATTCAGTGTGTTGAAACAAGCCTTAACCAATCCTCCGGTGATGGCCCATCCTATATTTACCAAACCCTTTTTGCTGTACACGGATGCCTCTCAGTTTGCCATTGGATCTGTGCTTGCTCAGGTGCAGGGCAATCGGGAGCGTGTGATAGCATATGCTAGCCACACTCTTTCTCAACCTGAGAGGAAATGGGCTACCTATGATCGTGAGTTGTGGGCCATTGTGTGGTCAGTTCGACACTTTAAGCACTTTTTGTCTGGCAGTTTTTTTACCATTGTGACAGACCACAAACCCCTTCTCAGTCTACAAAGAGGTCCATTGGATGCTGACCCAACGGGCCGGAGGGGCCGATGGATTCTCGAGTTGGATGTATATGACTACAACATTATACATCGAGATGGCCATCGTCATGCTAACGCGGATGCTATGTCAAGGAGACCAGAATCTCCAGTGGATTGCGGAGGAGTGCAGTGTTTGCTAACCAGAGCAGCCCCAGCCCCTACGTCAACAGGGACTCCAGTCCAGACAGAGGAAAGAACATCCACTGATGTCACAGCAATATGTCAGACCTTAGCTGTTGATATGGATGACTTTCGACTGAAGCAGAGCACCGACCCATGTATTGATGTTGTCATGTCATGGATTGACAACGGACGGAAGAGACCACCACTTGGGAAACTGAAGCAGGCCCCCGCTGCTCTGAGGAAGCTTTGGCATGAGCTCCCTCGCCTTACTTTATTGAATGGCATTTTGTGTAGGCAACTGCATACATTTCCCCAGAGTGTAACACACCAGGTTGTGCTTCCTGCCTCACTAGTTTCTAAAGCCCTCAACTATTTACATGGAGACAAGTTTAGTGGGCATATGGGTGCTGAAAGGACAATGCAGCGAGCACGTAGAGTGTGTTATTGGCCATACATGGCAAAGGATATTGCCAAGTTCTGTGCTGAGTGCGTGCCCTGTCAGTCTCGGAATGCACCAACGCCACATGAGAGGGCCCCTCTCCAGCCCATTGAAGTCTCCCGACCATTCCAAAAGGTTGCGGCTGACTTGACTGAACTGCCTATTACCACTCAGGAGAATAGGTATGTACTGGTTGTGATGGATTATTTCACACGGTATGTGAACCTGTTTCCTCTGAAAGACATGCGGGCCACATCAGTAGCTAAATGTATATTTGAGGATTACATTAGACAGCATGGTATACCAGAATCCTTCCACTCAGATCAGGGTAGGCAGTTCGAGTCTGATCTGATAAAAACATTATGCGACATGCTAGGCATTGAGAAAACACGCACGTCTCCTTATCATGCCCAGTCAGATGGCATGGTGGAGCGTATGAACAGGACTTTAAAAGATCAGCTAGCAAAGTACCTCTATCAATACGGTGGAGAATGGGACAAATATTTACCACAAGTTGAGCTAGCGTACAATTCTAGTGTCCATGACAGTACGGGTTTCACTCCGTTCTTCCTTGCACATGGAAGGGAGCCTCATCTACCTGTAGACATAATGATGAATTGTAGCTCTGAAAACACATCAGCCAGCCCAGGCACTCCAGCAGCATATGCCAGGGACCTGACGTCTCGTCTGGCTCAGGTTTTTGCTTCAGCAAGTGAGCAGTCGACATTGTCAAAACTTCAGCAGAAAGAATACTATGACCGAAAGTCAGTGTTTCATCCACACAGTGTTGGAGACTTGGTATTTCTGGATGATCCAGCCCACCGGATGAATAAACTGGCACCAAGATGGAAGGGACCATTCAAGGTAACCAAGAGAATGGACAAAAACGGAACCCCAGGGGTGACTTATGAAATAACTGACCCAAGATTTGACTCCTCACGGAAGTGGGTGGTTCATCATAATCGGCTAAAGTCATATAGAGGCAATCTGACGGATCTATCAGGGCAATCGTCAGAAGAGGTTCAACAAAACAGGAGGACCACTTCAGTTGATAGATCACCAGCACCTCTCTCAGCGTTGTCAGGTACCTTGGTGTATCGCCCACCAGTGCTCCCATCAGCTTTGAGTGGGTTGGACTCTCCGTCAGGATCAGGCACCCAAGACTCAGGGGGATCTGCCTCAACAACACCTTCGGAGGCGGAATCAGAAGCGGAGCAGCATCCAGGGGCAGATGGCCCACAGACCTCTTCTGTGGAGGCCTCCACTTCAAAGAACACTAGAACAGGACGTTCCATTAACTTACCTAACAAATTTAAGGACTTTGTCATGTGATCTGTGCATAGTGCTAACTCTTTATCTTTTGGCAATGCATATTGCTCAATGTTCAGAATTCTCTTCATTCATGTTTACTAGCCTAATTGTTTAGAATAACGGTTGCCACAGTGGGTATTAGTTTGTATGTATGGTAGCCTACTGTAATGTGTTAACCCCATTACATGGTAAGAAACGGGGACGTTTCATTTTGTACCCATGGACGACTGTAGAAAGGATTCTGTTAGGTTACTGTTAATACAAATGTACATCGTGAAATGGGACTTTTATTATGGGAATGTTAATTGTGAAAGGAGACTTTTATTTTGGAGCGAGAGTGTTCTGGGTTTTGAGGAAGTGGATTACGTGTTGTGTTGAGTGTGATCCTGAAGTAAAGTCAGTTCATTGTAGCCTGGCGTTAAGTTTATTGTGTTTTCCCCATTGAGACTGGAGAACGGTTAATGAACCTTACACACCAAATAACAAGGCTACAGTACCATTTGAAGCCTCTAGTGAACTTCAACAGAAGTGTTGAGTTTTCATTTTATATCGGACATTCCATTGATATACGGTATTTTGACTTTAAAAAAAAAAAAAAATTGAGCAGCACAGAGCATCTCTTTGGATTCAAAAGTGGAATTAAGACGTTTGATGGAGGAAAGTTTTAGAAATCAATTGATCATCAGTGTACAAATTTCGTAGCCTGTAAACCTGCCCAAACTTAACCCCAACCACAAAATGTGAGGTTGGGAAATTGTCTGGACTTGTTCCATTGACAACCCTCTTGTTCCATTGAGAACCCTCTGAAAACGTGAGGACTGTGTAGTCCAATGAAATTGTCTGGACGGGCAAGATGATGAATAGATGAGTAACCATAGATTTGTGAGCAATTTGGTGCCTAGTCATTCATGTCACCAGTTGTTTTTGTTTACAACAAAATGGCTGTCGCTGGAGAAGCTAAATGTTTAGATGTCGCTATCACATCTGTTGTACAAAATATTGACTGACAGCGCAATAACTAAAGAAAACTTCATATGCATTAACTTTACTGTTCTACAGCTGACAATACTGTATTTCTCACATGGAGACAAAAAATGATATCAGACACGAGAAGATTATATTTTCTCCTTTGACAAATGAAGTTAGAGTTGGTGTAGTTTCCTGTGGTCCAGGAAAGATAGGCCCTCAGCAGGATAAAGAGAACCGAGACGAAATGGCAGCCGGAACCAGCGACTTTCTAGTTCACTGTATGCATAAACGGGGGCGTTGCCAGTTACAAAAGCCTCGGTCAATATGAGATATTTCCACTGGTGTAGGTATGTAAATTGCTGGCCTTAAAAGGTTATTTCCTCTCCGTATTTCTCTTCTTCATTTCATATTACTATGCTGGTTAATGACTCAAACATGAAGTAAAACAGAGCTGTTCTTACAGTAAACATGCACTGTAGCACAACTAACCCAGGAACTTATGTAACGCCAGCATCGATTCCCTGCATATCAAGAGAACAGCATTAGCATAATCATGCATCTTAATGATCTTAGCGTAGCGATGCAACAATGTTAACCTTTACCCTTTTTTATTTTGCCTCAAATGCATCTTGAATAATGTGTCTGGATGCAGCAGTAGAGTGTTTGTCACAGCACCATCTCTCCCCTCACACACACACACACACACACACACACACACACACGCACACAGATTCCGTAGCAAATCCAAGGTATTAGCATGCATCAGAAAGCCTACCGTCAGTGCAAACGGCACTCCTGCCTGATGAACTGGGAGAGGGTCAGGCGGGGGCACGGTGCTGATCAGGCCGTCCGGGGGCACATCTATCAGCATTACAGCGGCATTAGCTGGGGCTCGTGTGGATGGAGGACCACGCTCTTAGACGGGTACTCAGCATGCTTAAGCCTCCTTCCTGTTCCTGATAACCACTCCCCCGGAATTTAATAAATAAATAACTAAATAAATAAAAAACGGAGACTTCCTAGAGTAAAAAATGCAGAAATAAATGCTCAAGTAAACTTTGGGGTTAGCGCTACAAGCTACCAAAAACTCCCCGAAACTTGAGGGTGTTTTTGCAAGCAAGCACTTCCCTTCCTCCCTGCATGGTAAGCACAGATTGGTAGTAGAGGGACTTGAAGCTGTGAGGCGGTTTGTTAAGAGAGCCTTCCAGGACGGCTGCTGCTGCCTCTGCTGCTTCTGCACGCTGGCCTGGGACCCCCACAGGACGCTCCAGGACCCGTGACGCACACGTGCCCAGTAATGAGAGCTGATTCTGGGGTGCTGCAGGAGGGGGGGTGTGGGGTGGGGTGATGAGCTGCTTTGCACCTCTGGTGTTGTAAGCTCCAACATTATGATGTAAATCTGTTGTAATAGTGTCCATCTGCTTAACCACTACACACCGTGTGAGTCACAGCTGCCCCTGGCTCTCAGATACTGCTGGTGAGAGAGACAGAGAGAAAAGGAGAGATGGAGAGAGAGAGAGAGGGGTGTAAAATTCAAGGCAGGAGGCAGAATTCTTCGTAACAAATTAAAAATAGAGGGCAGAGTTGGCTTGTGGTAATATGAATGTGAAACTTGGAAGCCTGCATGCACATTTGCAAAACTAATGTCTTCCACTCCACAGGTGGGGAAGAGCATATGAATCACAACACACTCGCAGCACACCACCAACTCTCATTACTTCTGCCTCTACTCTCCTACCCAAACTAAATACGTTAATGGCCCTGGTACAAAATGCATTTCATTAAGTGATATTCACCAAAGTCATCTCATCTGCAAATCCAATCTGGAGCAAAATACAGCTGTTTATGGCATTAGATCACCTCCAAATTTTCAACATATATTTTAGTATAATGCATATTTGCATGAGAAGTAAAAGTCCGGCTTCAGAAACTAAAAGTCCTGCCATTTATTGGTTCTACCTGTTTGCTGGAGGTGATTCCACTAATTTACCTGGCTTAGCTGATCTACCTGGCTTAACAGTTTGTGAATGTGAATGGCTGGAACAATATGGTAGCTTTCTGAAGCTGGACTTTCACACCTCTGCGTATTTGTCAAATTCAGAACTTTGTTCTGACTTTCTATCGAGTGTGTGCCCTAAACTACATACCTAAAACACAAAATATACACATACAGTCTTGGATGTGTAAATGGGAAATAAACAGTGGCTTAAACCAAACCACAAGCAATTGCGGCCTACTGAAATGTAACATTGAGAGTCACAGAATGGAATGGAGTGGTGTTGTGTTTGATTGACTGTACGTTTTCCTCAAATCCGCACACTCTACTTTTAATGTTGATATGCTCTGTGATCAGTGACAGAGACATCCTGCAAAGGCATGCTGTGTCATACCATGGAAGAGAACTTGCGCTACAAACTTTGTGGCCAATCCAGCCATATCATCAGAAACAGTCTGTCCACTCAAGAGAAAATTCACCATATGCTCTATACAAACAGACTTTTTTTTGGAGGACCCATTAATCAGCACGGTTTCACTCGAAAATGTTCTGATTCTTGCACATTTTTGTTATTTGTTCTCAGGCCGTCGGGGTCACAGACTGTGCAAAAAGAGCCGTGACAGATGGTCATATTACAAACCACCTGCTGAGCCCCATCGCACAGAGTAGGCTATAGTGGTCCAACTGCCTGTTTAGCTATTTATCTCCGGACATGAGGGACGAAGCAAAATGGTTAAGAATCCGTGTCTGCTGTTCAGTTGGAGGGAAGTTGTCAGCTGTCACACAGAAAACACAATATCCTAGTCCAGTTTTTGTGGACTTCTTGACAAAAAAAATACGAAAACTGCCTCCGTACATTTAGGATTTAAAGACGAACAATGAAAATGAACAGGTCATATTTGTTATATTCAGATTTCTAAATAATTTCACATTAACAAATCATTTCACATTTACACATTTTTAACATAAAAATATATATCCAGTACAAAAGTAATATATACATTTTGTGAGTAGCAAACCACTTGGCTTGCATGTAGCCTCTCTGTGTTGATGCATAAATTACTCCATTTAGTTATTTCACAGAACTCATCAACCTCTGCACTACTCTGCTTGAAATGAGGACTGTTTCAGTAAATGTAGTCATTAACATGAACCCTCTGTGTAATGGGCAAATGATTAAAATGTGTAATGAAACAAGTCTGATGACCCAGTTGCAGATACCGTTCTCTTTAATTTTCATCACAAACAATTACTAAAGGCAAAATTGGAGCCAATGAATTTCAGCTTGAGTAATATGTGTCAGTATAACTATACAGTCGTACAGTAGCAACACTCTGACTCTTTCCATATACAAGGCAACCAGTGCAGAATGTTCACTCATGAATGTGTCATCTGAGATGCAAATGCTTGACATTAACCACCCTACACTAAATTCAAATACAAGTCATGACTTTTTAGTAAGTCTCTATAGCAGCATATATTGTATTACATTCACATTATTTATCTGTCACATGGGAGCCATCATGTTTCAGAACCAGTTGATACCTTGTGTCATCCAGCCACCCAAGGACACCACAGCTTCACTGCTCCCCTGAGTTCACCAAAGTGTTTTATATGTAGTTAGTGACGCTATACCTGCATGTCAAGTCACTGCCATACGCTTTATATGAGACCGACCACAAACTCATTTCCGAGCCCTCAGTCAAGCTCACTCAACAATTGTACTGAAATCTGACAATCAGATGGAATGTCATTTCAAAGGAACGAGCTTCTGGAAGAACGTCGCTTCTCCTCCACCTCTCATTACCCCATATCAGTTATGACAAATTAAATGTGTCTCTCGTTTCCATTACTTGTCGTCACTCTGGAATTCGTCTCTGCAATTGCTCCAGTGATTTCTGTGCTCCCCGCCTTCAGTAATTATCTCTGTGTGGTAGAATTTTATAACTTCTCCAGAAGAACTGGGTGGGGAACATTAATAAAAACTTATGTTAAAAACCAATCTTCGCCTCAATAGGACACGGCCAATCTATTTGTATCTTTCACCTATTCCTGTAAGGGAGCAAAACGAGAGTCTTAAACGTGTCAGGAGAGAAGAGAGAGAGAGAGAGAGAGAGAGAGATGAACAAGGCCAATGGAATTTTTCAGAGCAGAAAGTCAAATGGATTTCATGTGAAATATGACGAGTGAGTGAGTTGACTTCATCTATCTATCTATCTATATATATATATACAGTAGAGTATATACAATATCTATTTATCTATCTATCTATCTATCTATCGCTGGCAAGCTAGCTAATATATCTATCTAGCTACATTGTCATCTATCTTTCCTTCTCTTTGTCCGTTTATTGAGTCATTGAAATTACTCTTAATTTGACTGTAATAATATTTTCCTCATTATAATCATGGATCAGAGACAGTAGACACTTTTGCTCCAACAGAGCAAAGGGGGTCTGAATGAGCAATAAACACTCCAAATTAGCATGCGCAATTAAGATGTTTATGGAGCTTTTTGCCCCCTTCTTTGCCACTGTTTGCATTGCTAATCGGGCTCTTACGCAATGACTTTCATCAGACGGTATATTCCCCTAGCACATTTCCTCAGACACCCAGAGCATGACAGACAAAGTTGGCGGCAGAGTGAGGAGTGAAGTCAGGAATCAGAATCATGAATGCGTTATTTGCATTTGCATAGCCTACACAAACACATGGAATTTGGCTCGAGGCAAGAAGACACATCACTGATGAACATTGGGTTTGTATTTAGTTTAATTGATATTCCGTACCCGTTTGGGGTTTTTTAACCTCTTGTTGTTCCTTTTGTGTCCCATCTGTTGTGCCAGCCGTTTCTATGGACACAGCTACTCCCATTTTAGGAATGTTTGAGTTTGTAAGAGCTTGTCCTGGATTAACGTGGTAACTTATGGCTGACAGGCCAGTGTTCCACTAAGGACCCCTTTGCTCTTAAGTGGGGTTCAGACCAAAGCGTCCCGACGAGACGAGCTGCGACGTTCTAAAACCTTGCGACTGCGACTCAACATGTTTAATGCTCTGCGACGGCTTGCGACGGCTTGCAACTACGTGCAACTTCTAATTCACACCGCTGCAACTCAGTCTCGTCGCGTCGGGAATCTTTGGTGTGAATTGGGCTTTATGTGCCACATATTGTCAGCCTTCATAATATGGGTGACTGTGTGCGTGTGTGTGTGTGTGTGTGTGTGTGTGTGTCTGTATGTGTGTGCGTGCGTTCGTGTGTGTGTGTGTGTGTGTGCATTAGTACATTTGTGTGTGATGACAGGACCCATGTCAGTCGCCGCTGGTGGTTCTGGCCTTGTCAGGTTGGTTCAGTGCCCTGCTGAGGAGATTCCTGACACTACACTCCCACTCGTGCAGAAACGGCCAGTCTCGTCCCAAACTCTCTGGGACGCTGGAAGGCAGGGCAGACACCAGCATCAGCTCTCTTGAGCACCCCTCAGCCACCATGCAGGAAGTGACTGGACACAGACACAAATGGTCAGTGGAAGATGTGACATAAGACTGGGGGACCTAATTTAAATGCAGGGCCAAGTGTGAAGTCTGTCAAACAAAGTTCTCGTACTCGAGTTATAGATGTCAATTGGCATGTGAGAGCATTGAGCTAACTGATTTATGTTTGAGCTTCAATACCTTGCCCAGGGTGTTACATTAGCAAATTGATTTGGCCTATAGCTGTTAAATCAGTTTTAGTTAGACTTAAGAGTTTTGCCCTTTGCCCGTAATTCAAATAAGGGCCTGTAGTGTCCTTCCACCCAACCAAAAAATAAATGGAACATGTGCGGTGACAAATTACAGAATTTTATATATATATTTATATAATAATTTTGACCCCATTTTTGGGTGATCTCAATGTCTTGTCTTGAGATACCGAAACATTATTTTTTCCCACGAGAGTTCATTTGATATCTTTTGGAAACGACAGCCTGTAGCCTACAATGAAGATGACGGCTAGCAAGCTCCTCTGGCACAGTCAACATGAGCAAAGTGCTGTGGTGAGTTGAAACAGACAAGGAGACCATTGGAGACTAGCTTTCTCACAGATGATATACGGTAGTTGGATTCAAAGAATACAGTTAAATTTTGTTTTCATTCTAAAAGTAAAAACATGCTATGTGGCTGGTGTTTGACTTTGCCTTGAACCCAGAACAGGTTCTGATACCTCAAAATCTCCAAAATTAATCTTGACTCTTTTTTCCAGCAATGCAAGCTATTATTTCAAGGCAAGCCATCAAGCCCTGAAAAATTGAGATACAATAATCAATGTAAGCTATACTTCTACCTAAGCTACAGTACAAGACACTTAAATGTTTTCCTCAGATATCAAATGAGTTATGGAACTATTCGGCAAATGGTACAAATGCATATTGGAGCCAGTTTTAGAATCATATTCGGCAACCCCAGAATAAATGACTGTCTGACAAGAAGTTAAGTGTGTGTTTTCAGCTAATAACAACATGGCAGTGGTGTGTAAGATAATCACATTTTGTCATCAAATTCATTAAACTACTGAGATCTATTCCTAAAGCTTTGCAGTCTTTTGCGGTTTTGTCAAGCCATTGATATTTGATAGCAAATAATTAAAACATTTTAAAACCAGCAAAGAGGCCTGTACTTTCATATCAGCCAGAAAATATAGTCATCTGGTTAATCAGACAAATAAGTTCTCTTTTTCGAGTATCCTCAAACATGACAATTACACACTCATCTTATTCAAATGTTCAAATGACTATCACGTCTGTATTTACTCTAAAACCGAGAACATTCATTGATCTCTCTCTCTCTCTCTCTCCCTCTTGTTTTCTGTCTCTTGCGTTCCTCTCCCTCTCTCTCTCCCTCCAGCTCCATTTTATCCCTCGCTCTGCTTCGTTCTCGTCCTCAGAAGTGAAAATGTCTCCCTCCGGGTCCCGGTGCATTCGCTCTGACACAAATGGCAGCCTTGCTGTCACAGCTTTTGTTACCGCGAGAAGAAAGGGAATGTCTGACGTTGTCGCTCATCAAAGCAAAGCCTTCGCGTGCCACTCTCGGCGAGCTTCAGGATGACACATCCCGAAACCCACAATTGCTTTGTTCCAATTTTATTTTTATTTTCATTTTTTTTTGGTCCTTTTTTTTCCCTCCCTGAGAAATCAACTTTGGATTGCATGCTTTTTGCAACAGTACGCGCCAACCGTTCCCTTCGGCCTGTCAAAATCGCAAATCACAGTGATAGGAGATCGATACGTATGGTTGGAACAAGGAGATAAAGCCTCATTACTTTCAGGAAGTGAGGGCGTATAAGATCAAGAGACTCATGACCCTGGGCTTCCTGCCACAACAGGATGTGAATAGATAGCCACGTTTCATCTTTTGAACTACAGAACATCACTCATTTCCTAGATTTCATTTCCCCCCATCATGCTTCCCTTTGGGGAAACTTCCCAACCACACAACCAGGAAGTAAGGGAAGAAAATATTACACTGTCAACATAACCATTTCAAGTGCATTCTGCCTCCTCTGGTGTGAAAACCACAACATCCAGAATGCTGCTTCAGGGAGATTTAGACTGATGAGCCATGAAAAGTGATGCTTCCTCCTTTGTGACTTTATGTGCTTAGATGGACAGAGAGGGAAGCAGGGGGATTTGGGTACCACACACACACACGCACACACACACACACACACACACACAAACACACACACACACACACACACACACTGAGGGGCAAGAATCACACAGCCCTTTCCTAATCCTGCCAACACCTACCTTTAATGCAATCACAGATGAGGGCCTGCTGGTCTGTCCCAATAGACTTAACCTGCATCATCTCTCTATCAGTAGGCCTTTTGCATCTGTGTGGCGGTACGTACAGTATCTGTGTGTGTGTGTGTGTGTGTGTGTGTGTGTGTGTGTGTGTGTGTGTGTGTGTGTGTGTGTGTGTGCGTGTGTGTGTGTGCGTGTGTTTGTTCCTGGGGAAGAAAGGCCAGTGGACCCCATGAGAGCAGATCAACCCTGAGCCCTGATGTTCCGCAGGTCTCTTCATGCTCAGCACCACTCAAAGACCTGTCAGGAACCCTCTGGAGAGCCCTGGATCGGCGCATTGGCTTTTTTCCACGGCGGAACCGAAGGCCCAGAAGACCGGAGTCATGCCTGATGTAATTATCCTGGCTCTTTATCTTCTTTATGGGTGAACTCTCCCTGAACCTCACCATCATGGGGGCCATCTCCTCTAATCGCTTACACACAGCCAAAGGTGAAGATTACTATCGCATCGCAACCTGCCAACTGCCAGCTCAGGCATCACACCAAGTCAAGGTTCTCCGACAATCCATCCAATTATGCTCTCTCGCTCTCTTTCTTTCTCTCTCTCTCTCTCTCTATCTATTTATCTCTATCTATCCATCTATCTATCTCTCTCTCTCTGTCTGTCTATCTCTATCTCTCACTCTCTATCTATCTATCCATCTCTCCCTCTCTCTCTCTCTCTCTCTCTCTCTCTCTCTCTTATGCCCTGTCATTCCTGCCATGATTCTCCTCTTCCCCGACCCCACCCACATTTTGTATTCTTCTCTGGTGCTACTGAGAAGACCTGGTCTGCTAATGTTGGCTAATACTGTACACTGTAAATTATGTAGATCAGCAGGCTGGGAGTGTTTGTGAATTTGTCTGGTCTTGTTTGTTTTGTTTTCATGGGAAGCTAATTACTTTAATCAACCAATTAAAATATCTTTTTTTTAGGGGGGATTCCAACAGTGGACATGATTTGCCCATCATGGTGTAGTCACCTGGATTTCTTTTCAGCTCCCATCCACCCCTTCAGTCAGCAGTCGAACAAAAGATATGTGGTCTCAACATGAAAACAAAAAAACACCAACTGAAAAAAAATCTTTGAAATGTAAATGTGCTCCTTGGTGCCTCTTTATTCAAAGGTAACAGCAACACCTGTCGCTGACCTTGTCGGCTCGCGGTGGCAATAATTGTACCTGGAGGGGAATGCGACTCCGAACGGTTCACTTGGAGTGCCATGACGACAGGTCCCAGGCATCTTTCCACTGCTCCCCCAGCATGCCCGCCTGCACTGCCCGACGTGCCAGGACAACACAGAAAACAGGAGCCCGCGGGCAGCGAAGCCAAAGGCCCGGGACTGCCCAGAACAGCCCAGTGTGGCGCGTCCCGGTGCTCTCCCGTAGGTCTGGCTCCTCTCCCCTCCGTCGTCTCCCTTGCTACCCCTCCCTCCCCCCATCCCCCCCCCCCTCATCCCTTCTGGTTTGAGCAGGCGAGTCGTCCACGACGGAGACAGCGTAGCATGCAAAACGAGCGGCGGAGCCCTGGGCCGTGCCAGGAATCTCAAGCGATCCCCGCTGTGGCGCGGCGGGCGAGGAGGAGAACGCGGAGGAGAGCTGTACCTACTCATCTGAGCGCTGTGAAAAACAGACAGTACGGCATGAAAGGGAGATGACTCTATTGGGCAGAGAACAGGTATTCAGTCTAATCCTCGACTTCTCCCTTCCTACCCCATACTTTAAAGTGTTTCTCTCTTCTTTTTTTTTTGGTACCGTTTTCCATCTACGTCAGGTGTGCAGTTCACACATTTAGTTGTTCATTCTCATCATCACCTGAACATTTCTTTTTTTTTTTTTTATGGCACCACATGTGTAAAGGGCCTGCTATTAACTCCTCAAGTTCAGTGACAGGAAGGGGAAGATTGGTTTCCTCTTCATATCATTATAGCAGAACCTCAAGTCATTAGCATGTCTCCACTCCCTACTTGAAAAAGAGAAATAGAGCGATGCTGTGTGAGTATTCTACACGCAAAGGGATTTCGACCAGCCACACTATGTACAAACTTATAGCTGCTGCACCCCTTTCATAGTTCTGAGATGCTTTGCACAATAAACTTGAAATTGTGCTCAATTTAAGTCTAACATCAATTTAACAATGGGTCCATAAAGGCACTCTGGGAAACACTGTTTACATTGTATGTTGATACACGGGAAGAAAGAAAGACAAAACCCCCACGACAAAACAGACTCTGCAGATAGAAAATGAGCACTTTTATGAATGGCACTGCTGGCAGCAGTGGATTGTTTGTCCACATTCGCTCGGTACGAAGCTGTGATGATTCACATACTTGGCCAATTGTCTCTGCAAACACTACAGATTTTTTTTTTGTTCACCGTCTGTTGACTACAGCCAAACCCCCCAGCAGGGAGAGCAAAGCCCTTGTAATAGTAGAGGTATACGCCTCTCCGCACCTGTTTGGACGAGCCACAAGCAGGCATTTCTAGACTTCCTTTCCACAAAACTGAACACCAGTCCACCAGTCATTAAGATGGCGACAAAACAAACGGTGGTCAAAAATGACAGTCCAATCACCACCCATTAGATGTGTTCGGCAGGTCAGGCATGGTCACTCACCATACTGCTGTGTGGAAGGCATCCGCTGGGGTGGTGATTGGAAATGACTGTCGACACCAGCCTGTCTTGATAAGAGATAGAGATTGTCCTGCTATGGCATAGAGATGAACAGTGTTGGTGCAGTAAGCAGGGACAGATCTGCATACCGCAGAATAATGTGAGAAATGTCCTCTGCTCTGCCCTGGAAAGGTGTTTCATCTCATCTCAGAGTCTCTATCTCCTCAATGATTTAGCTGACATCTGGAATTTGCTCGTATGTAAAATAATAATTGCCTTTTAAATGCAAATATTGAGTCTTGTTTCATGAATACATGAATTGTAAATCATTTTACATGGCCATGCCTTAATGGGGGGGCACCTAATTATATGTTTTATACTTTAATCCCTACCAATGAACAATGTGTGGCTTACAGGAGGAAATATGGTAGGAAATTGTCTTCACTATAGACAAGTACTGTCGACTGTAGGCTTTTTAGTATTCCATGGAGATTCTCTGCCCACCTGATTATAAGTCAGTCATATGGTATTGGACACCTTTAATTAGGCTCCGCACAATGTCAGCACTATGGCCAACATCCTTTGCCATGTCAATATGGGACTATGTCAATAACTGCTCGATGGTTTTAGACATGCAGCTTTGCCTTGAAGTAAGAAGAATGGATGGATCGGTGGATGGGTAGATAAACAGATGGATAGATAGACAGATCGATTTTCCAATGATTCCTTAACATTTAAGCCATCTCATTTTATTGCATTCGATGATGGTCCATTATACTGTGGATGTATGGGGAATATATGAGGAATCGTCCTTTCTGTTCTCCATTATATTCATCAGTTCTTTATAATAAAAAAAGTGCCATATTGTATGGTCTATGTTGTACTGTACTGGAATTCCTCCCTATTATATCATTTTGCCATATGGGGATATAAGAGATCGTTGATGACATATCTGCATATGTGCTACAAGCTGGGCTGCTCACAAGCAGATAAAGAACAAGAATGGCAGAGGGCAGAGTTTAGAGTGTAGTCAAAGAAGAGTTTGTCACCAATGCTCAATATTAGGTTGTACATGTACTGTATTTGTAAGACGGTAAGCAGATGTGATTTGGTAGTGGTGAATGGGACAATTCACAGTATGACTATTCACACATAGTCAAACATCACTTAAATAGTTATCTAAAAATACCATTAATCATCATGATATAAGTCTATATGGCCCTTCCCTATACTTCATATTACCCCCTTTTCTATATGGTACTGCATATAGTGTTCATACATTCATCTGAAGTTCCCCAATGAGATTTCAAACTCCACACTCATCCTTCTGTCTCTCTCTCTCTCTTTCTGTCTTTCCTCTGTGTTGTAATGGAGCTGAATATCTGCATTCCTCACCAGTCGGAGGGGAGGGCATCAATATTGGATGTCCTGTCAGTAGAGGTTTGATCATTTGGGTAGAACTCTCCTAATAAGAGGATGAGCCGAGACAAGTGCTGATTCTTCCCCTCTCTGACTCTACAGCCAATTACACGAGAGGGATACAGTGCTGGGCGGCTCCGCGCAGCGCGCATGTGAAGATGAATTACGATGCCATCTACTGGAAGACGTGCTTTCATTTCAAGTATGCTGCCAAATGCTGCTTGCAATGGCTTTTTTCCCTGTGTGTGTGTGTTTGTGTGCGTGTGTGTTTTATTCTTTTCTTTTCAACTCTCTCTCTCACACACACACACACACACACTCTCTCCCTCCTTCTTCACCTGAAGTGATGATGAACCAAAGTTTCGTTATATTAGAACCATAAAAGATGCGCTCCATTCAACACATGCCTCAGTCCACTCAAACAAATACCTGTGCTCCTCTCATTCTTTTATAGATCGATCTTCTCAAGACGCCTGCAATCAAGAGCAATGCAATGGCACGTCGTCCATGATACTTATTCAGCACCATCCACTAAGCGTGCTATTTACATAAGTTTGTGTGACAGTGCATATGTTAGAGCAGGCCAAGGGCAGGGATTACTTGTAAGGTCAGGACAACAACAGTAGCACCAGCACATAATCTTCCTCGGGTCAGAGTAGGCCATGGAGGGTCTAATTACTCCGAAGGCCGGCTGGGGTAACCGAGGACATTGCCTGTCTCCAGTCGGCTTGTGTGCGGTTCAATTTCACCTTGTATTTATCATCTGGAAAATCTCCCTCGCCCCCAAAATGGGTAGGCTGCTTCGCAATCCAAACAGTGGGAGATGGTTCTAACTCATCTCCATAATTGCTTGAGCGGATTTATTTCTTTCTTTTTCTTAAAAAAAAAAACACCCGGCGCCACAACAACAAACAAACAAAAAAAAAACCCGGAAGATTGAGAGAAGGGGAAGGGAAGGAGGAGGAGGAGGAAGTGACAACAAGATGGAGCACCGCAGAGCCAGTGGGGAATGCGACCGGGAAGTTAAGTGTAAAGACGAACTGTACCTGGCTATCCATCAGCGGCTAGGATGAGCTGTCTCTCAATGTCTGCGATCCAATCTGACAAGGCAGTTGTGACAAAATTCCTCCGCACACACTTCTGGACTTAACGGAGACACGCCTTCAGTTCAGACGCGTCACTTCAAAAATGTCCTTCTCCCCCGTGTGCTGCGTGACTACAAACACCTTGTCCTTTTGATATTCTTTGTTTTTTTGTTAATGACTGTTGTTTTTTGGCGATTTAACTGACAGCTTGCTTTTAAATAAAGGGGGGTTATTTTTAGTCCTGTTATTGTTCTCTTCAGAGCGTGCACACACACGCACACACACACACACACACACACACACACAGACACACACATGCCTCGGGAGAGAGGAAATGACTTATTGGTGATTTCCTCCTCCGGGTCCCCACGTCAGGTGCAATAATGGCAGTGGCTGAGATGACGGTGACCACTCCAGCAAAAAACAATCCCCGAGATGATCCCTCTCATAACGCCTTAAGGCCTCTCTCTTTCTCTCTCTCGCTCTCTCTCTCTTTCTCTCGCTCTCTCTCTCTCACTCTTTCTCCCTCTCTCTGTTTCCTTTTCCCTGATAACCATTGAGATCCATGGAAGCTGAATTAATGTACTGGTTGCACTGTGGCCCCATATAGCCTGTGTCCCACAGTCGATAAGCACCATGATTGTCCTGAGGACAAATAGAGTACTGTTGTTGTGTAGTGTTGACAACGGTGGACATTTTGTAATGTATCCATTGTATATCTGCACTGTTTGCAGTATGCATGGGTGCATGGATGAGAGTACCGTATGGACTGTACCCTCACCTAAAGGAACACCTGTGAAATTTCTCATTAATGCAATTATCTAATCAACCAATCACATGGCAGCTGCTTCAATGCATTTAGGGATGTGATCGCTGTCAAAACAATGGCTGTGTCTCAAACTGCCTACTTGCACACTACAGATACTTAATTTAAGTATATATTGCAGATATTTGGACATTTCTAACCATCAAAAAGTGGATGTAAAGTAAGTAAGCACTCAATACACACTAGCAGTGAACAGACGGAATGTGATTTGAAACACAACCAATCTCCTGAACTTCAAACTGAATGTCAGAAAGGGAAAGAAGAAGGTGATCTTGGTAACTTGGAGCGTGGCATGGTTGTTGGTGCCAGACGGCCTGGTCTGAATATTTCACAATCTGATCAGTTACTGGGATTTTCACATACAAACATTTCTAAGGTTTACAAAGAATGGTCTGAAAAATGTATGCAGTATGCAGCAGTTCAGTGGGCGAAAACACCTTGTTGATGGTAGAGGTCAGAGGAGAATGGGCCAACTGATTCAAGCCAATTCAAACCACTCGTCACAACCAAGGTATGGAGCAAATGCATTTGTGAAGCCACAATGTACACAACCTTGAGGCATATGGACCACACCATAAACTGCAAGATGCTATCCTATCAATATGGGCCAACATTTCTAAAGAAAGCTTCAAGCACCTTGTCGAATGAATGCCATGAAGAATAAAGGCAGTTCTGAAGGCAGAAGGGGGTCAAACACAGTACTAGTATGGTGTTCCTTATAATCCTGTAGGTGAGTGTGTGTGTATGTGTGCGCTTATTGTGACTGGTTTCAACAAAATATGGGTTGTCTTAAAGCATTTAAACGACAAACAACAACAAATCCTCAAGCTGTTAACATAAGCTGTGTGGACTGATGCGTATGACATGGATGGAGACTGACTAACAACTGACTGTGTTGTTTACAGGTGAACTAATTAACCTACAGTACAGTATGCGCTTAGTGCAGGGCAAGTCGGATGTTAGCCTGAAACCCATCTTCCTGCTCAATCCTTTGTGCCCTAAACTTAAGGACAACGTGGTCATCAATGCCAAAGTTGTGTGTAAACACAGGAACAGGTGTGCTCAACTCCAAAAATAAACCCCTCTTTGGGTTCCAGTTAGAACAATCTGAGTGCACCCTTTCACCCTCACCTCACAAGTAGCCTACCACCATCTAATGCTCACAAGTAGCTTTCTATAACCTGCTTATGACATGACCAGCATGTGGATCTGATCCTCTGACGGAGAGAGAGAGAGAGAGTGAGAGAGAGAGAATGGGCCCCACCAGGTGAAAGGATGTGACCACGTCTCTCTCTCTCATCCCCTCTCCCTCTCTCTCTCTCTCTCTCTCTCTCTCTCTCTCTCTCTGTCTTTCTCACAACAATCAGCCCCTGCCAGGCTTTCAGAGCACGCTACGGCTGCCACCCCCCGTGACTGCCCGGTGAACCGTGCACGCGACAGGAGAGGATTAGAGCCAGAGAGGTCACCTTAGGTGGGGCTATAGGGGGGTTGTGGAAGGCTGATCTCCTCACCGGGTTCCAATGTTGTCTTTTGTCTTTGTTCTCACTCCCTTTTTTTATCTTTGTTTCCTTCCCTGTTGTTATTCTGCTCCTTGCTCGCCATCTTAGTCGTTTGGTGCTCTGATCGCTGGCTGTTTGAGGCCTTGAGGAAACGTATCGATTTGCCTCCGAAATGACTCGGTTGCGCTGAGTTATCGGACTAGAAAGACATAAAGTCCTCTCAGATCAGAGAGCCAACGGAGGGGTTCACGAGGGAGAGGATGAGTCGAGAGCGCCGTCTTTACGACTGCTGTAGACCAGGAGAGCCGGGAGCAGCACGCATGGTGTCAGGGCTAGAGCTGCAGCAATGTGGGTGCATTGGGTGGGCGGTGTCCTGTCCGCCATCATAAAAAACCTGCTCTGGAGAGCAGTGAAATATAGGAGTGGCCACTCCACTTCTGAAAGAGTAGTTGTGTGCACATCCCACCTTTTTTTTGGCAGGTGCAGGAAAAGTGGAACTTGCATCAATAAAAGAATGTAATGTCCGCAACACTGCCTTGAGCTCTTATTTAATGTTAAAAAAAAAAAAAAACAAGCAATGTTTCGACCCTACCGGGTCGACCAGTAGGGTCAAAACGTGGCTTGGATTTTAACATTAAATGGGAGCTCAAAGCCGTGTCGTGAACATCACTCCACTTCTATACACTTCACACTTTCGCCACGTTCGCCACGTTCGGGCCCCCCCCCCCCCCCCCTTGTCCCTATAGCTGAAATCAGTGGGAAAGAAAAATATGTCTCTTGTGTGTGATGGACAGACACATAGAGGGATGAAGCGGGACAAAATTTTAACCTAGAGTCTTTATTTACTCAGTTGAACGGTCTTCACTACAATACAATCTCCTTTTACTCGCTGATTCTGACAAGAGGGCACTTCTTTTTATTCAAAATCAGACAGAGGTGGGTGGTTGTGTGTGTGGGGAGGGGAGGGGGGGGTGTGTGTGTGTGGGCCCCTTGAGTTGCAGTGTATTTCACTTGTGCATCTGAGGGAAAATAATGCAATGGATTTCCACAAAGTCACAGTTGGTGGCACTCGTCTTCCTCGGGGGACATGAGCAGCTCTTGTCGCAGGGCCGAGATGAGAGAATATTTACCAGCAAGTTCCCGCTCGTTTTCTCTCTCTCTCTCTCTCTCTCTCTGTCTCTCTCTCTCTCTCACACTCTTCTCTCTCTTCTCTCTTCTCTCGTTCAGGCGGGCGGACGGATGGGTGGGCGTACCTGGCATTTACTCTGTCAAGATAAATGCCATCAGAGTCCGTGCTAAGACCGTGCAAAGTACCCCCTCCCTCCCCGACAGACACACACACACACACACACACTCACACTCACACACACACACACACACACACACACACACACACACACACACACACACACACACTCACACATACACACACACACACACACACACACACACAAACACACTCCTGAATGAGTGTAGGTCCAGCAGCATACATGTCAGAAGACTCCAACTGTTCTTAATTGCACAGTGGGAAAAAGAGCCCGTCACGCCTCCACTCCAAGGATCCGACATGGGGTGCAGCCAAAACCAGGAGCCCCATCCTCAGCCCAGTGAAGGGATTCATTTGCCAGTATTCTGAGGCTCATTCAGAAGTGTCATGACAGCAAGTAGAAAACTTTAAAGAAAGAAAATGTGAAAGAAAACTTTAATTGAGAAGAAGTACATGACCAACCAAGTGTTTGGATTCACTCAGAAAATGTCACACTTCATTTCATCATCAAGTTAGTACTGTATCTTTATCCAATGCTGAATGATTAAACAATCAACATCAGATATAAACTGTGTTAGAAATAATGCTATTATTCTGATGCATGGTCAAATGTTTTACAACAGTGAGCACACAAAAGAAGTATTGTTTAAAATTATATTGCAATAAAAACTTAGGTATATTTTTGTAGAATAAGTCTCCAACCCAGATACTAGATAGGTCACGTCATACGTCATTTGATCAACAGCCCTATACATCAGTGACAAAAGAGAGAGGCACTATTTGACAAAAAAATGATAAGAATGCTTTTTAAATATTTAAATATGCTAAATACAAAAATGTTGCGGAATAAAGCATAATATATCACAGATCAGTATGCGTCGTGCATACAGTACATCAAACTTGCCCGACAGTCCACCTGTTGCCAACGTCGCTGGCATGACGGGGGAGCTATTTGTGTTTGTGTAAAGGAGCTGAACGTCTGCAGGTCTATCCTGCGCCGCACCTGTCTTCAGGGGTCACTGCTCGGTACACGCGGGCCCATAAAGAGGGTGACAAATGGCTGGATAATGTGCTCCGACAGATAAAGATGGGCTGGCGTGTGCGGGCGTGTGACGGATGGGGAGCCCATGCATGAAGGGAGCGCCAGCCGCCGCGCAGCTGGTCCCTGAGACCGAAGCCTCGCGTCCTGTCGGGCGGACGGACGCGTGGCCCCGAACAGACGGGTCTGGTGGAGACGAAGCAGGACCCTTGTGTGTGTGTGTGTGTGTGTGTGTGTGTGTGTGTGTGTGTGTGTGTGTGTGTGTGTGTGTGTTAGTGTCTGCGTGTGTGTGTGCGTGCGCGCATGTGCATGTGTGTGTTTTAGTGTGTGTGTATGAGCCTGTGCCTGTGTGTCTCTGCCTGTGTGTCTAAATGTGGCCACTCATGTATGAAGATGTGGTCTCTCTACACTGTATCTGAGGCAGCATGGGGGTGGATGGACACACACCTTACAGGGAGGCTGCCACCATGAAAGCTTTGACAGCTGGATGCTCGTCATTGAAGGACTGGACAGACTCATGTGCTTACACTGGTGAGATATGATAAGATTTATGTGTATGGTGCTCATGGGGTCTCCTCTGAACAGCATGATCTAATGTAAGAGAGAGACATGTGATATACTGTAGCATATGTGCCTGAACTAGACACTGGATATATTCTGGTGTGTTCATTCACAAGAAACAAAACAATGTCCATCACTTCTCAGAAAGATGTGTTTTGGGCAACATGCAGCACATAAAATATACCTGATCTGGATAAGCAACTTGTTGCAAACTGGACTTGACTTCTTTAAACGCAGGTATACAGTAAAAGGACACAGTAGAACCAACTAGCAATAAAGTTAAGCATACTGAAGTGCATACTATATGTATAGGCCTAATGTGTTTCTGTAATAAACCTCTTAATATATTGTAATTAATTTCCTAAGCTGTACAACCATCAAAGAGATATCAAATACTGTGTTTCCTTAGTACCAGGTTCTCAGAGAGAAGGCTGTGAATCCTCCTGAAAACAGAATAGTAATATCAATACCGTGCCACACACACACACACTCGCAGACACACACACATGCACACCACGCATACAGACACACACACACAGACAGAGAGAGAGAGACACACACACACACACAATGTTTTTTAATATGTTGTAAAGCATATTGAACCACCCACTGTCTTTAATAGCATTCCACATTTCACACAGCATCCATAGTAAGAATACACACACACACAAACAGATTTATTTATTGCAGATAGCTTTACAGTTTTTCTCGATTGCTTTGATGCTGCTGGGATCCACTTGATCTTGAGCTTCACCTTCTTAGCACAGCGGAAGTCATCTCTTGATTTAACACATTTTCATTAGTTTAACACATTTAACACAGTTCTCATGCAAAGACTCCAAAATTACATTGGATTGTGTGCAACAAATGGAAAACATTTATTCACAGCTAAGAGATATTCCTTACAAACTAGCTATTTGCAAGTATGGATCTGAGGGATCTTAGAGAAAGTACTGTGTTGGCTATTTGGTGACGATATCAGTACAAAAGCTAACAGGTGTTTACTGTGGCTCTTTCCTGTTGTGTACAGTAACACAGGGAAACCACTGGAGTTTGGGGTCCTTAAATGACAGCTGTGTTAATTATTTTGCAAAAGGGTGTGAGAAATGTGTGAAAACGTGTGAGTATATTTGCATGAGATGACTTCTGCTGTGCAAAGAAGGTGTTGATAAAGACCAAGTGGATCCCAGTGTCTTTAAGCAGGTCAAAGCAGTCGAGAAAAACTGTAATTCTAAAAGTGATGGGCAAACGATACATCGCTAGTTCAACTCAAAACAACATCAAAAAACTTTCTCAACTTTAGGTGACACGCGAGGCAAACGGGAGCACTTGATTAACATGGAACAGACCAATCTGTTGGATCCCATGTTTATATTACTACTGCTATACTGCTATTAGATATTGCCGTATTGGCATTTCAGTGGTGTAGGTGTCGTACGTCTCCTATCAAACCTGTCATGTGTGGAGTGGAGCGGAGTGTGCTGGATTAACTCCGGCTCCATCATCATGCATAATGCACAAGGTCACTGGGAGAGGCAGAGAGGGCTGGGAACATTGACTACCCAGTGGCTCTCAGTGAGAAGGCCAATGTGATGTGATCATGAATGCTCGAGAGAATTACCTCAATGACAGCTGGGGGGAGAGAGAGAAAGAATCTGTGTGTGTGTGAGAGAGAGAAAGAGAGAGAGAGTCTGTGTGTGTGTGTGTGTGTGTGTGTGTGTGTGTGTGAGAGAGAGAGAGAATCTGTGTGTGTGTGTGTGTGAGAGAGAGAGAGAGAGAGAGAGAGTCTGTGTGTGTGAATATGTGTGTGTGTGTGTGTGTGTGTGTGTGTGAGAGAGAGAGAGAGAGTGAGTCTGTGTGTGTGTGTGCGCTTGTGTGTGTGTGAGGGAGAGAGTCCCTAGTTAGCGTTCTCTTTTTCCCATAGAAAAGGGGGAGGCCATATGTGTCAGTGAGGATGAATTACAGCATGCTCTCCAAATGTAATGCACTGCAACAAATGAGAGTTTTATGGTTTGCGAGTAATCAGTGACAGAGAGCGTGCAGACGCATGTTTATCACAGCTTTTGATGGATTTGGAGCACGAGTGTGGTTCCTCACCAGGAAACATGCCGTTGGCCTTGAAGAGGAGGTCAACAAGTGGTCAGGTCTACGATCCATGAAAAGATTTATTTACGTTTTTTTTATTTATATGTTTTCAAGTCCTCGATCCAAGACCAGTATATCTGTAGGTTCCGTCATTTCTGTGACCCTTGTGCAGCACAAGTCAGTGCTGTAAAAGGATGTCCACATCTCAGTGGAGATATTGAAGTGATAAACATTTCACAAAAACACTTTGTTTTTGTTTTATTTTTGTCCACCCAACAACCCAGTCCAAAACGCTTCTATAGATCTAACCTTTAGTGTCTCTCAGAGGGGGACAGAGTGGATCCGGCGTTATGGCCGTGACTCTGGTCACTTAAGCCCCAGCTCTGCCACGCACTTAGGGTTTCGCCAAGAAGCAGTGATACAGAGTGCCGCCATTTAGGACAAATTGCTCTGAAGTGCGCGGCAAAGTCAAATTGGCCGTGGCATGCTGGGTAATTAGCGCCGAGCTCGTAGACCGCAGTGAGTGCCGGCGAAGCGAACGTCTCGCCAAGCTCCTTTTGGTTTCCTCCAGACAATTACAGCATACCTGCCGCGACGGAGGCCACGTTCGGCAGGACTGCGAGTGACAACTTAAGCCCTTTTGACACCCAGCAGGAGGATGACTTCTCTTTTATTCTCTGTGAAATGGACGTGGGCTGCACTATAGCACAACGGGTGTGGGTCTGGCCAAGTGAGTTTCCACTCTAAACAGGATTATTTGTTGTTGTGACCAACTCTGCAGATAATTCTAGCTTTCTCATTCACCAGACCGTCACAGGAGCACTGCTGTTGGTTTTTGACCTCCATGTTCCCATATCACAAGTTGGATTTAGTGACCAGAACATTGAGAAAATACTGTGTTAGATTCCCATAGACACAGACTAATGTCCAACTACCACCAGTCTAACAGCTGTTTTACCAATATGCTCAAAATGCTTCATATTTCTTCATTACCTCTGCCAAGGAGGTTATGTTTTCATCAGGGTTTGTTTGTTTGTTTGTCTGCTTGTCTGTTTGTTTGTTTGTCTGTTCGCTAGATAACTCAAAAACTGAAATTTTCAGGGAAGGTCTAAAATGACCCAATTTTGGGAGTGATCCATATCACCGTCTCGATCCAGGAGGCGGTTATGTTTTCGCTTGGCGGAGGTCTACGCTCTCTGAGTGCTTTTCTAGTGACACCTCTCTCGCTTTGTGCTCCTGCTGATTGCCTGAGCAGCCAGGACACTCTACACGTTCCACTGAACCAAGTAGTGTGTGTGTGTGTGTGTGTGTGTGTGTGTGTGTTCGCGCGGTGAGCAAAAACACCAGGGGAATGGCATGCTGAATATATTGACAAACTGCTCAATTAATTAGCACATCTGCAGCGAAAGCACTATTAATTGCCCGGTGTCATCGGCCCATTATGGGCAGCTAACTGAGGCATTTTATCTACGCTCACAGGTGTCATCCGACTGGGCACTGGATCAGGAGGAGCTGTGGATTGAGCTGAAATAACACTGCCCTGTCACACCGAATAAGCAAAGCCATCCTTACTCAGGTGAAAGGAAGAGACAGCAATGGCGCACGTGAAGTGGTTTGAGGAGCGATTAGCAGAATACATATAGGCCTACAAATAGAAAGGCAAGCGCCAGCATAGTTCTACTGGGAAAACTCAATAGCCATGTAACGCCCATTCATTACCTCTAGCCAATAGGCTACTACACCTGTCTTTATAATAAACTGGATCACGTACCTGTCTCGCTGCTTTCAGATACCGACATCTGACGACCCTCCTCCCTCCCCAACCACCACCAGTTTGGTCCCTGTCCAGCTGTCCAGGGGGTAGGCTCCGCCCCTGCCGTCTCACTTTGGCAGGATCTGCAGGGTCCGATCGCTTCGAGACCTGAGGACGGGGCCTGCGCCAAAGACTTTCCGTATTGCCAACTGTCATGTCTGTTAAATATAGGAATTAAATCACTATGTCTTACTCTTAAACGGTGCTTCCCGAGTTTTCCTGGCTGAACTATGAATTCCTCCCGAGCGTGATCACCACATTCGTGGACACAGCATTTTGAAAGCAGTGTAGAATGTGATAATTGCTGGTGCAACAACAACCACAGTATCCTCAAAGGAGGATTCAATAGACCCTTAGACCCTTCACAC
>NC_085013.1:3262467-3319967 GCF_963854185.1 Sardina pilchardus
TCAGATCTCACACAGCCCTGTGCTTATTGGGCCAGAAGAACTGGGAGCGGTGGATTTTTGCAAAACAAATAACATGCTCTAGGTGGAGGTATAGAAGTGCCGGTTTGTTTTCTAAAATCGGCTGATTTCAGTTGTTCTGTCGGAGCATATTGTCGGTTTCAGTGAATATGATCAAAAACATCTTGCCTACCGCAGATTTAATCAAGTTAATAATTTTCTTATCTATGATATTTTTGTCCCACCTTGTGATGTGGTTCATGCATCCAACATCCATTGTGTTGTGGTGCAGGGGTAACATCAACACCTGACTAGCGGTCAGGCTGAGCACGATACCTGAACGCGCCACTGTGAGTCTGTATCGCTTTGGATAAAAGTGTCTGCTAAACCTTAACCTCAACGAAGATGTCAGGCACCAAAAGGCTTCTTTGGTCAAAATGCCAGATTACCCATCATGCAGTGGCCTTCAGACGGCATGATGACGCACATGCAGAGGTTTAAGGAAGTGGGAGTGAACACTTCAGAAACACTTCAAATAGGGAGACTGGAATGACTTGTGACAATTACAGGAAGTAAACAGAAACCGAAGTCAGTAACAGATATGCCATATAGTCAGGCGGATCCAGCCCCATGTACAGATTTTAACAGTTATATTCCGAAGTGCTCAAACTGTGAAGTTGAAGTGCAGGCTGGAATTCTACAAATCAATCAATCGACTAATCAATAGATTTATTTAGAGTGCAAAATCAAAATGCAGTATGGCCTTGTTTCACTTGTCAAAATAACAAATAATTTGATTGTCCAAAGACAGAAATAAAGTCTCTTAATTGGCTAAATAATACCCAGTGGTTGAAAGTGATGAGTCAGCGTGTCCCCAGATAGGCAGTGCTGGCAAACTCTCAACACAGATGGTGGACTGATAGGTGGTCTTGAAGAAATTAACCTGGCAACCCTCTGACCTTGGAAATCTCCAGTTAACACTACACATATTTTGGCAAATACACAACCAATCTCTCATCACTGTTGTCATCAAACTGTCTCCTTTGGTGTTCGCTCAAAACACCCTTTTGTAAGTCAAACAAAGCAGGCCATGCACCACTCTGACCGATCAACATGTTGAGGCACAACAGATCCATTGACAAAGACAGATGTACTGGTGACCTTGTCAGAAGTGGGCCTCTTTTATTTGGGCCTCCTTCTTATGTGCTCTACTTTTACGCCTCTCTTAAAGGGACACTTCACCGATAAGCATTAAGCCTTGTATCTTTAGAAAACCAGTCATGTTTTTGAATGGTCATGCATCATTCCCTCAGTTTGCCTTGAGATGGGAGAAATACGGATTTCAATGATGGACTTCCTGCTTTCAATGATGTAAAAATCATTTTACATCATTGAAAGCAGGAAGTCTTATTCATGGGTTTCATTGAAATCCGTATTTCTCCCATCTCAAGGCAAACTGAGGGAATGATGCATGTCCATTCAAAAACATGACTGGTTTTCTAAAGGTACAAAGCTTAATGCTTATCGGTGAAGTGTCCCTTTAAAGTCTGCCACAGTATGTCTCATGAAATAAAGACTAGGGAAATACATAAAGGCTTGTACAGCCTGAACTTCAACATCAACATAGAGCCTTATAGTGATGAAGAAAGCAGCACATGTTTAAAGACCGCAGACACGGCTTAGATTTCTGTCTGCCGTAAAAGAATCAGAGGAATCCAGATTTGTCAGTTGTGTTGTAGTTATTGTTTTGATGTGTTGCTGAAGGTCATGATAAGCGCGGTAAAGATAGCTGTCTGCTTAACCTCTGTTTATGTTTTTGAGTCATCTGATTGTCAGATAAAAGATTGGACGTGCAAAAACGTTTGTAGTGTAAATCCTGTGGAAGTTTTATATACTGTCTGGGTGCTCTGGGAGCGTCTAAGCATGAACTGCCGAGATGGTTCGCAGTGAATTTCTCCCTTGGGTTTGGCTCTCTTGATGTGTCCACTGTAATCATGCAAGCTGAAGCCAGAGAAAACATACTAATCTATCTTTATGTAGGATGACTTGAACTGCCTTCTCTGCACAAGCGAAGAGAATCAATACTTATTATTCTCACCATATATTATTGCTTGGCTTTGTGAAAAAAGGTTAAACTTATACGGTTGTGTTTCTAGCATGACACCTAGTAGTGGATCATTTTGTCTGCTGTATTTCATAATTGAATGCTGCTGCTGTCAAAACCCTACAAGTACTTTTTAGACATTTAAAAGTACAGTTTTGCTTTCTGCTGTTTTTTGGGGAGATTTGAAGAGATGTGTCCAAGATCTTTGCCATGACTTTTCTTTCACTCCTGATCCAAATCGGAAGGGAGTATTTTTTAGACTTGTCATGACAAAATGTCAAAACAAGCCTTGAAGTGCAAACACAAAGGAAATCGATGGCAAAGGGAACACCCAGAATGTGTCATTTTTAGTGAGAATTAATTATGGGTTGCAAAAAGAATGACTGATTTGACTGATATGCACATTTGTCAGTGAAGAGAGAAAGTGTGTGTGTGTGTGTGTGTGTGTGTGTGTGTGTGTGTGCGCGCGCGCATGCAGGGGCATGTGCGTTTACATGTGTGTGTGTCTTCCAATGAGTATGAAAATAAAAAATAAAATGAATTCACTAAAGGATGAAAATAAAAGGATGAATTGACAAGTTGATTGGAGCAACAATATACAATTTGTCATGACCTTGTGTTTGACTGGGAAATTGGAGTTATTGTGTTCAGCTGGAGCTGTCTGCTCCAAATGCTGCAGCAGGGAGCAATCCATAATCCAAATGGCATCATCCCGAATTAATACAGGTGTCTGGCCAATGGTAAATGTGGGCTGAGGCCCTCAACCTGGTTCCAAAAAAACCTGCCAATATCCCATAGGTAGATCCAGGAAGCTCAAATACACACTGATGTGCTAGTAGAGCATGTTTTTGTTGAGAGGCAGTGAGTAATTACCTTTATTTCATCTATAGTCTCTGCCCATTGGTGTTACAGATGTTTCAAGTGTGTGTATGAAATGGATTAGTGTAAGGGTAAGACTACAACTTCAAGAGCAAATACTGTACTCCAATATTTACATGCTGTTACCATGTTTACACACTGACACCTTGCTACCATGCTCCATTGAAATAGCATCTAGAGGTGTTCCCAAAGAGCTTGTGGGGGGTTAGTGGCTATCTTTGACCATTTCCTCATTGGCCCAAATGCCTTACAGAATGCTCCTTGACAACCACATTCTCACTGCTGTCACTGACCAAAATAAAGCAAGCGGTGTTTTCTTACCAGTCCATCACAAAAGTAAGGAAAGGGGTTCTTGACTCCCAGAAGTGGAACAGAGAGTATGTTTACCAAAACACTTGATAGCCTCCAGGGGTGCCATGTCCTTCATGGTTGATATTCCTTTGGACAAATTACCTGAAATCCTCAAGAATCCTCCGGAGGTTTCTGCCTACTGCTCCCTGCACTGCCATTATTACTCACCCCAAGGCTCTCCTAATGGTACACATAGAACTGCACCGAGGCCTTCTTGACCCTTCTGTGACCTCTGGCTTCACACCCATCCATCTGTGTCCAGGAATAGCTATGTCTGTTTTCCTTCCCCTCACTGAAAACAAACATTGCTGCCCTTGCGGATGGAGAAGACTCCCCACCCACCTAACCCTGATGGAGTTGTAATGATAGCTCCTGGCCAAGGCATGCAATCTGCCCGAGGCTTTGCCTTGAGTCATCAGCCTCTCTTCACTGTCTTTGGGACAGTGGGTGCAGTGAAATGTTTGCTTCTCCACAAATAGCATGCACTCCCAAGACAGGTACTGGCTTTATCGTACACAAGCACATGCTCAGAGAAAAGATGAATTTTTCCCCAACATGTCACCTTTGTAGTCTGACCTTTGTTAGACTGGGGGTGTCATCATAGGTGTCTTGGCAGGACGAAGCTGTGCAGCGTTCCTCCTTCAGGTTTCATTTAGGCATTGTTAGTTTAGTCATACAGTATGTGGTCTGTGTTCTCTAAAGACTCTTTCTTCAGTGACAGAAGGTACAGCTCCATCAGGTTCCAACTATGTTTATGTTTGGTGAGTTTTGTTTGGGTTTCAGTTAGTCAGTCAGTCAGACAGACAGTCAGACAGACAGACAGACAGACAGACAGACAGACAGACAGACAGACAGACAGACACTTGTTCTTCATCATCTTCTAGTTGCTCCCCTCACTCTCTTTGAGACGTTGATTTATAATCCCCATATGAGATCATGTGATCTCATGCTGTTCAGTTGCAATGAATTGGCCCATGCTAGTTCTGATCTTCAATGATTCTCTTTTCTACACTAATCTTACAGACATCTGCAAGGTTTATGTATCCTGTGAGACCAGCTTGGACATTTACGTTTGGTCTGTGTGTTTGTGTGTGGTTCTTGCGCGAAAGTTGCAAGCAATAGTTGACGTGTAGTCATGAGTGATGAAGTCTTGGCCAAGACTTTTTCTGCAGACATGCCATTTAGACTCAATCATTAAGCCCAATCAATGCAACATTTATGAGTGTTTGTTAAGAAAGTGCAAAAGTTCAGCTGTGATCATGCTTCTTTGCCTCAAGATAGCCTAAAAGTTGTTTATAACCTCAGGGATTGCTCAAGGCAAATCATCCCGAGCCACTGGCCAAGGGAATACTGTTTTGATATTTTCCTGACAACTGTGTTTTTGAGATGGTGTTGGACTATTTTCTATGTTAGTAAGATGTCAAAAGTGAGCCATGTTGGGAGCTTACAACTACCATCAGATATACTGTACCAAACAATTAGACTGGTTAGTAATCAAACTATGTCACAGACCAATATTTCAGAGTATGTTTTATTCATCTCAACAACATTTGAATTTTTTTGTTTTTTCATAGACTTCAGTGATGAAGTGAGTCTCCTGTGTGGCCCGTAGAACTCAGACATTGGGGACTCAGGTACTCAGCAGTAATGGGCCTACCATCCAAAAGCTCTCTGACAAGGTGAATAACATTAGCGCAACGACCACCTTCAAGATGCCTAACTAAGCAACAAAACTAAATGAAAACACTGTGCACTTATTAAAATTCATGTAGGTCTAACACTGACCTACATGCTAATCAGCCCTTGAGAAGTGTGTGTAATTACAATCCCCCCAAAAAAGTATTTCCAGGAAATTTCTCTAGAGGTTTATGTTCTTGGAAGGGTAAAAAGAGAAGCTTCCTTCCAAATGTGTGTGTGTGTGTGTGTGTGTGTGTGTGTGTGTGTGTGTGTGTGTGTGTGTGTGTGTGTGTGTAGAGGCGTGGGTATGTGTGTGTGTGTGTGTGTGTGTGTGTGTGTGTGTGTGTGTGTGTGTGTGTGTGTGTGTGTGTGTGTGTGTGTGTGTGCGTGTTATTAAACATTTTCTGAAGAAATAAGAGCATTTGAGAGAGAGAGGGGAGCACCATCTTTCATGAGTTTTTTTACTTCAGCCAGATGAACAATAGTCTACCACATTCCAAGAATGGAGAGGAGGGAGAAAAACAATTAGAGAATTAACCAGATTAAAATTCTCCATGGAAACGCTTTCATGTGTTGATCTGGTTTTGCCATGTTTGCCACAAGACATATTCAGCTAGCAGCAGGTTTTTTTTTTTTTTACCCTCAAACACAAACCTTTTGGAAGCCTGTTTGCTGTTGCTTCCGGGTTTGTTTGAGAGGGAAGCCTATTTAAAGAAGCTGAAGGCTACGGGTTATAATATTGTTGAGGGATGGATAGGTGGGTAAATGTGCTGCTCTCTGTGGCACAGGTTTATGATGTTGTTCTCCTTGTCTGGTTCTCCTCCAAACAGCAAACAAATGACAGTTTCTCCCTGCTCAAGCGTAAAAAAAATTGAAATTCAAATGACTTGAAATGTTTGATGAATCTTGGGTAATATATGCATTATTATTATGGAATACTGCCTTAATTAGACACTGAAGTCTCTCTATTCTTCAGCATTATTTCCTCTTCCTCTCAATCTTTTCCGATGTTCATTCATGTGCAAGATTATACAAATGAAGAGTTATTATACTGTTCCCAGTATGTTCACCTCAGCAGTCCAGTATGATTGTGATGAAATTCTGCCCAAAATATGTGATCTTTTCTGCATTACTAACAGTCTAAATGACACAGTCGTGCAGGCTGATATGCTACATTTCAAAACAGGTGACCTGACTTTTCTTTGATGTTTAGATTTTCCCTTTGATGTCAAAGAAAAATAAAAGGGCCGTGTACATTCACCAAGTTCATATAATCATGAATATTCCAATGAGTTTGTTCATGTTTTAGATGTGAAATGATTCTCTTGTGACCTAATATGTGCTTTGTGTGTTTTCTGAAACTACTCTCTTTTCTGAAATTTAATTGGTGTGAATGTCATACTGATTAAATTAAAGCTATAGATGTACCATATAGCAGTAAACTGCACATGAATTAAAGACTATACTTATACAGTACTTAGCATATCAGATATCACATACGCACATGTCACCTGTACGTGTATGTAGCACATTTGTAGAAGGTGGTAGATTGTGTCATAAGACAGTCAAGACAGTCAGTGTGCCCTATTTCTACATGTTAGTGATATCTAATTATTATCAGTAATTGGCCTAACAAGTTTGATGATTAAGACAAGCAATATCAGATGTATGTAAGAAGTACTAACTGCCATGACAATGGGGCAATACTGGCATGATACTATGTCATTACACACTGACAAGACAGGACAGGATATCATACTCTCTGTCACATGTTTATAACAAGGTTTTATCACATGCATGGCTGAAATTGTAAGCAACAAGTCATTTGATGGCTGTGAATTGCTTGCCTATCTTGCAGTGTGCATTTGATCGTATCTGAATTATATGTGAAGTTTAATACCACGTAGAAGTTTATATCGAATCAGTTTCTAAAGTCACTATTATGAAGGTCGTACACATAAGAAACAGCTTGTACAGCCCTGCGCTTCCTTTTGCCTACAGTATGTGCCAAACAAAACTCAGTCCATTTTTACAATGTTTTTATTGTTGCTTTTATTTTCATTCTTGGCAGTTATCTCGAAATGTGATGCGCCCACATGACATCAACAGGAAGCATTGCCGAAGCCGGAGCCGTTCGTCTGTTCTTATCCAGTGTGGCGCTCGCTCTGCATGCAGGTGCTTCCATCACATTACCCCGCCATCATGAATTTTTATTGGCTGCCGCGTCTCTCTCGGCGAGGCCTCTATCTGTGGGCTTCATGAGCGGCGCCGTCGACGGCATCCTCAATGAGCCGCGCTGAGCCCTCACCCTGTGCCCATGCGCCGGCCAAATCAGTGTAGAACAAGCTTGACAGGCATTCGGAGTGTGTGTTGATGTGGACTTGCATATGTGTGTGTGTGTGCGTGTGGGTGTGCGCGTGGGTGTGTGCGTGGGTGTCAGTGTGGGTGTGTGATTGACTGCAATGTGCGTAAGTGTTTGTGTGTGTGTGTGTGTGTTTAACTTCTCTGCCTGCATGTCTGTGTTTGTGTGTTTCAAACTGCGTACATTCAAAGCCCTCCTATTGTCCTTCTCTTCTTAAATGTTTGTTTAGCTCTAACTTATTTTTCTCTCTCTCCTCCTCTCTACCCCCCCCCCCCCCCCCCCCACCACCACTCCCCCCACCCTCTTAGCATACCTAAGTCTCAGGTCTATAAAGGCATAATCTGAATCTTTAGCCATACTGGGGGGTTGAATTATCTCCACCATTGAAAGGGCTGCATAATGACACACTGTACGCCTCTTTCAAGGCCCCTCCCCAGTGGAAACGGGGGGAGGTTTACCTCTCTTTCCCGTCGGAGACGTGACTAAACCCAGCCAAACACGGGGGTAACATCATGCATATGCAGATTGCTCCCCCGCCGCCGCGCCTGTCCCCAGATTCACTCCTGGCAACTCAGACCTGGTTTGAAGTGTTGATTTAACTCCAAAAAGCGACAGTGCGGGTGAAAAACGAGGGGAGGAGTAGGAGGGGGGGGGGGATGAGAGTGGGGGAGTGTGTGTGTGTGGGGGGGGGTGTTTGGCTATGGAGAGAGGAGGGGGGTGGCGTAGAGGCGGGGGAGTGGTGGTGGGGGTGGCGGAGGGAGGGATGGGGCTGGCGTAGGGGTTTCATCTAAGATTGTTTCCGCCCCATGAAAGTAGCTCCGAGACGGGGGTTTGGAGATGCCATCGGCCAAAAGTTCCACTTGAAACGAGCCTGGGAGATGAAGGAACAGCTGGGGGCACAGGCGCCCCCTCCGAGCTCCACCGGGAGGATTTGGGGGATAAAGCGGCATTATCGGCACCGGAGAGTTTAGCGGCCCTGCACCGGTCAGCACACACGGCGACCCCATTTAAGGTGGAGATCTACGGGACTGCTCCTCTCATTTAGAACACAGCTGTGGGCAGCCTATCTCTCAATCACACGATAATAACCTCTGAACGAACACAACAGGTCTCTTCCTCAAAATAGACAGCACACTGCGTATTTCATCCTTCAGCATACAAAACCAGAAATATTTTAGCCCCTGTATAACCCCCTTTTAGCCCCTGTAAATATGAATACATGCAAAATAAAGATTTCCTGTCTATAAACCCTTTTACATGAATAGTAATAACCTTGAGTAAAGCTGTGGACATATACTTTGCAAGACAGGATTTTGATGTTGTTATGTATTATTTGTATTCATAATAAAGATGCACAACACATTTTTTATTACCGCACATTGTTGTCGCTTAACTGTAGATGCTTGGACAATATTACAATGTATCAAAAAGGAGAATAGACATCCTGGACTTGATCGTGTGTTACAGAGTACTGAATTACAGACATCTAACATTTTAAAATACCAGTGGCATGCATCAAGAATTATAATCCCTGAATAGCATTGCAGGATATCAGTGCTGATCCCATTTATATTGTGGGGAGGGCTAAGAGAGTGTTGGGCAATGCAGGTATTTCCTGGAACGCATAACGAGTTAAAACCAGTTGTGAATATATGGAAATGAACTGCAGGTGACAAATGGCAATATATTATTGTGAAAAGTCAGAGTGTGGGGGGGCGGGGGGGTGGAGTAATCCTATTTGGCTTGTCTGAGTCGATATGCCCTCTTGCCCAGTCACCGTTTCGCCAGAAATGGGTTTCCACAGATTTTGAGTCCAGTACAATTCTTTCTCAATGTCCAGTGTGTACCTGTAGTATATTTTCCTATCTATAATATGTGGGTAAAATAATTGGAGACGATGAGTCTGGGTTTCTGTGAGAAAGCTGATGACTGTTACAGTACGGCTATGTATAGAGAGCCAAATAAGGCAGTTGGTGTCTTTGGTGAGATCCATCAGCCGAACTGGTCAAGCATCCTAAAACTGACCAGGGCTAAATTCAGGCGAGAAGGCCTTCAGTTGGTGGTCAGTTTGAGTGACAACACCAGTAGAACAGTGTATGTGTGTGGAGTATAAAAGCTCACTCAAAGATTTGTCACGAGAGCATGCTTCATGAACCATGGCTTGGGTGAATAAAGCTATCACAATATTCAGTATTCTTTCATCTTGGAAGTTTCATTTTTGGACTATTGAATAAACATAATTTGACACGACATACCCAAGGCTAATATCTTGTGCTTCATCACCTTCCTCTATTTTGTGTGAAACACTCCCCCAAAAAATGTCACAGTCTGCGTCAGATCAACCCTGGAGAAGAGAACCGTGTGGCGTACAGAAGATGAGGAGACTGGAAAGCATCACAACACGACGGCAGCATTTTTAAAAGTTTCAGCATCTCGCCACATTCCAGGAGTAGATTTTTTTTAAAACAAAACTCTACTTAACATCTCGCTGATAAATAAACCTTGACAGGACGGGCTTCCATCTTCATTCTTGTCATCATATCCGCCCAATACCACACTTAAGATTAAGTGAGCGTTATCGCTCTTTACCCCCAGTGCCTTTAGCGAGACAGAGAGAGACAGAGACAGAGACAAGGAGAGAGAGATGAAGAGAGAGAGGGAGAAAAGGCAGAGTGAAGGATTGTTTTCAATGAGGCCGAACTTTCTGCCATACCTGCTCAAACTCCATCGCGTCGCAAATCCCTCATCTCGCCTTCTCAGCACGGCCCGCCCAACTTTATCATGACAGGGTCAGCGCCTGTCACTCAAGGCTCCATCAGAACACATTTAATTTAGCCCGTCGCCGTGACAGCTTCTTAAAATCCATCTCTCTTTGCTGGCCGTCATTTGTGCAGCTGAGACAGTGAGATCTGTTGGTGATAAGATTGGGTCTGACAAGCAGCCCATCTCCCTCTCTCTCTCTCTCTTTCTCTCTTGTTCTTTGTCTCTGTCACACTTTCTCTCTCTCTCTCTCTCGCCCCTGCTCTCTCTCCTCTTTCATTCTTCTTCTCATTTCTCTTTCTCTCTTTGACTTGCTTTCATATCGCCATTTTTTTCACGTCGTCATTTTTCCATTTCGTCATTTTTCATCTTCTTGCCTCTCCCAGGCTCCCACAAGCCTTCTTGTTCTTCCCTCCAGCGCTTGATTGTCTTGGACTTCTGCATTACACACAATCATTTCCTGGTTTGCTCTGTTCAGGTTCCTCACCTCTGTCAACCTCTCTCTCTTTCACACACACACACACACACACACACACACACACACACACACACACACACACACACACACACACACACACACACACACAAAACACACACACACACACAAAACACACACACACACACACACACACTCACACACAAACACACACACACGCACACGCACGCACACACACAGCTTTCCCTGCGAGATGGCTTATTGACAGGTCATTGATCCTGACGGCCAGGCGAGCTGTCACCTTCTGAGCACACATCTGTCAAGCGCTCGCAGAGCCAAAACAGAGCCGGCGTCCCTAAACTGGCCAGCTGGCGCCGGACGGCCTCCGCGGCTATGAGCGCGAGCGCGGCGAGTTGAGAGGAGACGTCTCTGACATTTATCCATTCTGTCCCAGACACACACAGACATCTGCTCTGAGACTCTGAGAACGGTATATATGTAAGGGCAGTGTCAGGGCGTGTTTGTACATGAATATGAAGGACTGTGTGTGTTGTGTGTGTGTCTGTCTCTGTGTGTGTGTGCCTCTCTCTCTCTCTGTGTGTGTGTGGTGGGGGGGGTGACTGAGTGAGTGAGTATGCATGCTGGTATGCATGGTTTGGTATGCTTGAGAGACTGTGTGTGTGTGGGGGGGAGTGAGTGTGTATGCATACTTGTATGTGTTGGTATGCATGAAAAACTCTGTTTGTGTTAGTGTGTTTGTGGGGGGGGGAGTGGGTGAGTATGCATACTTGTATGCATGGGTATGCATGAGAAACTCTGTGTGTGTTAGTGTGTGTGTGTGTGTGTGTGTGTGTGTGTGTATGCTTTTATATAATGTAGTGTCTTTGTGTGCCCATGTGCAGTTTGGTTCAACTTGTAAGAGACCAAAGTGCCTCTGACCTGCGAGTGGAAGGGCACAGCCCACTGAAGCCTGACTAATGTCCATCTCTTCATCTCAGGCCTAATGTGCAGAGAAAAAAACACACCCACAGAAAAATAAACCCCAGAAAAGAAATGACCAAAATACTAACTGTTGGGTTAAATTCCAAAATGTCTACACACCATGGCAGTCCAAGTAGTATTCCAAAGAGCAAACAACATGCCCATGAATGCAACTCTTCAAAAAAAAAGTTTCTTTTTTCTTTTGTTTCATTTTTTCTTCTTCTTTTTAAGTTTATTTTTATGCTAACGACATGGCTAAATATGGCGAGAATAACACATGAGAGACGCCTTCGTCACCAGAGAATAGAGTGTGAATATGAAAGCCCCACCTTGTCATACAGCATCAAATGAACAGGTAGCACACTGGGGACACGCAAAGTGTTGCATTGTTTTCACACTGAGTTTTATGTTCACAAAAGAAGAACAAGAGATATCTGGGACCATTTCAGCTCTGAGAACTACTGTGGCTTGGTGGCCCCATTTGGTGTTGTAGCTGTGTTCCCTCACTGAAGTAAACCAAGTGAAACACAAGAGCTTTCAATCGTGTTTATGATAGCCCCATATGAACAAGATCTGGGAAGAAACATAGGATTTGCATTTGAAATGTACAATACTTACAAAATGAAAATGAGCCAAAGAGCTTACATATGCATTTTGTATCAAAATAACAAATTAACATGGTGCCTTTCAAGACTCACTAACAGTCTGTTACTTGCTAAGGGTTGTACTCTGCGTTCGTTATTGATCTGTGCTCTGCTCTCTGGATTTCCCATTGACCCTGTACTCGTTGTTTGGACGAACTGTCGGATTATGATTGGTCCAACTGTTGGATGATGATCGGACAAACTGTTGGAATGCCTGACAACCCGTGAAGGAAAGGCACTCCTGATCTCTCCAGCCATGGCATTGCTGTCAAGTTGTTGTCAAGTTATAGTGTAAGTGAACCTTACAACGGTAACCAAAAAAAAAAGAAAGTATTAAAGTTCGGATTCATGTTCATGGTTCTTCCTGCCAGACCAGACAGTAAGTTGTCCAGACAGCCTCCAAGGCCAGCCAACATATGATTGATACATGGCAGTTTACAAAGCAAGATGTCTTTGTGTGTCTTTTGTGAAGTGTTCTCAGAAAATGCGGAGAGGGCTAGCGGATTGTGAGCAGATATTCCGCTGAATGTTACTAAAAGTGTTATGTGTTAGAAAACGCATAGCATCACGTAGCCTACCTTTAAGGAGGTTGTAGTGGCAGCCTTTCGGCGGCCGCTTCAGAGAGCGGATAACACCGGACAACGCGCGTCTTTTTAGATTATAGAAATTTATTTTACTAAACTTTGACTAGTACAAAACAAACAAACCTCTATCGCATTCACGCGGTTGAAAAATTGTTTGCCACTTCCGCTCTACCTGGCCAGAGGTGTGCCAGCCCTATAATTGATTCTCCGTCAATCAGACGGCCAGACGTCACTCAATTAGCTAGACAGGTTTAACTTAAAGTTCCATACATTTAAATCATATTCACCATCATTCTAAATCATATTTCATGAACATAAATATCATTCTAATGTCTTTGGCATTTTATCAATAATAATAATAACTGAAAATGATTTGCAAACATAAATATCAAAAACGGCTCCAACATTCCGGCCCCTAATTGACCATAATGTGGCAATTCATAACAAACATTCATAAGGAGCCGCACAGTTCAAAGTTCAAAGTGCATACATGTTTCAATGTTTTTTTTTTCTTTTTTTCACATATCAGTTTCAAAAGTTCATAGAAAGTTCGTCAAAATGTTCTTTTTTCAAAAAATATTGCCCCTTTTAAAAAGAAAAAGGTCAAGGGGGCTTCAAAGTCTTTTCTCAAAGTCTCGCAAAAAATCAAAGTTCATTCAATAGTCCATTCAATAGTCACATTATTACACATTTACACATCATCTCACCCCATCAACATCAACAGGTATTCATATTCGTACTCATTTAAAGTGTCAAAACATATCTGGTGAATAGCAAATATTTCAGTAGTTTTCAGGATACTATTCATGAGACAAATACCATGTTGTATATAATGTACAGTGTAGTGTGTGTAGTGTATTAGTGGGTTAGTCAAGTCAGTCAGGACATATCTTTGAGAAGACACAGCTTGGTGATTGGTCTCTCCAAGATGCCTGTCTGGGTCTTAACTCTGACACGACGTACGAAGCCCTTTGTATCTGGAAAGGTTTCCATAATGCGTCCCATAGGCCAGGAGTTTCGTGGAGAAGTCTCATCTATGATCAGCACAATGTCTCCAGGTTTTAGGTTCCTTTTGACCTCATTCCATTTTTGTCTCTCCTGCATTAAAGGAAGGTACTCCCGTGTCCATCTCTTCCAGAAGAGGTCTGACAGGTACTGAACCTGTTTCCACCTTCTTCTGGAGTAGCAGTCCTGCTTGGTGAAGAGCCCAGGTGGAGGAATGGGCTTCCCTTTCAAGAGAAGCAGGTGATTTGGAGTTAAGGGTTCAGGATCTTTAAAGTCTCCAGATGATTCCGTAATGGGACGAGCATTCAGAATCGCCTCTACTTCACACAGAGTAGTTTGAAGACATTCATCATCTAAAGTTTGCTCCTTTGTGATTGAGTAGAGGATTTTCTTTATTATTCGGATAAGGCGTTCCCACACGCCGCCGTGGTGAGAACCATAAGGCGGATTGAACGTCCATTTGATGCCCTTTTCTTGTATTGAATTCTGGATCTTACTCATGTTTAAGTGAGCAAGTGCTTCTTTTAATTCTCGCTCTGAGCCCACAAAATTTGTTCCGTTGTCTGAAATGATTTCCTTTACCTGACCACGTCTGCAGATGAATCTTCGCAACACTGAAATGCATGAGCTGGTATCCATAGAGTAGGCCATCTCTAGGTGTACAGCTCTACTGGCAAGGCACGTGAACAGGGCTCCATATCTCTTCACCCGGCTACGGCCACTCTTGACTTCTATGGGCCCAAAGTAGTCCAAGCCAGTGTGCGTGAACGGGGGAAGATTTGGTGTTATGCGTACGAGAGGCAAGTCAGCCATTTTCTGTTTCATAGCAGTACCATGCCATCGTCTGCAGAATATGCAATCACGGGTTATTTTCCTTGCAGCCTGATTGGCTTTGAGTATCCAGTACTTCGTCCTGAGTTTGGAAAGCATCTGATTTTTTCCACAGTGACCTACGAGATGGTGGGTATGGCTCAGAAGAAGTCTTGAGAGGTGATCATCACTAGGCAGAATGGCTGGGTGCTTGATCTCCTCAGTCATAGCCAGCTTGCTTAGTCTGCCTCCTACTCTTAATATTCCGTCATGAATCATGGGGTCCAATTTGTAGAGTCTGCTACTCCTTCTTACAGCTTGGCCTATTTGTAAGGCTTTCACTTCATCCTTGAAGGCTTGCCGTTGAACATAAGCTACGAGTGATTCCTCAGCGTCTGTGAGGTCCTGTGTGGATAGCTGTCGGTCTGCAGGTTCTGATTTCACTTTCACACTCTGTGAGGTACCTGCTTGCTTCAGTTGGATCAAGTGTCTCAGAGTCCTTTTGAACTTCAAGAGCCAGGCTGTAGATCTAATGAGTTTGTCCCAAGACGAGAAGTATTCAATAAAGTGAGTCAGAGGATTTTCATGGGCTGCTGTTGCAAAAGCTACAACCTTTTTCTTTACCTCCAAGTCACTGTCAGAAAGTGTCGGTGGTTCTGTAGAAAGCTTCGGCCAGTCAGCTTCGCATTTGGCCAGAAAGTCTGGACCTTTAAGCCAACTACTAACTTTCAGAAAAGTCTCAGCTCGCATTCCTCTAGACGCATTGTCTGCTGGATTGAGATCAGTCTTAATGTGACGCCACTGAGATTTCTCTGTCAGATCGCGAATCACAGATACCCTATTTGCCACAAAAGTTTTGAATCTCTGTGTGTCATTCAGGATGTACTTCAGAACAGAAGTACTATCTGTCCAGAAGAAGGATTCTGATATCGGAAGTTCTAGTTCTTTCTTGAGCATATTGTCCATCCGAGCAGCCAAAATTGCTGAGGTGAGCTCCAGTCTGGGAATTGTCACTATTTTCAAGGGTGCAACCCTCGATTTCCCCATCACAAATGCAATGTGAGGTGGTCTACTTCTGCAGGCAAATCTTAAGTAACTGACCGTCCCATAGCCTCTCTCACAGGCGTCACAGAAGTGGTGCAACTGGACGTCAGTGACATCAAGATCCACTGGTTTGTAGCATCTCTGTATTCTAAAGTTGGAGATCATGTGAAGATCTCTCTGCCACTCGCTCCATTTTGATGCAAGGGCAGTTGGGATTTCTTCGTCCCATCCGCAGTTGATCTTACACAACTCCTGCTGTATCAGTTTTCCTGTGAGCATAACTGGTGATAAGAATCCCAGGGGATCGTAAACGGAATTGAGCACGGACAGAATTCCCCTTCGACTAACAGGTTGCTGTTTCAGAGTGATGTCAAAGAAGAATGTGTCGGACTCAACATCCCACCGCATGCCAAGGGCTCTCTCTACAGGAAGCTTATCCTTCTCAAGGTCAATGTTCTTAACTTCTTTTGCTCTCTCCCCTACAGGTAAAGATGCGAGGACAGAACGGCTGTTACTGCACCATTTGGTGAGTTTAAATCCTCCAGTTGCACATATGATCTTAAGATTCTGGACCAAACTGATGGCTTGTTTCTCATCTGGAACAGATTTCAGACAATCGTCCACATAAAAACTATGACGGACGGTGTTGAGTATCAAGGCATCAGCTTTTCCTTCATTGTCCTCAGCGGTCTGCTTGAGAGCAAAGTTTGCGCAGCTGGGAGATGAAACAGCACCAAAAAGATGCACAGTCATTCTGAACTCTCTTAATGCTTGGGTAGTATCGCCACCCGGCCACCACAAGAATCTCAGGAAATCCACATCGTTTTCAGGAATCTTCACTTGGTGGAACATTCCTTCAATGTCCCCCATCACAGCTACGGGTTCCTGTCTAAACTTCAGCAATACACCTAATAAGGTGTTCGTAAGATCTGGGCCTTGTAGCAGCTCAGCATTCAAAGATGTACCTTGGTAGGCTGAAGTACAGTCGAAAATCACACGGATTGACTTCTTTTGCTTATGGTACACTCCGTGATGGGGAATGTACCAGAGTCTTTCATCAGTCCGGAGGAGCTGTTCTCCAGGTACCATCTCAGCATGCCCCTTCTCCAAGATGTCGTTCATGAAGCACACATAATCTTTTTTAAATGACTCATCCTTTTCGAATCTTTTCTTAAGGCTGTATGTTCTTTGCTCAGCCATTTGCCTATTGTTAGGCATACAGACGTCATCCTTACGGAAAGGAAGTCTGATTTCATAATGACCATCTTTTTTTCTAATCGATTCATTCATAATTTTCAGAAACTTCTTGTCCTCAAATGAGTGTTCTGTTTTCTCTTTATAAGTCAATTCTGGAAAGTCTTGTTTGTACTGTTGAATCAAAAGATCCTCCAAACGAGCCACTGATATCCTATTGGTTGTTATCTGTGGTCGACCGTGTTCGTCAACATGTGAGCTGATTCCCAGTGGTCCATTTACTATCCATCCAAGATGTGTCAGGACAGCATATGGGCCATTGTCTTGACTGTTGATGACCTTCAGTGGTTCCATGGCCTTTGGGATATTCACACCAATCAACAGACCAACATCAGCTTCAATGGACTTCAATTTGACCGCATTCAGGTAAGGCCATTGTTTCAGGTCTTCTTCTTTCGGGATGTTCTGATGATTCACAGGAATGGCATGTTGTGTAAAGACCTCTGGAAGTTCTATGAAGTCATCACCATCAATTCTGCTTACTTCCAGTCCATTCAGTTTATATGTTTTCACTGGTTTTTCGTAATTCATTGTTTGAAGTAGAATTTCTGTTTTCCTCCCTCTGACAGACAGTTGTTCCATTAGCTTCTCTGTACAGAAGGTTGCGGAACTCCCGGGATCCAAGAATGCATATGTTTCGATGAAGTAACTACCCTTGTTCGCCTTCACTCTTACAGGTACAATAGCCAGTTTGTGGTCAGTATTGCCGGCCCCTGTTTGAGCAGTTGGTGCCATGGTGACAGTGACAGAGTTGGCCTGAACAGCTGTGCCACAGCTGGTTTTGTTCGTGGTTACTGCAGGTGTTTTAGCATATGTGGCGCCATCTTGCTGCCAATTCCCAATATGCAAGATGGTAGGGTGTTTCTTATCGCATGAGCGACATGTCAGACGTTTCTTGCATGTTCTACTAAGATGTCCTTTAATCAAACAGGCAAAACAAAATCCATGTTTCTTGAGAAACTCAACTTTCTCCTTGTGTGGGAGTTTTAATATTGTTTCACATGTTTCCATTGTATGCTCTCCTTTGCAGAAAACACAGGGTTTAGAAAAAGCATATTTTGCATTGACAGGAGTAGAATTCTTGGACTCTTGATTTCCAGTTTCTTTGATGTTGGCGTTAGCAACAGTGATGACTGGAGAAACCGCAGTGGCGAAGCTCTGCTTGCTGCCAGATTTAACATAGGACGAGCTCGCTGTAGGTGCTCTCGCCTTTGCTTCTCTATGGGCATCTTGAATGTTGCCAAAGACTGGATCCTGCATGATCTTGGCCTGTCTTTCAACAAACCTGACGAGGTCATTGAATGTAGGTCTCTGTTGGGTCTGTTCCGTTATGTCACATACCACCGCTCTCCATCTCTCTCTGTGTTTGTATGGCAGTTTTGACACAATTTGCTTCATATTAGACGGCAGGTCGAGTTCTGACATATAGCGAAAGTTTCGGGCAGCATTACTGCAACTTCTTAAATATAGAGCATAACTGTGAAGTGACTTTCCATCGTCTGGTCTAATTACACTCCAGTTTAAGGCCTTCTCCATATAGGCAGTCGTGATTTTAAAGTCATTGCCAAAGTGGTGCTTGAGCAGGCGCTTTGCTTCAGCATAACCAGTTACAGCGTCCATGTAAAGGCAACTTCTGACAAGTTCTTTTGGCCCTCCAACTGTATATTGTTCCAAAAAGTACAATCGGTCTTTATTACTGTCAGTCTTGTCTTCAACATTGTGTTTGAATGCTTGCATGAACAACTGAAAGTCCAGAGGATCACCATTGAACACAGGAACCTCCTTCTTTGGCAGAGATGTTTGATTTAGAACAGATACGAGCAGATTTGTCAAGTCTGTGCTATCTGGGGGTTCTGGTGGTTCCATTCCAGGAGTAGATTGTGATCTTCTTGGTTGGGTCTCAGTAGTTCTGTAGGTTCGTCGGCTTGGTAAATGTGCCCTTCTAGCCGCAGCAGTGGGTGGCTGTGGCACCGTCGTTAACTTCTGATGTACGTGCATAGCAGCTTTCTGAAATGGTGTTTTAGGTATTGCTCCTAATTCCACAAAATCCATCTGAGACATGCCAGTAATTCTGCTGCTTTCTACTGATTTGACCTCCAATGGCTCCTCTGATCGGTGTGGTCTTTGATCCATGTATTTCTCCAGGTAAGCATTCATGTCATCCTCAGACCTGAGAGTTTTCCTTAATGTTGATTCTATTGGTTCAATTTCCTCCAAGGCCTGTAGTTTTGCATTAGTGACAGAAAGGTCCTCTCTTAATTGTAATGCTTCCATTTTAGCTTGTAACTTAACTCTGTCCATTTCCATTTCATGTTTCTCTCTCATGGATCTGGCTCGGGCCATTAAACCAGCTTTATCCACAGCAATTTGAATGCGTGTTGAATGGGATGATGATGCCTTTGAGTCAGCTTTAGATATTCTTGACACACTAGGTGCATTCGAGTTCGGAAACGGCTGACTTCGGCTGACTGCATACGTCAACGAGAGCTTGAGTGTCACCGAGAGGGGCTAAAGTTTTAGGTGCAGATGGTCCCGAACACGATTTTGCAAATTTGACAGATGTGATTCGAGTGAGACCTCGCGGGAGATATCGCGGAATTTGTGTGCATTATATACAGTATTTAACTTTCATTGTTGCTCATTAAAACGAGCATGATGACTGACGAAATAAAGTGATATGAAGTAGTTTAAATAAACCACTGTTATCATACAGTTACAGGCCTGCATTGTAGCACATTAATTAAATATCAAGTGTTTTCCGTGTGTATATGTAACCAACAGCATAAAATAGCAGAATATCAAAACCTTTTCAGTAGGCTAGCCTACCGCTGTTCCAGAAATCACAAATAAGAAGGTATCCCTTCCATATCTGTTCATTTTAGTACCTTCTAACGTAAGGGGCAAAGATTCTGCAACAGAACAAGATGGATCACTTTTGACAAGCTCAGGTGTCATCCCAGACGCTGGCTGGGCTGATCCTAAAATGTTAACTGCATCCATCTTGCTCCGCTATAGAATCTTTGGTAAGCAGGCAGAACGAGACCCCTGTCATAATCGTCATGGGGAGATTCCTTCCAAACCTGTTCCAAACGGACCTATCAAGTCCTTGAACTGACGTCATGGGGCGGGATACAGCCGGTTGCATGCACGAAAAGGCAAATGCAGAATTCGACTGCAGGTGTCTTCATCCCGCGAGTTTTGAGTGACGTGACATGGTCGCATTTTTGTCACATGATCACAACTTTTCTTCAAGTCGAACAACACGTCTAACCAGCATGCACTGCATATGACTCAAATTACGTTTCGACTGCATGCGTTTGCAGCCGACTTCACATGTCGAGTGCACCTACTATCAGTCACGTCAACAGTGTCAGCAATGTCACGTGATTGTATGTCAGTCAGCTTACGTTCCAACCAGATATCAGTCTGAGAAATAAATTCATTAAACTTTGCAATCTTTGGTTCATACCAATCAATATTTTCGTTTTCTTTTACATCATCAGTTAACAATATTTGCACAGATTCATGACTGATTTTAAATTTGTCAAGGATTTGATGGAATACACTTAGTTGTTCTTTCACTTTTTCAACATTGCCTTCGCCAGTGCCCCGCCAAACCATTTCGTTAATTTCATTCATTTTGCGAGTGCAATGGCCAAGTTTGCCGCGACGGGTTGCGCTTAGCTCTTTAAAAACAGGTGTTGTCTGTTTGGCCGTCTCAGGAGTTTGTTCGGGTTGTTCGTTCTCGTGATCAGACATGATTGCAATTATTTTATTTCGTTTTATCACAATTTATGTTACTCCTTTTGATTCAGTCACATCTGCGTAACGTTTTCATTTAATCGCAGTTTAATGTTCTGCTGCCTGTTCGTGAAACTGCGTTGCTTGCAGGACAGGCTCGTAATGCTTAATTGCAAGTTATATTTAGTCTTTGTTTATTATGAGATGTATTCCTAAAACAGTGTCCACCTTGAGTCAACAGGTCGGGATCTCAATGAGGCTTCATTAGTTTAGGTTTCAACGATTGCGCAATTGTATTGTCCCATCAAACATTTCAAAGTCTTTCGGTAATGTCTGATCGTACCTGGGTCTGTAGACAATGCAAACCGTCAGGTTACTCACGAAACAAGCTGTCGATGTTCGAAGTTCAAAGTAGATCCACGGGTATAATCCAATAAATCCATATAGTAATCCACAAAGTTCTCCAGCTTGTCCGACGTTCCGTGAGCAATTTTTCAACTTGATGTAGTGGCAGCCTTTCGGCGGCCGCTTCAGAGAGCGGATAACACCGGACAACGCGCGTCTTTTTAGATTATAGAAATTTATTTTACTAAACTTTGACTAGTACAAAACAAACAAACCTCTATCGCATTCACGCGGTTGAAAAATTGTTTGCCACTTCCGCTCTACCTGGCCAGAGGTGTGCCAGCCCTATAATTGATTCTCCGTCAATCAGACGGCCAGACGTCACTCAATTAGCTAGACAGGTTTAACTTAAAGTTCCATACATTTAAATCATATTCACCATCATTCTAAATCATATTTCATGAACATAAATATCATTCTAATGTCTTTGGCATTTTATCAATAATAATAATAACTGAAAATGATTTGCAAACATAAATATCAAAAACGGCTCCAACAGAGGTAATGGCAATAAATGTTTGAAGAGTTTTGTCCACGTTCCAACTTCTGGAATTTCATCCCTTCTCCTGGCCACTGTTATACATAATCCTACAGGTTATTCTTCAAAGCATTATTCTGGTAGACCATGTAATATAACTGCCCGTCAGTACGGAACATCTCCAGACATAATTCTTCCTTTATGTCGCTGTCCAAGGTGCTGATTTTAAAAGCCACATATGCCCTACATATATGTAAACATCTATTCCTGCTCTATCCATTTAGTCCACATTATGCCAGCGAGGAACTAAGAAGATCTGACAATGTGCATACAATTTGTTCAATTATCTTAGAAGCACCGAATTATCATAATCATGGGAGGGGCCCCTCCTTTGTAAGTAGCAGGAGCTGAAGAGTTAAAACGCCTTGTTAAGTTAAATATCAGTGGCTGTGGATAATTATAGAGGGTTGAGGCAGAAAACATAGTAAACTAATTATATCAGTGTTCTCTGAACACTCTGGTAATTAAAAGTAGTTCATGCAACACATTAAATATGGCCTTCAGCTTATTTGTTGATGGGACTGAGAGCATTGTTAGTCTTCATTTAAGCCAAGCACCTCCTTCCTTTCTGAATGTGTGCCTGCATTTGTGTGTGTGTGTGTGTGTGTGTGTGTGTGTGTGTGTGTGTGTGCGTAAGTGTGAGAGAGAGAGAGAGAGAGAGAGAGAGAGAAAGTGTGTGTGTGTGTTCGTGTCTGTGTTTGTGTGTGTGGTGGGTGAGGGAGGGACCTTTCTGTCTGTCTATCCACGTGCATGTGTGATGCATTTCCTGTCCCTTTTGTGTGTGTGTGTGTGTGTGTGCGTGTGTGTGTATATTCCCGGAGGGCCTCAGCGACAGGAACCAGTTTGTCATTTCACGTCCTTGTCCCACTTTGTGTGTGTGATTGGCCACCCCTGTGCAGTTGGCTGTAGTGCCCATCTCCCCCTGCCACCCAGCCCCTCCGTCTCCCCCCACGCCACCCACACCACCCACGCCACCATCACCTCCGTCAGCGCCACCAAGGGTAAAGATGCTATGGTGACCTGGAATGCACACGGACACAGCTGTGGCACGTTTCCCATTTTTGGCTCCCACATCGCCGTGCACACTCACAGTGATCACAGACAGAGTGCATCGTAGGCAGCCCCAACAGCAGCAGTTACTGTAACAAACAATCTCTACTCTCACACAACGACACTAAAACACATGCAGTACTCTACACACAGCTTTATGTAAGACATACTTGCATAATCACAGTTAACACACACCCGCAGTTCACACACACTCACACACAAAAGCAGTTAAGATAGGGCCCAATCTTTGCGATCTGAGATGTCATGGAGACACAAAGTTTAAAGATATTTAAGGCATGTCCAGTCCATTTAGCTTGTTTCCAGTTCTCAAAGCCAGGGGTGTGTAAGACAACTTATTGTAAAGTGTTCTCAGAGAATGCAGAGAGGGCTAATGGATTGTGGACAGATATTCGCTGAATGTTACAAAAAGTGTTATGAGTTAGAAAACTCTTAGCATCACGTAGCCTACATTCTAGGAGGTAATCGCAATAAATGTTTGAAGAGTTTTGTCCACATTTCAACTTCTGGAATTTCATCCCTTCTCCTGGCCACTGTTATACATAATCCTACAGGTTATTCTTCAAAGCATTATTCTGGTAGACCATGTAATATAACTGCCCGTCAGTACGGAACATCTCCAGACATAATTCCTCATTTATGTCGCTGTCCAAGGTGCTGATTTGTACAGAAATAGGCACACTGTGCCCTGCAGTGCCCATCTCCCCCTGCCACCCAGCCCCTCCGTCTCCACCCACGCCACCATCACCTCTGTCAGCGCCACCAAGGGTAAAGAAGATGCTACGGTGACCTGGAATGTCCGGTCCATATTTGGTAAACGTTTTTAAAAATCAACTTATTCAAATTATGTGATCAAATGGGTTAGGTTGTTCAATGACTGTTTCTTAATCAGTCATGAGTGTGTTTTGGGCGTAACATCTTTTAAACCAATGAAAATGACATCTGTTATTTCCTTTAAGAGGCAGCAGCGCAATATTTAACAGCACGTCGGTATTTCGACTGTCAGCTTGCACAGTTCCACTAGTACTTGCTTTATTAAAACCTGTGTGTGCCTAGCAGGGTATTGCCTTTCTGCATTCTGCACTCACCTACTATTTGAACTCAAACAACTGGCAAACTGAACTGAAACTTCAGGGCTCTCAATGAATACAATCCCGAATAAAAAAATAATAGAGTATAGCCTATTCATCCTGAAAATGAGTCGTTGCCTGGGACTCGTTGTTAGGGCTGCTTACATCTTGTGACATGTATCTACGGCGTCTTCACTGCTGTGTATTTCATGTGCTATTCACTATAGGCCAGGTTTTTGTAAGTGGGGAAATAATTTTTAGCTGGTGCAAGACAGTGATCTTTTAATCAAGCGCCAGACCACGCCTAAGTTTGTCCATTGACACATCCATGTAGTTACAGTAACACACACTCTGACAACCACCGTCAACACTCTCTCACACAACAACAGTTGACACACGCTTCCACATGAATGTAGCTAACAAACACACTCACAAGAAAGTGCACAGTGACAGTCACACACAAATGGAGGTAACACACATTCTCACACAACACCAGGTATCACACACACTTACTCTATCACACAGCTGTACCACACACTCTTACTCTCACTGCTTACAAACTGAGGGGTCTCCACTCCTCTATATTGAGTCTCAACAGGATATCACGAAAACAGCGAAGTTAGGCTGTTGCTGTTTCTGTGCACTATTAGATTCATATGCAACAGCTGTTATGTAACAGTATGCTAGAGCTTTGAGTTGACTCAGGACCTGCCTGTGATGACTGCATTTCATTCTTCAGAGAGACTCACACCAGTAGATGAAGACAGGCAACAGTTTGGTTATTTGGTGTGTTTTCCTTTGCAGCGTTGCCTTTACCTCACTTCAAGGGCTTAAGGTCTTTTATGTCCCCTTTGATTACACTTATATTGAATCCACCATGGCCCTCTCCAATTAATTGGTCTAATTCACTGACCGCCAAACTGCAACGTGTTAGTGTATTAGTGTGTGTGTGTGTGTGTGTGTGTGTGTGTGTGTGTGTGTGTGTGTGTGTGTGTGTGTGTGTGTGTGTGTGTGTATGTGTGTGTGTGCATGCATGTGTGTGTGTGTGTGTGTGTGTGTGTGTGTGTCGGTGTGTGTCGGTGTGTGTGTGTGTCTGTGTGTGTAACTCTAAAGATGGAGTGGAGGTCGGCGAAGGCTCTCTCACCAGCAGAACAAAGCCTGTACAGTAGAGTGCTTGAGATCAATGGCCTATCCAGCTTCTCATTAGGCCACAAATCCCCTCTTACAAAGGCATCGTTTCGGCACACAGAGCGACAGCCAAGCTGATACTGCGCTTTGCACTTAATTAACAGTGATAGATAATGCCTAATTAAAAGCTCATAAAGTCAGACCCGTTAAGTGAGACATCATTTCGGAGGAGGAGGAGGGGGAGGACATTTTCCATGTATGGCAGCATTCGCCCATGGTAAACGTCAAATATTTAATAATTTACGTATTCATTCATTTATCTGTTTTCCCCAACAGCCATCAGGGAAGGTTGGTGAGAGTGGCACGATGTGAAGGGCAGATAGCCAGAGTGCGGGAATCGGGATAATGACCTTTGAGGTGAAGATGGATGTGCGGTGGGCGAAACCAGTGGCAATATATCAACAGATGTGTGAGTGTGTGTAGATGTGTGTGTGTGTGTGTGTGTGCGTCTGTCTCTGTATGTGTGTGTGTGTACACGTGTGTGTGTGTGTGTGTGTGTGTGTGTGTGTGTGTGTGTGTGTGTGTGTGTGTGTGTGTGTGTGTGTGTGTGTGTGTGTGTGTGTGTGCCTGTACAGTGTGTGTGTGTGTGTGTTCTCCTTAAAACCATCTCTAAGACACCCACCACACACACACACACACATACACACACACACACACACACACACACACACACACACACACACACACACACACACCACTCATCTCAATATCACTTATTAGGGCAGGGAGAAGTGAGAGGGCATGGTGTGCAGAAGGAGAGAGTGGGTGAGAAACAGAGAGGGGTGAATAGAGAGAGAGAGAGAGAGAGAGAGAGAGAGAGAGAGAGAGAGAGAGAGAGAGAGAGAGAGAGAGAGAGAAGAGAGAAGAGAAGTGTCAGGGATGGAAAAGATGAAAAACAAGCTGGAGTACAGATCAGGGGTAGCTGCCACTCCCACCACGCACATCACACACTGGGATTAAACTATTTTTTTATTCACATACATACGCACTGCACCAAGCCTCAAAAGTAGTCTATTTTGGAACTATTTAATAAACCTATAGAAGATGCCGCACTGGCATCAACAGCGCAGCTAGGGCATTGGACAGGGGAAATCCATAGAACGCAGTTACAGTCTCTGTGTGAGTGAAAATTGATGGAATTTAAATGAGTCTGCACGTGGCTGTGCCACTTTCAAGACAAGGCAAGTAATGTTTAAGTTCAACCAGCTCTAATGTTAGAGAGCTAGTGGTTTTAAATGGGTGAGACTTAATGTTGAAAGCCAAGTCAATAGGGCACCAAAGCTAATGCTAACCTGCATGTAACGTTAGATATTCATGAGTGATTAATTTAACACATTCTGCCTGTTGGCTAGTTTACACTTCAGTCTCCCCTATTTCAAATGTAGGCTAAGAGGAGAGCAGCCATTTAAGGCCGTCTTCAGTGGTTCTGCTCTGGAAGGGAACAGGAAGCCACTGAGAAACCCTGGTGTGTGTGACAGGCTTCAATCTATGCTAACAGTCATAGACAAACACACATAGTACATATTGGAGCACACAAATACACATGAGTGCATACACACCCACACACAAAAAAGACACACAGACCCACACACAAACTCAGAGAAAGGCAGTTAGAATGACGCACAGAGAGAGAGAGAGAGACAGACAGAGACAGACAGAGACACAAATACTCACACACAGCGCCAGCATGAGTGTGTCACTGCAGGACAAGTATTCAAGGGAGGAAAATATCACAAGGGGACAAGGTGGCAGAGCGAGAGAGAAAAACAGGAGAGGGCGGGAGAGAGGAGAGGAGTTTTTCTTTGTCTTGAACGACTGGACTCTGCAGTACATGGTTGAATCGGAGATAGACTGAGAAGACTCTAGAGTGAAAAGACATTGATTGATTGGTGAAAATAATGAATTACTATCAAGTGATTGATTGATTGATTGATTGATTGATTGAGACTGACTAAAAGTATGAACATCAGAGTATGTTTTCAGATTATGGGGAATATGTTTTTCTTTTACAACACTAAACAGCATCTAGAACACCTAAACAGTATCTAGTCATACTAATAGAGCCATTTTGAATTTGTATTTGAACCAAGCAAGTGGTCAAGGACAGGGAAGGAGAGAGATAGAGCGAGAGAGAGAGAGAAGAACAGATAGAGAATGAGCGAGTGAATGAGAGAAGGAAAGAGAGATAGAGTAGAGGAGGAGGAGGGGCAGCGAGGGTTAGTCTTCAGCCTTCCTGGGCTTGACAGGCGCGCCTCTTTCCTGCTGACAAAGCTGTACAGCGGGAGAGCAGTCTGTTCCGTAGCTGAGTGCCGGGCACCTCCGGCTGCCCAGCACCGCACCGCACCGCACCACACCGCACCGCACCACACCGCACCGCACCACACCGCACCACACCGCACCGCACCACACCGCACCGCACCGCACCACACCGCACCGCACCGCACCGCTGAAAAATGGAGCTTGTCAGCTGCCCCACTTCCTTTTCTCCCCCTCTCCTTGTCTCTCTCTTTCTCTCTCTCTCTCTCTCTCTCTCTCTGTCTCTCCCTCTCTTTCTGTCTCTCTCTCTCCTTGTCTCTCTGTCCCCCTCTCCTTGTCTCTCTCTCTCACCATTTCTCTCTCCTTCTTGCTCTTACTCTCAATGTTTCGCCTCTCTCTCTCAGCCTATCACTCTCTCTCTTTCTCTCTCTCTTTCTCTCCCTCCTTTTCTCTACTAGACACTTTCACTCTCTCCCTTTCCCTCTTTCTGGCTATTGTCCTCTTTCTGTTTCTCCTCCATCAATCTATCCATCTTGTCCTTCGCCCTCCCGCCCACCCTCCCTCCCTCCCTCCCATCAACCCATTCTCTGTCTCTCCTTCCCTCTCCCTCCTTCCCTCTCTCTCTCTCTCCCTCCTCCTCCTCCTCTTGCTGCTGGAGAGGTAAGAGGAGTGGAGGGGGGTTGTCAGGAGCAGAGGTGCTGCCAGACAGCTGGAGACACCCGGGGGCCGGTGCTCAATTATCTGCATTGCAAACCTCGGCATGACCCGGCCCGCATTCAATTAAACTTTCCGCGCGCTTCCACCCGCTAAATGTTTAGCTTTCAGATAGACTGCCAAGGAGCCCACAAGGAGCCTTCCTCTCCCGCTCTCCCTCTCTCTCTCTTACCCTCTCTCTCTTTCTCTTTCTCTGTCTCTCTCTCCCTCTCTTACTCTCTCTCTCTCTCTCTGTCTATCACTCCGTCATTTTGACTTGTATTCGAGGCACCCGTTCAAGAAAATGACATGTTCGTATCTGTCTCTGACCGACCACTTCTGCTATTATGCAAAACATTTTCGAAACGCCCCGTGGTGGACAATTTTCAAATCTCTAGGAGCCAAGATACAACCCTTGGTTGTTTATCCTGATTCAAAAAGACTGGCATAATATATCCACGCAAGAGGACAGCTTTTTCAGAAGCCACTTACGAAAACAAAATAGAATTTCCACATCAAGAGTGGTCGGAGTAGGAGTAAATAAACTCACAAACAAAAACACAAACAAAACCCAGTGCCTCCGCCGTGCCGTTACCATCCAACCTGGCATCTTCGAGTGACTTTAACTATCGCAATGCAACAGGCCTGGGGACATTGAGACATCATGGGCATACATCTCTTGGCTTCCCAGCACCTCTATCTGTGCTGTGCTGGTGCCCTAATGCAATCAGCTGGCGTGGGGGTGGGCTAGATCGGATTAGCGCTGGAGGGTTCGGTGGGTCTGCTCCGGTCTTGTTTCTGCTGATAATGTATCACAACAGCGGAGACGTGTCTCTCTCTCTCTGGCCACTGTAATGGCACAACACAAGGTCAGCGAGGCGACGCATCCCTGTGGTGGCGAGGCGCTAAATGCTGGCTAATGTGGTTAGTGACAAGACGAATGGCCTGGTGGACTCAGTGCTCATAAAGGTTATTGAGGCCATAGCAACTTCTATATCACTTTCTGTCTCTCTTTCTCCTTCTCTCTCTCTCTCTCTCTCTCTCTCTTCCTTACATTCTGTATACACTTGTTTTCTCTTCTATTCGTTCTCCTTCCCCTCTTCCTTTCGATCTTTTTGACCCTATTTGAAAAACCAAAAAATGGTTGTGACTGTTTTTCCAGAGGTGTGGGGGAGATCAATAGCTATGGCTCTGACCTGAACTTACCTTCTACTTCTCTCCTTCTCTCTCTCTCTCTTCCTCTCTTCCTCTCCTTCTCTCTTTCTTCCCTGCCCTGCTCCCTCTGTTTCACCACTCTTGTCTAATTCCATGAGACACCATAATTTATCAGTCTCACCCTCTCAATTAGGTGGCTACACAGACTACATGGTTGTGTGATGTGCCGTTATAGTTTAACTCCTGATCGATTCGAAACAGAGGATTTTTAAAACCAAAACAAAGCCTGCAAACCCACCGCAGCCCACTCCAGCCTATACCCCAGGCCTCCTGGCACAGCAATGCAAGTCAAGCACGCTCGGGCTCATTATGTTTCCAGACGAGAGATAAACCTGTGTCGGAGGGATTTGAGAGAGGGATGTAAGTACTCCTCTTCCATTTCTGTAGTAGATAAGCTTCTCCGGGGGCTTCCCCCCCCCCCCCCCGCTGTAGAATCATTGTTTAGTCCTGCGAAGGCTTTAGCGTGGCTAGCCAAAACAGCATAATTGCCAAAGCAACAATGGGAAGAACAGCGCAGGCCTTTCACATTCACGCCTCTTCTATTGATCTTGGGGTGGATAGGTGGTCCTGGAGGATCGCAGCGCCCCAAAGCACCGGACAACACAAGAACACGGAACTAGAACACAACAACACAATGACTCTGGGTAAAGATCTTTCCTATTGCACAAAAAAAAAACACTGCAGCGTTAGTGGTTCAAAAAATGCTGTGGTCCTAAACTTGAGTAGAAAGTTCTGGTGGGTGAGGAGGTGGGTGAGGAATGAGGGCATCACTGGCTACTATATTCTGATTGGGCATGAGTCATGCAAACACCTTATTCCAGCTGCCATAACCTGAATATGGCCACATTCAGAATACTAAACAACCCTAGTATATGTTGTGGCATGTAAACACCTTATTCCAGCTACCATAACCCAAATATGGCCACATTTAAAAATGTTTAATAAATACTAGAATAACAACCTTAGCATTTGCCTCTTTAGTCTCACTTTATTTGAAGGTATCTACTGTATAAGAGTGGCATGACACTGTTATGACACATGAACCCTAACGTTAACCCTAATCCTAACCCTAGTGTCATGTCGCTCTTACAGTATGTAGATTCCAAGTAAAGTGTACAGTGTACAAGTGTACTGTAACTGCCTCTTTAAACCAGAATATTGTGGTATGAAAAACAGGCAGAAAATGCTCCTTTTTTGGTAGCTTGTTTTGATGCTCTGACACTTGACAAACATAGCGAAAAGTGTGGCAAAAAAGTTTGCGCTTCTAGAGTGAAGACGAGCTCAAATTAAGAACTAATTAAGACCTGAAAGTTTAAATGTCAAGATGGGTGAAAGCATTGTATGCTCAAAGATGCAGGTTCTGCATGCACTGGTGATAGATGAAGAATCCGAAACCTAATAGGCCACTTTTAAGCTTTTCATTATTCTTGATTGATTTAATGAAATGCAAAACAACAGCGCCTCTTATCCGACCTAATTCGCCTATTTTGCAATCATGAATGAAAGTCATGGACAGAGTACGCTGAGACGTCATGATGCAGATACTACTTCTACAGCACGTCGCTGCTTTATTCAGCATATGCTGAGTAACATGTTAACAGGAATATTCTATTTCTGCTACACAAGGAAACATATTTTTCTAAATATTGCCATGACCAGAGTATGGTCCTTAAGCAGAACGTGAGCCGCATGGAAACGTAGTTACTGGCTGATAGCCTATGTGGGGGGATTCAACATTGCACAACAAATTATTATCTTATCTCTCTGTGTGTGTGTGTGTGTGTGTGTGTGTGTGTGTGTGTGTGTGTGTGTGTGTGTGTGTGTGTGCGTGCATGAGTTTGTTGCACACTATTACATAATATGTTTTTCAGAGCCTTTTTCTCATGGTGACAACTATGTAAAATACTGTTCTAAGAGCAGACAACACAAAGCCTACAGGATAGGTTTGAGAATGTGAACATGAGGGTGGGTGAAGGTTTGGTGTGGGTGTGAGAAAAGGGGGAGGGGGGTAGTCCATGAAATTGCGACAGATATAAACGTGGGGATATTAAAAAAAAAATAGGATTGTGAAATATGCCCAGCCTATAAAAGCATGATTAAATTAACTGAGATCCCTCAAGTCCCCCAAGGTCAGGTTTGCTCAGGGGTGGGATCCCTGTGGATGTCACCAAGGAATAATTCATTTAGTCCAAATAATTAATAGTGCTATGTGGGCAACACTAATCCTTATTTGAACTGAGTGAATAAAAAAAAATAAAAAGGAAAGGATGATATGGCTGTGAGCTCCCTAAATCAAAACTGGGTGGACATTTGTGATGAAAGAAAATCTTTCACTGCCCCATTTAAAAGGTCCAGCGGGGCGAGTGCAGAAATGTCTTGCATTTAGTACATAATAAAAAAAATAAGTAATAAAAAAAATAAATAAAATGAAATTAAAACCTTCCTCCCATGATAAAGGCATGCATTTAATTTGAACATTTTCAACTCAATTAAAACAGACGGCCTCCACTGTAGAGAATTGTTTTCCTTTCTTTGCTGGCCTTAACTCTTTCTACAAAGTTTAGAGGGGAAAAGAAATACAATTTTCTATGTTTTTCCTTTAAAATGTCTCATCAAATCATCTTTAAATGCTGTGCTCCTGGCTTCTTGTGCAATCTGGTAGACATGATGTCTAGGGTCAGTGCAGCTTGAACACATTAACTTACACAACATTTGAATCAGTTTTCCCCACCCCTCCACACACACACACAGACACACACACACACACACACACACACACACACACAAACACACACAAACACACTTAACGCATGTACGTAACAACAAACGAAAAGTAGGCTATTCCATAATCTCTTTACGGCGGCGGCAAGACAAAAATATCAGAACAGAAAGGTTGAAAGAAAAGTTGACAAGCGAAAATGTCAACGTGCACACGCTTTCACTCCCGCACTGAACTTACTGAACTTACCCCCTATTTTTTTGTCTGGGCACCAGTGAACATCGAGCACTTATGCTTGAAGTAATAGTCTGTCAGGCCTGGTTCAGCGTAGGTCCTGCCACACTGTCCCCTCCTGCTGTGATGCCTGTGTCCCCGTGTGATCTCTCCGGAGGGGCCCTGCCTGTGGAGCATGGGGGAAAGTGGGACATGATTTCTCTGTCAGTGTTTGGGTGACTCCAGAACCTTCGCCCCCCCCCAGGCTCGAGCCACTTCAAGACTTTCCATTGCAATCAAGCAGTGCAACAATCAACTATATAATAACAAATCAACTATATAATGCCAATCAACGGATGTCAGTGTGTGGATGAGTGGTTTTGTTGGATCAGCGTGTGCTTCCCTGTGGATGACATGCTGACCCGTCCTGCTGTTAAGTCCACTGCCCGGGGTAAAAGTGGCCACCTTGTGCCGTGGAAAGATGGAAGAAATAGCATCATTGTACAATATACAGTAGCAAACCTTGAATTGATGATGTGTGGACACATAAATTGGCATCTATATGTAAGGGTGCCTTAGACTGTGGACATAATTATTCTGTGCACTTTCATTTTGACTGTCAAACCCTCCCCTGTGAAGAACTACATTCAATAGCAGCCTAGGACATGGACTGGCGGTAAACCAATCAGTGGCTGAGGAAGTTGGTGTGCCGTCCAATGGGGTGTGTGGAGAGGGCGGGACTTGGAGGAGTAGCGCGAAAAAGGACAAGGATGGAAGATGGCAGCCTCCGTGGACTCGACACGTTAGCTAAGTAAGCCTGAAGAAAGTGAACTTATTTTACCGAGTTGCATATATATTTGCTAAGTTTAGTGTAAAGTAGTGTTATTGTGTCCCTGTGGTGGACGAAGAATATCTGGAGCGGTCGTGTCACAGAGAAGAATAGACTTCAATCAACTTTGCGTCGTTGCTGTTCAGAAAGTGTATGACGTCGTAGCGTGAGGAGGAATTGCCTCACTAGTTATTTTACTGTGAAGTTAAACTAGCTTTAGAGAATATCATATTAGTGTCGTCGTTCTGCTGGATCGACGTTGGACGCTTCATCCTGCCAGCTTGTACGAGAAACCTGCGCTTCTCCCTGTCATCTGTCCCTCCTCTCTCCCACCCCCGCGGCACTCTCGGTGTGGTCTGTGAGTATTCCCTGCCACATGAGACTCTCCACTCCAGTCACTGACAAGACGTGCATCCCGTGAACAATACTTTTTGTATGGAACACTTTTACGTGACCATCTAGTGGCTTGACACTGAGTGAACACTTAACGAAACAGTGACAACAGTGATCAGCAGTGAGAATACTCGTGACTTTTGTGATAGGCTACTGGCGTTTTGCCTGCAAGGGTATTTACAATGTGTTACGTGCTATTGATGTTATGATGTATGGATGGGGGTTTACTGAATATAAATGCCTGTTTTGAGAGTGTTGTTAAGACCTACTGGTTATGGTGAGCTATACTTATGAAGTACGTTAGGGAGCTTATGTGATTTACAATTACTACTGTCATTATTTGGGTTTTCTACTTCAAATGGGTAACTGTTTGTGTTAGGTGCTCCTCATTTTCAGTTTGATAAATTCCGGAGTAAGGCTTCATTTATGTGTAGATCTAAGGATCTAAGTATAGGACGTTTTCATTTTCAAAGAGTTCAATTGTAGTTAAAGCAATAGAGAAATAAAAGGTAACTTTTCTATACCACAACATGAGTGTGCTGGAGTGAGGTTACATTATGGCGTCCACGAACAGGATATTTACCTAATCAAAACCCCTCACTACTATTCTTAGACTTATTAGCCTTTGTTAGTGCCATTCAGAAGTAGGGTCTCAGTCATCAGGCTACAGTCATGGATGCCTTGAAGAAACAATTTGAAGAGCTGCAAGGAAAATTTGAAGAGCAGTCGAAACACATGAGGGAACAGGCACAGTTACTTGCGCAGGCAAGAAGTGACCAAAGGGATGCAATGGAAATGGCAAAGGTGGTCATTGAGCAGAAAACCCCCACTACAGTATACATACAAAGAGACAGAAAATGTCCAGACTTTAGTGGTGCACAAAAAGAAGGGGAAATGTGCATTGAGGAATGGATCACAGCTGTTAAGTCCCACTTTTCAGTATGTAAAATTCCAGATGAGGACAAAGTTGAATTAATCAGACAACATGTGAAAGGGGAGGCCAAGGTAACTGTAAAACTGAGAGTCAAAGATGATGAGACTGACATTGGAAATGTTTTCAAGATGCTAGAAGAAGTTTATGGGGATAAAGTTCCAGTGGGCATTAGGCTGAGGGAATTTTATGACCGGAAACAAGCAGCAGCTGAGCGGATACGAGCTTACGGGTACGACTTAGAGGAGAAACTTCGCCGTCTAAAGCGTCGTGATCCAAAATGCATCTCGGACACTGATGTCATGTTGAAAGAGCAGTTTGTCCTTGGCCTCAAAGATGATAACCTCAGAAGAGAAATAAAGAGACAGGCAAAAGAACAGTCAGGGCTAACATTTCAGGAGTTGATGAAAGCAGCAATTGATTGGTCAGAGGAGGAGGAGACCTCCCAAACCACACGTGACAAAAGCCATACTCGTAGCACCGTAAATAGTGTAGCCACTGAAGACACACCTTCAGCATTGACATTACAGTCTCTACATGAAGCAATCCAGAAATTAGCTGCGAGACAGGAAGAACTTTACAGCGTAGTACAGAGGCCTGAAAAGCATGTAACCGTTAGGCCTAAACAGCAAAGACCCCCACAGAGGGACGAGTTGGGACAGCTGATATGCTACAACTGTGGGGAGCCAGGACATATAAGCAGGGAATGTCGGATGGGCCAGGGGAAACGGCGCCAAGCTAATGCTATCATATCAGATGTGTCCGGGGGCGATCAAGATGGTCAGGCTGAGGGAGCTATCAAAACAGCAACCGGGGGGGCTATCAATCCAGCATCCACACTCGTGACTGAGCAGAGAGCTGCACCAATGGGTGCCTTTGGCAACTGTTTCACGGTTGATGTCAGCATAGATGGTGTTAAGACATGCTGCTTGCTTGACACAGGCTCGGAGGTTACCACGATGTCTGAGGACCATTTCAAAAAGCACTTCAGAGGAAAGGCATTGTCCCCAGCAAAATGGGTCAAGTTGACAGCGGCCAACGGGCTGGATATTCCGGTTTTGGGCTGTTTGTACACAGACGTTGAGTGTTTTGGGAAGAAACTAACCGGGAAGTGTGTGTTCGTGCTGCGAGATGACACAACCAGGGGGAAGGCGTCTAGTCAGGTACCTGGCATCTTGGGCATGAATGTCCTTTGTGACCTGCGCAGTCTTTTTAATGACATGCACGGAGTGCAGATGATGGATCGCCACAACGAGTCTTCTGGAGTGGGAAATTTGCACCGTGTGTTTGTACAGATGGCAAAGGAAGAACAGTTTGTTGGCCCCAAAGGCAAGATTGGCTATGTTAAAGTTGCCGGTCGTCAAGCTGTCGTGGTACCCCCACTAAGTGAAGTCGTTATTGAGGGCCTTTGCAGAATTCCTCCGAAAGTTCACAGCCAGGTGTTAGTTGAGGCTTCCCCAACTATCAGCATGCCTCATGGGCTGTTAGTTGCGAATGTCCTGACTCATGCGGTAAAGGGAAAGGTGTCAGTGCGTCTTCTCAATGCACGTCAAGAGCCTGTGGTGCTGCCCCCTAGGTCGAGAGTTGCAGAGCTTAGCAGGCCAGAGAAGGTGTTCCCAAAGGACATGCTTATGTTTGAGGAGGCTGAAGGGGAGCTCCATGTTAGAGCACTGGAGGGTGAGAGTGCATGTGAGAATCACCACCCTGGGAGGCTGACAGTGCCTGTCCAAGCCAATGTAATGGGGCTCACACCATCGGAAGTTTCTCAGCTCAATGAGCTGTTACAGAAGTATGGTGATGTTTTCTCAAAGGGAGAGGGAGATTATGGGTATACTACAACGGTGAAACACGAGGTTCATACAGGTGACGCCCATCCTATTAAGCAACGGCACCGGAGGATCCCACCTCATGTGTTTCAAGAGGTGAAACGGCATGTGCAAGACCTTGTTTCACGAGGCATTTTGAGAGAAAGTTGTAGCCCGTGGGCTAGTCCGGCAGTCATTGTTATGAAGCGCGATGGGTCCGTTCGATTTTGCTGTGACTATAGAAAGTTAAATAATGTAACCCATAAAGATGCATACCCTCTACCAAGAGTTGAGGAATCCCTGGATGCACTGGGACAAGCACAACTATTTTCATCATTAGATCTGACATCTGGGTATTTCCAGGTAGCTGTCGAGGAGAATGACCAGGAAAAGACAGCAGTGACCACACCTTTTGGGCTGTTCCAGTGGACACGCATGCCTTTTGGGCTATGCAATGCCCCGGCGACATTTCAGCGCCTTATGGAGTCAGTCCTAGGTGATCTAGCATTTGATGTCCTGCTTGTGTACTTAGATGATGTCCTGGTATTCTCCAGAGATTTCAAAACTCACTTAGAAAGACTGGACTTGGTGTTCAGCAGGCTTCGTAACCACGGGTTGAAGCTGAATCCAAAGAAGTGTTTCCTGCTCAGACCTGAAGTTAAGTTCCTTGGACATGTGGTGTCTGCAGGAGGGGTTCAAGTCGACATGGAAAAAGTGAGGGTCTTAGAGGATTGGCCGACTCCCCGCTCTGTGAGAGAGGTGAGGCAGGTGGTAGGGTTCATGTCTTATTATCGGCGCTTTGTTCCCCATTTTTCGCAAGTAGCTAGACCCTTGCATGCCCTGCTGAGCAAAGTTAAGAGGGGGGATAAGGAAACTCACCAGTACTTTCAGTGGAGCAAAGAGTGTCAAATGGCTTTTGACAAACTGAGAGCTTGCCTAATGGCACCTCCTGTGCTGGCTTATCCTGACTATCATCTTCCCTTCATCGTGACAACTGATGGAAGCAGACAGGGTCTTGGGGCTGTGTTAAGTCAACGGCAAGACGGCATTGAGCGGGTTATAGCGTATGCGAGCCGGGGTCTGCGTGGTTCGGAGCGAAATGACAGGAATTACAGCGCGTTCAAATTAGAACTTCTCGCCCTGAAATGGGCTGTCACGGAAAAGTTCCGTGACTTACTAATGTACGCCAAGTTCACAGTCATCACAGATCATAACCCCCTCCGACATTTAGAGACTGCCAACCTTGGTGCCGTTGAAGAGAGGTGGGTTGCCCAGCTGGCAGAATTTAACTTCGAGGTCCACTACAAGCCAGGAAAGTCTAACCAAAATGCCGACATCTTATCCCGTCTCCCCACCACCCTTGAGCCTGAAGCAGAAGATACGGGTAAAGATTTCCTAGTCATTAAGGAGGATGAAGTGAGAGCCAGCCTGTGGCCCTCCCACAAGGATTACCTCCAGGAACCAAGGCAGGTTCAAGCAACTCAGGCCGCTGTGAGATATAGAGTAGGTAGTTACTGTTGGGAAGAGGTCCGGGACCTTCAGATGCAGGATCATGATGTTGGACCAATGCTGGAGGCAGTGAAGATGGGCAGACAACCTGGCAAGCAGCAGTTGCGAAGTCTGAACTCATCTCAGCGGAAATTGTGCAGAGACTGGGAGAGACTAAGGCTCCAACGGGGGGTGTTGGTCCGATGTTTGCAAGACCCGCGTGATGGGGAGAATGTTTGCCAACTGATTGTGCCCAGATCGCTACAACGCACAGTCTATGAGAGCCATCATGATCATGGGGGTCACTTTAGTGTTAAGGGCACCTTGGCTAAGCTGAGCCGAGGCTATTATTGGCCGTCCATGACCAAGGATGTTGAGACTTGGGTGAAACAGTGCACTAGGTGCAGTCTAGCCAAGGACGTGTTCCCAAAGGCTCAAGCCCAAATGGTGTGTAGCAATGTCACTGTCCCTTTAGAGGTACTAGCCATGGATTATACCTTGTTAGAGCAGTCAGCAGGGGGATATGAAAATGTGCTGGTCCTCACTGATATGTTCACAAGGTTTACAGTGGCAGTTGCCACAAAAGATCAGTCTGCACGCACCACCGCTGCTGCGTTAGTCAAACATTGGTTTTCCTATTATGGGTGCCCTGCCCGATTACATGCTGATCAAGGCCGGAACTTTGAGGCCAGTGTGATAAAGGAACTCTGTCGCACATATGGTATAGCAAAAAGCAGAACAACGCCCTACCACCCGCAGGGGAATTCACAATGCGAAAGATTTAACCGCACGATGCATGAGATGCTAAGAACTCTCCCGGCGAACAAAAAGAAGAACTGGAGAGAGTACTTGCCAGAATTAGTTATGGCGTACAATAGCCACATTCATTCATCTACTGGGTACTCTCCCTTTTATTTGCTATTCGGGAGAGATGCCCGTTTGCCCCGGGATGTGCTTGGGGGAATGGATCTCAGTGACAGCGATGCAGAAAATCTTGACGACTGGGTGCTGAATCACCATCAGAGACTGCGGGTGGCGGCAGACGCCGCGCGGGCTGCGACTCAAGGTGCCTCAAAGCGACGAAAGAGGTTGTATGATCGACGGGCACGTGGCGCACTCATTCGGCCTGGGGACAGAGTCCTCCTGAGGAACCACAAACCACGTGGCAGGAACAAGATTCAAGATAGATGGGAGCCGGACCCTTACCTTGTTGTGGCCCAGAGCCACCCAGACATGCCCGTGTATACTGTTAAGCCTGAGGCTGGTGGCCCTACCAAGGTGGTACATAGGGACCAAATGAAACCGTGCATATTTGAGACCCCTCTAACAAGTAGGCCCCCCCAAGAGCATAGAGCTCCCCATGAATCTGAATCCGATTCCTATGACTTAGTCTGTGTCCCCCGTAGCTGTAACCCCAAACCCACTGTCAGAGATACACACTCTCACCATAGTCCCTCAGACGACACTTCTGAAACTGATGAGGAGGTTAGGAGTAGGCAGAGTGAACAGGGTGGGATCTTAAGCGCTGACGAGCACGAGTCACATGGGGAAGTACAGTCAGATGATACAGCTGCGATAGGAATTGACAGTGACAGTGAGCAAAGGTCATTCAGACCTCAGAGGAGCACCAGAGGTCAACTCCCTGGTAGATTCAGAGATTTTCTTACAAAATAAGAGATGTTTAAGCAATATGAAGTGTTAATGTTTTGTTAATGTTCTGTTCTTATTGCTCTGTAAAAACAACAAAAAAAGTACTTGCATGGACTTTCAGAGAACGTGTAAATTGTGGAGAGGTATATGTGGCAGGGTTTGAAGGGGGGGAATGTAAGGGTGCCTTAGACTGTGGACATAATTATTCTGTGCACTTTCATTTTGACTGTCAAACCCTCCCCTGTGAAGAACTACATTCAATAGCAGCCTAGGACATGGACTGGCGGTAAACCAATCAGTGGCTGAGGAAGTTGGTGTGCCGTCCAATGGGGTGTGTGGAGAGGGCGGGACTTGGAGGAGTAGCGCGAAAAAGGACAAGGATGGAAGATGGCAGCCTCCGTGGACTCGACACGTTAGCTAAGTAAGCCTGAAGAAAGTGAACTTATTTTACCGAGTTGCATATATATTTGCTAAGTTTAGTGTAAAGTAGTGTTATTGTGTCCCTGTGGTGGACGAAGAATATCTGGAGCGGTCGTGTCACAGAGAAGAATAGACTTCAATCAACTTTGCGTCGTTGCTGTTCAGAAAGTGTATGACGTCGTAGCGTGAGGAGGAATTGCCTCACTAGTTATTTTACTGTGAAGTTAAACTAGCTTTAGAGAATATCATATTAGTGTCGTCGTTCTGCTGGATCGACGTTGGACGCTTCATCCTGCCAGCTTGTACGAGAAACCTGCGCTTCTCCCTGTCATCTGTCCCTCCTCTCTCCCACCCCCGCGGCACTCTCGGTGTGGTCTGTGAGTATTCCCTGCCACATGAGACTCTCCACTCCAGTCACTGACAAGACGTGCATCCCGTGAACAATACTTTTTGTATGGAACACTTTTACGTGACCATCTAGTGGCTTGACACTGAGTGAACACTTAACGAAACAGTGACAACAGTGATCAGCAGTGAGAATACTCGTGACTTTTGTGATAGGCTACTGGCGTTTTGCCTGCAAGGGTATTTACAATGTGTTACGTGCTATTGATGTTATGATGTATGGATGGGGGTTTACTGAATATAAATGCCTGTTTTGAGAGTGTTGTTAAGACCTACTGGTTATGGTGAGCTATACTTATGAAGTACGTTAGGGAGCTTATGTGATTTACAATTACTACTGTCATTATTTGGGTTTTCTACTTCAAATGGGTAACTGTTTGTGTTAGGTGCTCCTCATTTTCAGTTTGATAAATTCCGGAGTAAGGCTTCATTTATGTGTAGATCTAAGGATCTAAGTATAGGACGTTTTCATTTTCAAAGAGTTCAATTGTAGTTAAAGCAATAGAGAAATAAAAGGTAACTTTTCTATACCACAACATGAGTGTGCTGGAGTGAGGTTACATATATTATAGTCTATCTACAGTATATTAGCCTGGCCACACCAACCTAGATTTCCTTTCAGGGAGATACTAGTCTTGAACACCATTAGTTCACTGACATTTCTGTCGGTTGGCAGATTGCCTGCCCAATCAGTGATGAGAGGGGAGGGTGCTATTCTTTCAGAATCGAAAGTGGCTGTGGTAAACGATAGCAATGCCTGCAAGCATCAAACATTGCTATCAGAAGAATGTGCAAATGTATTTACAACAAAGGTAGGCCCACATACATTGAACTGACTGCCAATGCTGTTTAGTTTGTAAAGGTTAGGCAAAGTAGGAAATAAGGTTATGAATCCCTGAATAATTTGATTGGTTAGGCTAGACCAATGTTTTCACCCATTAACATGAGCACATGGGTGTTAGCACCCATCGCAACATAAGTGTTGGAAAGGAATCCCAGTCATGACTCATGAGTGACCAGACTCTCTTCACTTTGTGAATGAGTTTTGTGTACCTCTATATATCATGCTTAGCATTGACTACAGATGACCACAATCATGTTAACGGTCATCATATCCTCGTGTAATGTGCCTCTGTGTCATGTTCCTACAGTCAGGCTGTGAACCGTGAAGAACGCAAGGTCACATTTAACAAGCCAGCCCAACTATCTAGTGTACAGCTCAATAGATAATCCAAAAGAAAAGATGGCGTGAACGAGAGAAAGGGATCAGAAGGAAGAGAGGGTGATCGAGAGACAGAGAGAGAAAGTGAGAGAAAGAGATAAGGAGAGAGAGATAATGAAGGAGAGAGGGAGGGAGAGGGAGGTGTGAAGGAGTAAGAGGAGGCCAGGACCCTGATAGACGGAGAGTGAGTCATCTTCCCGCCGCAGGGCTTCTCTTTCTCAACGCTCCTTTCTTTCTTCTCCTCCTCGAACCGCAAACGCTACTGGATCACCAGTGACAGCTCTGACTCACCACAACAGATGAGCTTATTCAAAAACAGAGAGAGAGAGAGAGAGAGAGAGAGAGAGAGAGAGAGAGAGAGAAGACTACCAGGTAACGCTTTACAGGACGCTTCCTACATCCCGGGATCGAATTTCAGGAGCGCGTCGCAAATCTCTTATCCCTAATCTCAGATAGACCAAGAGAGATAGAGAGAAAGAGAGAGAGAGAGAGGTGTGCAGTGAAGTGGTTTTTCAATTGTTTCTATGAAAAGAAAGACAGGATCATCTCCTTGTGTGTGATACACACACCCCACACATCTAAATTGTATTCAGTGATATCCAGATCTGCTGTCACATATGCATGCATGCGCAGGTTTAGAAGAGTAGCTTTACAGTATATAAAGAAGAAAAGAAGATTTGTTAACAACTCAGGGGGTCCAATGCTATACGGAAATCATATGATGTGTGAGGTAGTAAATGTACATACTAATATATCAACAAATCTATAGATTTGCAAGTCTATGGATTTCACTTTTCAGATTTAAACAACAGTGACTGATTTAGATTTTAGATTTCAGAATGCTTTCAATTCATATGTCCCTGTGTATAACACACACATGGAGATATAAATGCTTTCAATGCAAGGATAATCGCATTCTTGTAGGCCCTCTTGAGTGATTGATCTGGCTCACACAAAAAAAAGCACTGTGCCTGTCTCAGAGTTGAGATTTTTAAGGCAAACATTGATTCCTGTGCCACCCTGTCGCGTTGGGGTTGTGCAAGCTTTTGTAATCGTATTCAGAGTGTCAAGCTGACACTCAGCAAAGGGGGAGAATGTTCGACGGCATAAAGAGAAGCTCTTAAAGGTGCAATCAGACATGTAGAAGCCATTCAGCCAGGATGCCTGTCAAGGAGACAAATTCTATCTCTCCCTCTCTCTCTCTCTCTCTCTCTCTCTCTGTTCCTCTTCAGAGGGGAAAGACAGAAAGAGAGAGAGAGAGAGAGAGAAGGTGAGAGGGAGAAAGAGAGAAAAGCCACAGGCTTCAGACGGAGGAGGAAAAGCAATTTGGGCCTCTGAAAGTGGACTCTGAAGAACATTTAGAAGTGATGTAATAATATGAATCACCATTAGCGCAGAATAATGGCTGGGGAGCTGGATATGCGGCACGACAGTTATGATTCTCAGGTACTATTCCAACTCGCATACCATGATTACCAGTGACTGTGTTCTTCATCCAAACAATGTATCCAAGCTTTTATGTCAGTCCCTCCCTTTCATTACGGAGACATAGCATTAGAGACAGACCACAGCCTTTTTTAATGGTCGTGTTATTGAAACAGTGTCCGTCATAAATTCTGCAGCAAAGGGGAACGCAGTATTTTCCTGAGCAGGCTCTCTCTGCGAAGCAGTGGTCCCCAGAGCGACGCATCGGGGAGTGTGTGTTGTGTGAAAACTGTAGAGATGTGCATTAACCTCAAATCTACAGGGAATCTGACCTTTGACGTGCCTTGTTTTGATTCCACCATGTTCAAGTGGGAAAGGGAGAGGCGGGGCGGAGGGTAACTCCGCAAAGAGGGATTCTCTTACAGGACACGCTTGTCCTGTCAGAGGCACTGGCAGCACTTTAATGGACTTTCTTTGAATCCGTGCATCCATGCATGTCAAATGCGCGGAGCAACACAATTACCAGGAGCTAAGGAACCTCTCCCTCCATCTCTCCAGGTACGTCAAAGCGTATCCAGTGAAAGGGCAGGGCACGTTTCCCCTTTAAGGGTATAAAACAGAGCCGAGCGGATATTCAAATGTTTATCCATTATGCTCGCCGGCTTCACCATTAGCTCCCGCTCTTGACACGACCTGACCGCACGGCGCAAGTTCCCCCCGTTTTTGACACCTGCACAGCCTCTCTACAAATGTACTTCTGCAGGCCTCTCACACACACACACACACACACACACACACGTGCACAAACACACCCTCGCAGACACATACAGACAGACCTACACACTCCCCTGAGCCACACACGCTTCAGATGGAGTTAATCAGAGCTGAAGAGCTCTCGGGGGGAACATCTGTAAATCAGCAAACACAACTCCCCGATGCCTCCGCCGCCCTTCGGCTTGATTAGTTTCTACATGACATGTTGTTTACATGCAGGCCTCCAAACATAGCCCTGGACCTCTATCCCAGTGGCCAACGGGAAATCCCATTCCCAGCCACACACACACACACACACACACACACACATGTACACACACACACACACACACACACACACACACACAGACACACACACACACACACACACAGACAGAGAGAGAGAGACACACACACACACACACACAAATAACACACAAAACACACACACAAAAACACACAGACACACACACACACACTCACAGACCTTTTACCACATCAGACAGGCCTATTCACTGACCATGGCCACCACAGCCCCTTGCATCCTTCTCAGCCTCTCAATTTTCTTTTTTCGCATCATTCGTTTCGATCCTCTCAGCATGTGTTTGAGATTAGATCACTGTCCCTCGCTCAGTCCCCCCCGGGGGGGCCGACCACAATCTGTGCTCCCCTATGTGCATATAAACACACAAAACAAACACACACACACACACACACACACACACACACAGGCCTCCATCCCCTGGAGACACCTCTGGCTATTTTTGTCTTGGCTCCGTCTCCTCCACCTATGCCCCCCCCACCCCCCAACCCCCTGAGGCCTGCTAAAAACAGCACCATGTGCTGCTAAAACTGGCAGGGATGTGCACATCGCTGCGTGCACTGAGGATGTGCAGACTGCTGCCAAATTTGAGGCTGTCCTTTTGTTGAGCATTAGTTAGAATAATCTAATTAATGTTGTTGGTTTTTCCCAAAGAGAGACGCTGAAGAGGGGAACACGAGGAGCTAAACATGGCCATTATGAAAGCACCCCGGCACACGACAAGGATGTGCGGATCGCTGCGTGTTTTAAAGGCGTCGGGTTTCCTTCTTTCAAAGGTATAACCGAGGCAACCAACCACGCCACATAATAGATGGTGTTCAAAGAAACTTTCAGTGTTATAGTATGAAAGAACTGGGCCATTATAGTTTGCTCATTAAAACAGATTCCTGGTGGAAACATTCAATCCATTTTGATTAAACTGTAATTATGAAGTGAAGAATCTTTTGTTTTATATCTGTTTTATATGCTTTTAATAAGAGCTATCGTCATAAATATCATGACTATAAATACAATTAATGTTAGGAGGTAATACCCTGCTGTGAGGAGGATATATATATTTTTTTTTTTCTTAATACATGCTCTTATTAAAAGATGTCGATATCTGTTTGAAGATTTCGGTTTGAAGCAATACAACCTTAATTGCACTAGAGTCGAACCACTTGTGATGGTTACAGTTCGAAGACGTTTAAATAGGAAAAACAGTCCAAGAATCTGAGGGCACTAACAAGCGACAGGCTCTTTATCACGTGAACAGCGCTTCATCATAGCTCTTCAGACTCATATTTCATTGAATAGATTGCATTACAGTGTTTGCACAACAAGCATCAAAATATCTGCGTGTCTACCACTTTTATACTCTCATCTCGAACACACACTTTGTTCCCTTTTACGAAACAGGGGGAGAGAGAAGCACCAGAGAGTAGAGGAAACTTCTCTCTCACACACGCACACACACACTCTTTCTCTCTAATTGCCATTCCCACAATCTCTCTCTCTCTCTCTCTCTCGTTCTTTGCTTCTCCCTCTCTCTTCCTCTCTTGCTCTCCTCCTCTCCTTGACAGCTCTTCGTGACTCTGTGGCAGGGCACGGTGAGCCTCGGCGGGCCCCACTTCATATGGGATATACCTCAGGCTCCATTACGGGGGGATGCCGAGGGAAGCGGAGAGAGGGCGGCTCTTCAAAAGGTTTCTATTACTGTCTGCGCGCCATCAAATATTGAGTGTTTGCGTGACGCCTCCCTCGCTCTTTCTTTCTTTCTCACTCCCTCTCTCTCTCTCTCTCTTTATTTCTAACCCCCTCATCTGCCACCCCTGTATGGAGTTGCCTCAGGACGCGTTCCGTCGGGAGCCCCCTAAGCAGACTTTGATCAATTATTAGTGCTCCATTCGATCCATTATCTCGCTGTGCTATTGCGTATTGTCTCGGTTCTTGTCAATATTAGGGGCAAAATTGCCCAATTAATAATGCATGCGAGTTAGTTTGGAGTTACTTAGGGATGGGAGGCGTGGAGGAGAGTGAGGTTGTGTTAGACTCAGGTGGATGGCTTTCAGATCAGTCAGGCTTTAAACTGCTAGGCAAAAGGCATCCATTTTGTCTGTTCTTCAGATTGCTGTGTCAAAGGTACTGACCGCAAACCCACTTTTTGTCAAAATCAGCAAATTGCTGCCCACATCCTCTGGTTCTCAGTTCAATATGTTCATACTCCAGAGAAAAACACCAGAAAAACTCTGGTGTTTATAAACAGTCCTCGGAATCATGAAGGTATGACAAAAATAAAAAAGGAAACAATCTGTTCTTCTTTGTAGCTATAACTATCTCACATTTGGTCTTTTAGATATATAACAAAATCATGTGAATTCTATCCACAACGTTCAGGACAAATCTTCACACAATCGTTGGGCTCTGTGTGGTTCTCTATCGTGTTCTGCTCCGTCTTTATACACTAATGAGACTAGCCGCTTCTATTTTGCTCATGGCCTAAAGCCAGGGCATCATTGATCAGCGCTCCAGAGGTGAGGTGAGCCAAGCTCAGAGCCCACCTGTCAATCCCGCCTCCTCATCTTACACAAAACATCACTCTGTTTACAGCTGCAATCAGCTAGCAGCTAGGAGGTCCACACACACAGACGGGAGAGGAGGGAAGGGCCAAAGTCTTCCAACTGTCTGGATTTATACGTGCCTCTCCTTTGTCTCAAGGACTTGGAAACAACAACACTGTGGAAGTAGGCCAGTGGTAAATTAGACTGATGCTTCACTAAATTACACTAAATGTGTCACTGTTCTCTTCTTATCCCACAAGGTTTTGGTTAGGGGTATTTTTCCTCCCCCGGCTCAAAGGCTGGAGTTTATTTTCAGACGATAATGTCTGTCATTGACACTCGTTCTTGAGCATTGGGGCTGAATCAATTTCCATTGTCGGGCTCTCATTCATTTCCCATAATGTGCATGTTTGCCTCGTAATTGTCTTGATTAGGCCAGGAGTGTTGCTGTGGTCTTGTAAATGTTACCGAGAAAACTGATGGCTTTGCTTTGTTTGCACCAAAGCTCAAGAAAAAAAGAAACATTTTCATTTTCAGAGCTGGCCCGGTTCGTGTCTTTGTTAGCACTGGCGAAAATTGCTTCCATGTATAAAAATTAAGGTTGGGAGAACCAAACCGTCCATAAATATGTCCGTATTTCACTTTCAATGTAGTCTCCGGCCTTTTTCATTTTTCATGGCGCTGGCATTCTTCCCAGAGTCGTATTTTTCTCTGTGTTGACCTTCTCTATTTGAATTGCATTGTATGGTGCCATCCCGCTGAATAATTAATTTCCATTTGAACAAGCTGTCACATCACTTCTGAATCATCAGCCTGTGGCCGGCCTGCAGAGCTGCTGGGCTATGGGTAAACACCCGGCCACACACAGGGGAGAGGGGGAGAGAGAGAGGGAGAGGGGGGAGAGAGACAGAACTCTGCTCTCATGCAAACCGCTCTGTCTCTAAGTGTGTGTGTGTGTGTGTGTGTGTGTGTGTGTGTGTGTGGGTGTGTGTGTGTGTGTGTGTCAGAGAGAGAGAGAACCCCACACAACCCTGCTCTCATGCAAAGAGCTCTGTCTGTAGTGTGTTAGTGTGTGTGTGTGTGTGTGTGTGTGTGTGTGTGTGTGTGTGTGTGTGCGTGCGTGCGTGCGTGCGTGCGTGCGTGCGTGCATGCGTGCGTGCGTGCGTGTGTGTGTATGAGAGAGAGAGGGAGAGAAAGAGAGAGAGAGAATGTCTCTATGTGTGAGTTCTGGCCAATTTAAGGAGAAATGCTGGTATATTATACATAAATGTGTGTGTGTGTGTGTGTGTGTGTGTGTGTGTGTGTGTGTGTGTGTGTGTGTGCTATAGTCTCCTGATGCAAATGCAATGCACGCACTTTTGCATCAGGAGACTATATTAAACAAAGGCCAAACAGTTGGCAAAGTACTGTTCCATATCAGCGGTTATAGAAGCCATGTTTATTTGGAAGATACAATGTTTCTTGTACCCCCCCCCCCCCCCCCCCCCCCCCCCCCACCTGTAAAATGCTTGACAGATTGCTGAACGGTTTTATTATTCAAAAAATGTGATTGCTAATGAAACTTGACTTGTAAAATGGAATCAAATAAAGTCTATAAAATGTCACAAGACCTCCTGGAGTGTGCGCATATCCAAATCTGTCACATAAACAAAGAACATATTTGTTAATAATACTGTTCTTCAAACACAGTCAAGTCTAAAGATACAAATTGTCATATTGTCATTTACAGTACACAAATTTGTATAATCTAGGCACTGCTTTCAAGCAGGCAGGCACAATACTTGTACAATCTGACATCTAAATATGCTATCACAGACTACTGCAGCTTCAAATGCGATTCCAGTGTACTGAAACTTATTGTGTTAACTGGGAAGTTTTGAAAGAACCAATGACCGATTAACATTTCCCCATCACTTGTCCTCTGCTAACAAGATTAAGGCTTTTTTAAACAGCGGGCCTGGCCAGTCCATCCTACACACAAAGCAGGATGTTTCATGCAACAAAATCACCACATCACAGAACCGCCTCCGGACCCTCAGCCCTCCACCAACCTCCTCCCTCCTCCTATGCCAGGTCTGAACCGGAGCTGATTCGTTCAGCTCGACGTGGGGCGGGGGGGGTTAACCTTCAGGGTAATTTAAGGCAGCGCATCAAGGTTGTTTCCCTTTAATCTAGGCTAAAGCCGAACGCCGGGTGCCTGGGTGGGATGTATGTGTGTGTGTGTGTGTGTGTGTGTGTGTGTGGTGCTCCTCTAATCAGAGCCACGGGAGCCAGCTTCCCAGGCTGTCCAGCACACCAACACACACACACACACACACCACCATCGCAGCCCAGCAGCCACTCGCCGCGTATCAGATGGTACTGTTTTTTTAATTACAATGCTGGAAAACGCATGGAGCGTTATACGAATTCTGCCGAGGCTCGTGTACGCATCGAGCGCTTGAAGCCAAATCATTAATGTTGTTGCGTCAACGTGATGCATAGGCCATATGGCACGTGTACGGAGGAATCTTGAAGAAAGATCAAATAGGGTTTTTATTTTTTTTTTTAAGCGAATGAATGAATGCAGAGGCTGAGTCCATATGGTAAAGCTTGGCTTGGACTGCAATAGATGGATGGATGGAGACTTCATTAAAATTACATAAATGAATGAAGTCCAATAGATTAACCCCTGATGTGCCAGGATTTGCAATCTGATGTGGAGAGGTGGTCCAAGTGGAGGAATCCATACGAGTCTCAGCGAGTCAGTCGTCATTCGTCTTTCATCTCCCCATGGCAGGTCATTTCAATTAAACTCTCCTCTGTGAAGAGGACAAAAACACACCGTTATGTCCTCTGATACCACTCAGGGCTGCCCAGCTCAGTACCTTGCCAAAAAAGAAAGAAAAACTATGATAAGAAAACAGCAAAAGATAACCACATGCTGAAACAGCTCTTTCCTGCATCACTCTGAAGGCAATAGGAGCAAAACGACAAAAAAAAAAAAAAAGCGAAAAAGAAAATTGGCTTATCCTGTCCAAATCAGCAGGTAAGCCCACGTTCAGCGCCAATCTGCAATCTGCCTAACAGGACCGGAACTCATCTCGGCCTGATGAATTATTTAAGACGGCGGTTGGTCCCCCCTGGCCTCTGCCAAAGCCACCTCACTGTCGCTCACCTGCCCCCCCCACACAGCCATCTACCCACCCACCCACCCGCCTCCCAGCTCATCCCACCCCGCGCTTAGTCATTTTGGTGGGCAAATTGAGTGGCAGTTGGTGGCTCATATTCCTGCACCCAGGAGCAAAGAGCTGCTGGCTTGCCCATAAGTGTTTAATCCTCAGGTCACTGTGTGGCGAGAGAGAGAGAGAGAAAGAGGGAGGGAGAGAATGAGAGAGGGAGGGAGAGAGGGAGAGAGACAGAGAGAGAGAAAGAGAGAGAGAGAGAGAGAGAGGGTGCTTACACTGACTTGCGCGCCCAAAGGTGTTTTTTTCCCAACAGGGCCCCAGTCCGCGAGTCATGCCAAATTATACACATTTATCAAGCGCTCGGGGTCGGAGGTGAAGCCAGTGTTATTCTTTTTAAGTGAGCTTTTCAGCTGCATAAACAGCCTGATGCTTGGCTCTTTGCCTCCCCAGCCAGTGGAGCTATCCAGAGGGCAGGGAAATTTACATTCTGTTCTGCACTGTGTTGAAAAGATATATATAAGGTGCTTGGCCAGGATTATTTTTCCCATGTCTAAACCAGATACAGTGGTATAGAGTACAGAAGGTCACATCTCTTTGGCTGTTTGGTCCAGAAAGCAAGCACTTTTGATTTATGCAATTCATGTTGCATCAAGTGATACTTCAATTACCCGCAGAGAATGTACAAATTGGCCATATGTAACTGGACCAAAGACAGCTAAAAATCGGCGGGTGAACTTAATGACACTCAGAGTTGTGGGTCTGACAAAGTAATTGCAGACTGCCGCCCTCACATATGAGAACCAGCGAGAGAAATTACTAGATAAAAAAATTGTCAAATGACACTGTCATAATGATTAATGGCAGGATTTTATATCTGACATACTGCATGGCTTGACATCTTTTCCCTATAACTCAGGCTACATCATGCAAGTGACTCAGAACTGGTCATTGCTAAAGCAATCGATCCCCCCTTTGTCAATAACAGCAACATGACACTGTTCACTAACTGTCATTGTGACTGATGGCAGGATATAGACCCAGTCGTAATCCTCTTACGAGCAGGTTATGTCAGCGTTATGTGACAAAAGGGAAGCGCCGCTACCGGTAAGGGGTAGCATCCAGTCTCTAGTGTGAGTGAGTCAGAAATAATGATAATCACTGGAGCCATTCGTCCTTCTCGTAGAGGCCTCATTTGGCGCTCAGACTCTGGCGCTGTTATTCAACAGACGAAGGAAGTGGCAGGACAGAAAATGATGGGGGGGAGGCTGAAGTAGTGCCACCTGGGTGCCACTGATAGACACAGTGATAATGGACCGGTGGTGGGGGGGGTGGGGGGGCTTGGGGGTATAACCGCAGGTAATGGACTAACTGGCAACAGACTCGATTGCTCCTCCGTAGATGCATCTGGTACACTCGTCATTGCATTATTATGTGCTTGCGTGCCTCATATTTCATGTTGTGCTGTCGGAGTACCGAGCACTCCATCCAGCCTGTGTGTTGATGTAATTCTATTGATATGGAAATGCAGTCTGGAAATGGTTCTATGTTTGATGATCTCGTTATGATCAGTTTTGCTAGATGACTGAAATGTGTTTGGATCAGGCTTTATGTGTGTGCATTTGTATCCAATCTTTTCAAACTCATCTATCTTCCATCTATCCATTTTATTCAGTTTATCTATCCTATCAGTCAAGTCTCAAACTTATCTATCTGAAACTGCCCGACAAACTCAATATGCTGCACACCTTTCAAAACCACAATAAACAGAATGGCAATACTTCCACTCAAAAAAGAAATGGCTTTGGGGGGTTGGGGGATTGAGGAAAACACTTAAGAAATGTCCGGCTGAAAATTGTTTACAAAAAAAAAAACATATACATGGAGCTGTGACCGTATACCATACATGGAGCTGTCCGCCATGATACCCACCCTGCACTCCTTGTACATGGAAGTAATGCATGAGAAATTGGTCCGGTTGTGCAGCAACAGTCAGTCAGGCGTTTCCCTCGAGTGCCTATACAGGTCGAACTCAAAGGCAACCGAGTTCAAATAAAAATCGTCTGCAAATCCAGGCTATCTATCTCTGAAACATGACACCAAACATGGGTGACTCTGAGAGCCCCGTCTACATATACCATCAGAGGCGGCACAATAACTGCTTGCTGTGCCGGAACGTTCTGTCACCCCCCCAAAATAAATGGGCCATAAGGCGGAACACACACCTGCTCAGCTCAGCAAAATTCTGCAGAGACAACAGCAACAAAGTGGTGTGTGTGTGTGTGTGTGTGTGTGTGTGTGTGTGAGTGTGTGTGTGTGTGTGTGTGTGTGTGTGTATGTGCATGCATACTGTATGTGTATGTGTGTATGTGTGTGAGAGAGAGAGACATAGAGAGAGAGAGCGAGTGTAGGGAATCTATGAGTCGTCTGAACTGAAACTTTTCCAAGGTCGTCACTTCTCACGGTCGTGACAACACTGCTAATTGGCAAGTCAAACTTTGCATAACACGTCTGAGCTACATCTCTGTTTTTGGTGATTGAAAATCACAATGTGTAAGAATACAAATACACACACACACACACACACACACACACACACACACAATTACAAAGTCTTCTCTTCTCTTCCGCGTAAACAAGATGTCGAGATGCCAACTTAAACTTTTTCAGTCTGACTTGAGACATGTGATAATGAAATTTAACAATTTTTTTTTTTTTCAAAGTGTGCTGGTGACCTCGCACATTATCTTTCAATCAATATGGTTTTAGAGCTTCACTCTGTGAAAAGATCGCTTTCTGTGACTGAACATAGGCTTTTATGGCACTTATCCTTAAACTCTCCTCGATATTTTAAGCCCTGTGTCAACTTCTGTGAACACCTCTTCTGCAAATATTCTACTTTCCAAGGCTATGAGAATTAGTTCTGAGAAAAAAAGAAGAAAAAAAGCATTGTGTTCGATCACAGAGGCAAAACCGTTGTGAAAGCTCCTGCTGTCATTTTTTAATCTCTCTCGCTTTCTCTGGTTAATAATTCCAACATGTGTTGTATTAGGTAGGTTAAAACAGCAGTAGCCACCATGACGCTTATGATGTATTTGGCTGGCTACCTAATCCATAGGGTGTGTTCCCATAAGGTGTAGAGTAATCTGATTAATCACCTGAGGGAATCCCAACTGGATTATGTTATGGATACTGATACGACGTGAGATTGGAGATGGGGATGTGGCTGTTGTATTGAAGGGGCTATGGGCTTTTGTGTTTCAAAAGTGTTTCTTAATCCCTGACGCAAGATGAAATGGTCCTTAGACAAAACTCTAAAACAGAACAAGACAGACATTTGGCTGAACGTTTCATGAAATATGGTTGCTTTAATCTATTTTCTATACGAATCGATCCCTCAAGGTCCTTCCAAGAATTAAACAGACTCACATCACTGACCTCTCAATTGGACACAATTCACTAGTGAGCAATCCAATCTAATAGTTCACTTGAGGTGACAGAAATGCATTCCAATTCATCTGCTATTTTGTTAACCTGCCACCAAAAACTGCACATCCCCAAGGGAAAGAAAAGATATTTGCTCATGAAAATCCAAAGTGTTAGCTCTTCCTCTCCCGTCTCCACAGTCATTAGTCCTTTAAAATCGGTCCATTAGCATTCACTGTGGCCACGTGCCTAGTGTCCCCCCCCCCCCCCCACCTGTTGCCATGACGCCCCCTCCTTCTGTTTTATCTTGGCTTGACGCGCGGACGTTGGCGCCGCTGCCGCCGCACTTTAATGTGTCAGTGTGATTAATTACCCGCTTGCCACGCGAGCGCTCTCCTCCGAACACGCGCGCACGGACGGCCCTCTGAAGCCGAACGTATTGCGCTCTTAACGGCTCCTTGTTAAATGCAAATGCTGTTCATCAGGCAGCCGGGAGATTATCAATTAGATTCTCGGGGGGGCGACGGTCGGCAAAATTACCTGCCACCTTTGCCACCGAGTGAAAGGGAGAAACAGAGAGAGTCTGTGGGTGAAAGTGTAGTGCGCCTATTTTTAGGAGTCGAGAGCGAGAGAGGAAGTTTAAGAGAGAGAGAGTCTGGGGGGGAAAGAGAGAAGGGGTGAGGCGGAGTGGATGTGAATGCTAGCAGTAGGCAGCAGCACTGTCAACTCTCGCGCAGTGAGCGTGACACACACAGCTCGCAAACTCACACCACACACGCCGTGCCTTTTCTCACACCAACTTTTCCTCTTCTTCACTTCCGCTGAGGTAAACTTGTGATTTTCTAGGAATATCGGCACTTCTGCTTTCACTTCGCGGCCCTCTATCGGGTATAACCGCACTATGTAATGTTACCAGATCGGGTAGTGTATCTGTAGTTCGATGAAATGAGACATAAGAAACTACAAATTTGACTTGCTTTGATGTTAAAATACATCATACTTTCATAAAATCATGCAACATACTCTACCTTGTCTGTGGACATCATTATTTGCTGAATAAACAAATAACACACGTGCGACAGCGTTGCTTCAATGACAGAAGCATTACAGTATGCCATAAATGTTTATGACTTGTTTATAATGTTTATGACATGTTCATGACAGGGTCATGCCACTCTTAACCTTCAAGTGAAATGTAACGGCTAATGTTGTGTAATGCTTTAGCTTTCGTAAAATCAGATTTTTCCCACAGCATTCTTAGATCACTGTGTGAAATATGGAAGGTGTGGGTAATCTAAGTCAGTGTGAGTGGTAATTGTTAGCATGTTGACCCAGTATAGGTTTCTAGCTCAGGTTTGATTCTTGATCGGTGTATTAAAAAAGAGGCAGTGAGGATTGTGCCTGCACATGGGAATTTATTTCATTCAAAATGTGTCACTTGAATGGAATTATCTGAGCAGTAAGGTACCACTGCAGTGGGCTTTAAGCTGCATTGGCGAACTTTATCTTTGCTAATCCTCTCTCCCTCCACAGGAATAAATCTCACTCACTGAACTCTAACGTTGGAAACCCTGTATTAGTAGAGAGTGAAAGAGAATGATATTCTATATACAGTGAAAGCCAGAGAGAGAGAGAGAGAGAGAGAGAGAGAGAGAAAGGGAGGACAGCTCTTTGCACTGGGCACTATTACAGTGTGGATGTCCTCTGCAGCTGAAGAGCGATTTGCTTCTCCTTAATTAAATCTGATTACAGTTTTTTCCAATCGTTTACACACTAAAATCAAGATTAACAGACAGTCAACAATACTTAACACTTAAGAAGCAAAACGCCTGCGCAGAGTAGTACAACAGTAAGCACAAATTCAGCTTCACACTTTTTGCGAAACATTACACACAGTGAATGTCAAAACGTAAAACACATTTTCACACCTTAGACACAGATAAAGATTGTTAGGTACTTCCTTGTCATTATAAAGCCCTGGCTTGCCAATGACCACACCGATGAACAAATTGAATAATCACATCCACCAGGTGTGTAAGCACACATGTGCAAAATTGAAAACGCAGCACTCAGGTGTGTTATGCTCGATCCTCGAGGGGCGTTCCCACTGATCTATAACTAACACTGGATAGACTATCCCATCGTTTTCGCCCCATCATTCACTATGTCGATCAGTGAGGATCGAGGTCAGAGGAGCGAGGGAGGACGTATAAAAGCCCAAATGAGAGGCACCCATAGCCTGTGATGTGGTGAACTCTTATGGCCTGATCCAGCTAGACAGAGAGATGATTAGAGTATTATGTATTGTTGTTACTTGTTTGTATTGTTGCTTTAGTTTTTCTTCAGTGACTGTAAGTGTACAGTACTTTTTGTTTGTGTACAGATTTTTTTTTTTCTACACTTTACAGTAGCAAGAACTATAATTTTGGCATTTTCTGTTGATTGACTTGTCACTGTAACTGAACATATGGTTCAATGAAAGAAAGAAATATTGTCTGCAGCATCAGTTTTGTGCATTGTTTGATGAGGGTTCATCAAAATATTTTTGTCATCTAAATTATCCTAATGCTCTCAAACAAAATGTCTGAATAAGATCCATATATTGGAAGAGGGTTTTTACAGATGTGTTTTGAATTTATTGTGTTGGTGTGTATAAGATAGCGACAGTGTGGAATCATTCAAAGAATGTGTTAGTGATATGAGAACAGTATAAGGTTTTATCAATGTGTTTATTGTTTTGACAGAAATATTTCATTTTGCTAACAATCTGTTATGTTCTGCTGATTGGGTGTTGTGTTTGGTTAATTGTGTGATATGTTTAGACAAAAAGAGCCCCGTTTTCAAAATTGTGTGTAAACGATTGGAAAAAACTGTAATTGGGGAAGCCATCTTATGACCCGTGCATCCTGGGTGTCATGAACCTTCATGCAGTGAGCTCATTTTTCTCTCATACCCCTCCCCTCCTCTCTCTCTTCTCTCTCTCTCTCTCTCTCTCTCTCTCTCTCTCTCTCTCTCTCTCTAGCCTTCTAACTCTCTGCCAATGTCCTTCAATCCATTTCTCTCTCGCTTTCCTTCCATCAATCATTTTCTAACAATCAATCTCTCTCTCCCTTTAGCTTAATCTCTCTATATTTATCAGTCTGTCTCTCTCTCTCTCTCTCTTTATCCCTCTCTCTTTCTATCTATCCATCTTTCTCTTCTCTCTCTCTCTCTCTTTAACAGGTTCCTGTGTTGTAACCTCTCTAATGATGAGTGGTAACCGGAGGTGCTGAATGCACTTGTGAGAGAGGGTCGCAACGGGAGAGCACACCAGCGACCAAACCATCGAGCCCTGTCGGCATTACCACTAACCTCTCAGCTCTCGCTCCACCAGCACAGACCGGCGCCAGCTCCCCCGACTTAAAGCCCCCTGACTCGGGGGGCACACGCCCGAGGCAGGAGAGGGCACCTCTCCAAACCCCCCCACCACCACCACCACCACCACCACCACCCCTCCAGCGGAGCCGTGGGAGCTAATTGAATCGTTCTCGCCGGTACCAGGGGCGGCGGTTGACTCTGTAGCCGACTGGCTTTAATGATGTTCAGAGGAGCCTTAACCTGCTGGTTTAGCGCGGAGGCATACTGATGAGGGGCCCGCGCGCCCGCGCTGAGAGAGACTGATCTCCAGGAACAAAAGATCCCCGTAATTGAAACAAAGTGCAAAGCGTAAATGGCCGGGGCTGACTGTATAAGTGATGTACGTATGACCAAGTGCACACACGCGCGCACACAGGCACACACGAACACACAGACACACACACACACACGCACTCATGCATGCACACACACACACACACACACACACATAGAGGCAGACACTCACACACACATTTTTTCCTCCTTAATGCATACACTGTGGATTATAAAGTCTCTTTCATGCGAGACTTCATATTTCATGTGCCAAGCATAATCCCTGAGGCAAATGACCAAATATTGAAGGCAATTAAATTCTGGCATCATTGACCTTTACTGGGATGTCAATTTTTAGTTCACTGAGCTACATGCCACAGCCATGACGCATAATCTGCTGCATGGGTGGGGAATACATGTTATGTAGGATATGTGGGAGGTTGGGGGAAAAAATGTGTGCGGCCTTGCCTTTTGTTATATTCAGGAGATTCATAGCCATGTTTCAGAGAGAAAAAAAATTGAATTGGTGAATTTCTTTTGTTGTTGTTGTTGTTGTTCCTTTGTTGTTTTCTTGTGCTCTATCTTCTTTGTTCATCCAGAGATTTTGAAAAGGTGTGTAGCATGATGCAGTCTGCCCATATTTATTTCACCATTTATACATTATGTATACTGCATGGCTCCAACTGGAAGCTTAACTACATGTTTGGTATGTTTGTGTGGAAAGACAGAGGGATGGTGCAATGTGTTTTCACCAAAGAATTTATCTTTCCTCTCATCCCTGCATTGAGCAATTTACTTCAAATTAGCATTCATGCCTTGCCTTTGCCCAAACCAGGAGAAAAACAATCCATTAGTTGAAAAACAAACATTTACCCCAATGTTTAAAGAGCATACGGAGCGCGAAAAAACATAAATCTCAGTTGGAGGTTAATTGTTTTTAGGTCTGCATCTGTGTGTGTGCATGTGTATGCACTGTGTGTGTGTGTGTGTGTGTGTGTGTGTGTGTCTGTCTGTGTGTGGTGTGTGTGTGTGTGTGTGTGTGTGTGTGTGTGTGTGTGTGTGTG
>NC_085013.1:3324967-3384967 GCF_963854185.1 Sardina pilchardus
GCAAAGTGATGATTAATTCTGTTCAGTTGTGTTTCTCCCCCTAATCTTGTAACATCGTCAGTCGGCAAAAGGCTACAGTACACTACACGCGCATGAAATGGGCACTTGGTGAAAATGGTGTGTTACCTCGAGGTGCAACCGAGCCGAACCCGAGACTAATCAGTTCCTCACACTCGTGTGTTACCAGTAGAACACAGCAACAGAGAGAGAGAGTCACGTAGTTCCACAAGGGTGAACCCAGAATCATTATTCACCCCCTTATGAAATATGACTGGAAACCGCTGTATGTGAAAGATAATAATGAGATTCCCCCTCATGTACCTGGAGTAGCATCCCAGTAGCGTAACGGGGAGGCTGTTGCTGTGGATACTGTTTTTAGTTTTGCTTTTAACGAGACAATTTTTTTACCTGCATAATTCTAAGCTATCAATATTCAAGGCCGTACAGTTGGGGGGGGGGGGGGGGGGGGTGATATTCTCACTTTTACTATTTTTACCTCTCTTTCAGAAAATAACTAAGGGGAATGTCCCCTCGTCCCTCGGTGTGTGTGTGTGTGTGTGTGTGTGTGTGTTTGTTTCTCTCTCTCTCTCTCTCTCTCTCTCTCTCTCTCTCTCTCTCTCACTCCCTTTCATTCTCACTATACGTTATTTGTTTTCTCTCATTGTTTATTATTTTACAGACTGAGCTGTAAGGAGTGATCGATTGGTAGCCAGATGGCCAAACAACAGGAACTGACAAACATGATTGCTAGTGTAATACAGTCTTGAAGCGATTATCACTGAAGCAATGAGGAGATGTTACTATGTGTAACAAGTCTTCACATATAACTTCATAATGAGATTGGTGGGGGGAGTAAATAGCTGAAAATTAGAATTCAAAACTAGGAAAGCACTCAGAGAGCGCAGACCTCCGCCTTCAATCAAACCTGAAGCCATTCTGAAGCGTTTTAATGTTTTTGTACCGACTCTCGCTGTCTCTTGCTGCACAGGTCACCCGTTTTCACACTCCACACCAAAAAACTTCTCCAACACGTGACTCCTTGTGTCGTGAGTTATGAGCTTCTGACACCATACTGTTCCTCTAACTATATATTTAAGGACACAACGATCAGGATGAAAGCAGCCTATAACTGCCATTGTTAGGCTACTTCTTCCTTGGTTGTCATACATTTGAACCTAAACTATTCAGATCGCCACCACATGGCCATACCATGCCATTGCACCGCCAAGCGAAAATTAATACACGTGTCCTGAATCCAGACAGCAAAACGGATCACTCTCAAAATGTAATCATTTCTTCCTTGGGTCATTTCAGACCTTCCCTGAAAATTTCATTGAAATCCATTCATCTCTTTTTGAGTTATCTTGCTAACAAACAGACAGACAGACAAACAGACAGACAAATAGACAATCATACAAACAAACCCCGATGAAGACATAAACTCCTTGGCGGAGGTAATTACTGAAGTCAATGAAAATTTACTGAGCTGCACAATATTAATTTACTGTAACACGAGCTTTCAATTCTTGCATGCAGTATTCAAGGTGATTATGATTAGCATATATTTTTTTTTTTTTCAGAAATACCTGCCAATATTTTTACCCAAGATAATCTTCTTTTGACAGTTCTACATATGAAGTGACGGCATGCAGAGAGAGGCATTTTGATCTTTTTTCAATAAGTTGCCTTTGAAGTTTTGCTGTTAGTTGCGTGGACGTACTGTAAGTAAGGCATGCATGTGAGGCTATAATGACAGCCCTGTGAGAAATGTGTCTCATTTTAATGAGTAATCATTACTTTTTTGCCCATATTCACCAAGATAATGAGACCCTGCCATTGATACAGCTGTTATCAAAGCCACTTATACTTTTATGGCATTTTCTGTAGCTAAAAAGAAACCCTCAAAGTCACTTTTCCTAATCACAGTGTGTGAATGCATGTATGGTTTCTACATTTCCCTGTTCCATTCTATTCTCCCCCTGTTTCATGTTTGGAATTTAAAGGTGAGAATATCTGACATTTTGCTGTCTGTTGGATGTGGCTTCTGGATCAATAAACAGTCTCATGACTTTACACCCAAAGGACGCGAGAAAATGAATCTTTCGGTGTCATCAATTCAGCAGCAAGTCTTTTGAAACCTCGCTGAAGATCAATATCACAGACTTCTTTGACAGAGGCAAAGACAACATGGTGGTATTTAATTATATTTGACGTTTTTCATAAACTGACCAGGTGGCCAAGCTGTGAAGACTATTAGCTATCTTCTTTTTCAGTCTACAGTACATATTTATGCATATTTAAAGTCGTCCATTAAACTGTCAACAAGTCTGACATTTCGTTCACTTATTTCAGTACTCCAGAGCATCCTCGCATACCCAAAATAATAAGCTTTAATGTGTAGGCCTACACAAGAACACCCTATGCCCAGAGCTGTCTCATCCAAACATGCAACAATCTTCAACGTCAACAATCTACTGATGATATATTCATGCACAAGCGAGCGAGCGAGAGAGAGAGAGAGAGAGAGAGAGAGAGAGACCAGTCTTTTTTATATTAAGAGACTGAATAGTTATTTTGCAAGTTAATGCCCAAACCTGAGCAGACACAGGAAGGCTCTGGCTTATATCTATTACATATCTAACCTATTTATTATCTTAGATTGTTACCGTTGGCAATTACCTCCCCTCCAAGTTCACATTTTCTGCTGTTGTGGTCAGTAATGGCTCTCTCTCTGTCCTATATATTCTGTTTGTAAACACAAAAGAGAAGAGAAAATACAAGTTTTTTCTTCTTTTTCACTTCTGAAACAGGACTGGATATGCCATGCTTCAGTGCTTGTGAAAGATCATGTGGCCCTGTATTTAACTTTGATTTACCCCCTCCCTTTTTTGTGTAGCAGCCTTCCATATTTGCCAGGCAGTCTTGTCAAGCTGTTGTTGTTGAAACTGACTTGATTGAAACGGTTCCCCACTGTTTGGCAAAAGACATTGTTTAATTTTGCATCAATCAGCCAGCGCTACCCCCCGCCACTGCACACACTCAGGCATGTATGCACATCTCCGCTAAAAAGGGATCACGGTCTCCGCCGCAGTGGAGAAGTCCCCCACCAAGAGCAACCCTACGAGAAAGCATGAAGAGAGAGAGAGAGAGAGAGAGAAAAGAAAAAAAAGAAAGGGAGAGAAAAAGAGAGAGAGAAAAAAGCGCATCTTTCAATTAGCGGAGCTTATGGGCGGCGTGGAGGCGTCTGCGTTCTTCAGTGGGAGTAAGTGAGGGAGAGGACAGAAGCAGCTTGGTGCAGCGTGGGCTCCTGCTGCTCTGCCTGTAACTAACTTAGAGCCTCGGAGGAAGTCAGGCCCTCGCCGTACAGTTTCACTCGGCGACACATCTGCTAGCCTCGCTCACTCACTGGACCCTAGCTGGACAGCATGGTCTCTCACTGGGAGTCTGAGACTATACAACATTAACAAAATACTAAATCTCTTCCTTTTTCACAATAGGTGTTTGAAGACATTTGTAAGTCAGGCCTCCCTACCGAAACCCTCGCAGTACAGTTTCACTCGGCGGCGCACATCTGCTAGCCTCGCTCACTGGACCCTAGCTGAAAAGCATGGTCTCTCACTGGGAGTCTGAGACTACACAAAATAAACAAAGTGCTAAATATCTTCCTTTTTCACAATAGGTGTTTGAAGACATTGGTAAATGACTTGGTACGATTAAAGCAATTTACAAAAGGCAAAGCATAATTTGCTGTACGTTTCATGAATTTAATCCGACTTATTCCAACTTGGGCGCCACACAATACACAGATGCTATAGATTATATAAAGCCTGGGGGAATTCATGCAATCAGCCTGAAAAGAAAATAAGGATCCACACAACAAAAGAACCACTCGGAATTGGAGTTCACTTCAAATGGCAAGCATACCCCGGCTATAATGGCCCAGTGGGTCTTCAAGGAAATTACAGGATCTTGAGTTAGAATTCATGTAAAACTACAAGCGAAGCCTATTACTTTTGTACGGGAAGATTAAAAAAAAAGACTTTGTGTGGAGAGAGTAAACTGTAGGGACTGCGTTTGAGTCCACAGTTTGGGGCCCTACCATATGTGGAATTCTACAGGGACATTCAGAAGTGACTGAAGTTTGTTTAATTAAAGCTATCACATTGCCCCGGTAACGCTCCATATAAAAATGTAATTATTGAACAATGTCCAATTAAGTGGCTGGTGATTGCAGGGGCCTTCTCAAAATTAAAGCAGGGAGCCCGGTGGGACCCCACTTATATTTCTATTACCCCTATCTTAAGGAGGGTGTCCCCTCACAGTGACCCTGAGGAGCAAGAGGAGCTGAAGCGGAGCACACAGCTCCTGTCAATCACACGGGGAGGGAGGGACCTGACTGCCCTGCACCTCCTCCACTCAAAGGGCATTCTCATCTTGTTGGATAGAGTCATACTGGACTTAACCCCAAAGCAAGGCCACACGGTCAAGAGTCAAAGGTCAAAGGTCAAAGGTCCAAGAGAAATAAGGGTGGCACTTCGATATGAGTCTGCAACCAAGGTCCAGAGTTTCATGAGAAAATGCACCGATGTCAGAGAATTTCTTATTAGTTTGCCGAGAGCAGATGTTAACAGGTATAGCGGTGTGTGAGGGTTTGGGGAGCTCGTAGCGAAATGACACCTGGTGAGTAACGGGAGAGCGAGACAGAGAGACGGCAGGTATGAAGCGCGGGGCTCGTCTGGACGGCGTCTCTCTCCCCCCTCTCGCCGGGTCCGAGCGAGTTTCATTCCATCTCTGAAGGTTATCGAGGTCGCGCGCATCGCAGACAGGCTAATGGAGAAGTTGCGCCATTACAAATTGCACTTTGTGGAAGCGAATCTCATTAAGGAGGGGCTCGGCGGAGGGCGAATGTCTGGCGACTGCATGGCGCACACCTCGCCGCGCCGCCTCTCACCTCGCCTCTCTCGCCGGCTTCATTACCGATGATGTGAGCGGATCGCGTTGCCCTCACATATCTCAGGGTGATGGGGCTGGCGCAGAGGATGTGAGATGAATTCTCGCTGCATTCTCCAGCAGAGAGGGCCGGTCGGTACTCGATGATTCTAGGTGGCAATTAAAGCCAAGAGGCAGTCGCACATAAAAAATAGAAGCTTAAATAATTCACACTGTAATATGTCTGCCATTGGCTCTAACTTATTTGTTTCTGTATCATATCTAAGTATGTATGTATATATGCATACAGACAAATACCTAGATAACTATAACCATAACCATAAGCATAACCATATATGTAGGAATGTATTTAAGTGTTATGTATATGCATATACAGTATGTATGTGTTTATGAATTTGTCTAGTATGTATGTATGTGTGTAAGTATTGCATTGTACTGTATGTATGTATGTACGTACATATGTAAAATGTACATTTCCAAAACAAAAAAACACACAACTAAGCCAGAACAATCAGATGAAATCATATCAAACAGTTCATGAATGCTCACATCTCTTCCTGTGCTAACACTGAAATGAAACGTTTGGCCGTCTCCATGGAATGCTTCACCACTGACAGCATCAGAGCATCAGGGACGCCGTTTGACAAGTTTGCTCTCCAGCTCGGACAAATGTACCCCTTCCCTCACCCCCCCAGCCCCAGCTCCTCAAAGCCACCCCACACCCCTGGGGTGATTGGTGTGCGTCACCCGCCGGAGGCTCTGAACTTTTTCCCCGACGCAATTCATCAGCGGCAAGTGCAACACAGCGGCAGCTCAGCGAGTGAGTGAGTGAGTGAGTGAGTGAGCGGCGTGTACCTCATGCCTGCCCGGGCGCCGGCCGCCATCAACAGCCTCATCCATGTAGGAGCGCTGGCAGGGACGGGTCAGCCGGGTGATTGCTCCGCTCCCCCCTCCCCTCCCCCCTTCCCCCTCACACCCTACAGTTCACGGCCAGGACACGGGGCCTCTCACAGCCGCCACTCACAAGTGAATTGATGGCGGCCAGGCTCAAAGAGGTGTGTTACTGTGTGTTACTGTGTTACAGCGTGTGTGTGTGTGTGTGTGTGTGCGCGTGTGTGTGAGTGAGTGTGAGAGAGAGAGAGTGTGTGTGTGTGAGAGAGAGAGAGAGAGCAAGGGAGAGAGATAGTGTACGGGAGAGTGTGAATACCAATAAGGATGTGAATGCGCATATGGAAAGAGAGAAATACACTAAATGTGTGACTGCGAGAGAAATGACATGATAGAATGAAGAGAGAGAAATAATATGAGTTTGGAAAGAGAGAGAGAGAGAGAGAGAGATGCTGCCTTCAAGTATCCGCATGCCCGTGTAAGAGCGAGTATGTGAAAAAAAGAAAGACCCACAGACAGAGCGGGGTGTATAAAGCACAGTACCACTTTCGTGCCAGAGACCAGGTAACCTCGAGGGAGACAATTAGGGTCTCCTCCCTGAGAGGACACTACAGAGCAGAGACTCACTACCGGCCTCCTGCTCCACCAGCACTCAAGAAACTTCATTACCCGTAAGGGCCAAAAGCAGAGGAGCAGAGATTAATGGGTGTGGGCCGACAGCCACCGGTTTTTAGCACCAGAGCAGCCCTGTAGTGTGTTGCAGGGCATAAGGCTGCCTCAGTACACGCAAGATGACCCACATGAAGCTCTGGTCTTGAGCGAGTATGCTTTTGTTAAGCTTCTCCCCCGGACTTGCTTTTATGGACAGAGGGGATTCTCCGTGTTTTGCCCCGTAAAGGATAAAGATGGATCTCTTTGTTACCGGAGGTTCTGCGGTGAGACGATTAAGGGTGGATTTCTTGGCTGACCCTGTTAGAGGCGCATAACCCAAAGGGTGGCCAGAAGAAAGTTAGGAAAGTGGCTTCAAGAGTTTGTAGAAATGGTTCTCTAGGCTAGGTTGTAAACCTTCGGATTAAGGGTCTGGCCACGAATAATGAAAATGGCCCAATTCGAGGGGCGGCACCAAGCATGCGTTTGAAAATCTCACTGCACACAATTGGATAACACTACGACCAATGTTTACTCTGACTGATTCTGGACTACGACGCAATTGGATAACTAGGACCAAAACCGAAAGTTGTCACGCTGTGTTCATCAGTTCAGCTCGCCTTTGTCCTGCCAACGCCTGTTTGATTGGTTGCACCGATATTGGTGCAAAACGTAATGTGTATCATTGCTCGTGGCCAGAATATCTTGCAGACACAATTTCTCTGGATTTCCAGGGTAATGGTTCTCTAGGCTAGGGTAGAACTTCATTTGAAAATGGACAAAAAGACAGATGTATGCACAAATGCGGTGGTAAGCGTAATTTTCAGTCTCCATAATACAACAGGCAACAATTAGCCTCTTCAAAGCCTCGTCCAGATTTCAGTTTTGTGTTTTTTTAATATATTTATTCAACCTTTGATGTTGAATTCTTGCATCACATGATAATCTCTTCACAAACGAAGGCACAAAGTCAGAATTCTGTTTGAGAGAGAGAGAGAGAGCGAGAGAGAGAGAGAGCACTCCACAAACATGGAACATGGCGGAGACGCACCACATGAATTTCCTGCGATTTCTCTTCCCCTTTGATTCGTCCTTAGAAAACAGCATGGGCTCTATTAGTCCTCCCACATTACACTAGGTCCTGATTTGGCCCCCAGGCTACTGGATGGTACACTTTCAAGTCACCCCTCCCCCTCCTTCCCACAGGTATTTAATTAACTCCATCACCAAAGGCTCGTATACACAGCGCAGAATGAGGGACGGCCGTATCTCCCCCCCCCCCCCCCCCCCCCCACACACCCAAACTCCACTCCCTTACACCACCCCCCCCCTCCCCACCAAATTAATTTCCCACTGTCCCAACCTTCCTCCCCGAAGAACCTGCATCAAACATGTTCTTAACGATGTACCCACTACTTATTAATTGAATCTCTCCGAGTGGACTTTGTCTCGTATGTCCCCTCCGTAATGATGCCCAGGGTCGAAGTTAATCTCCAGAAAATTGCTCGGTTCGGAGACGTCAAGACGGGCAAAGTCATTATTTCACCTTATATTATCATTATCCCGGAGATGAGCACGGCAGCACCGGGCGAAAACCGAAAGACAACGCCGAGCTTCCCCTCCTCTCCTCTCTCGACTCCACTCCTCTCCTCTCACACCCTTCGCTCCGCGCTCTTCGCTCCTCCTTCCTGCCGTTCGGTGAGTGGCAGAGAACTCCTAATATGGGGCCAGCGGTCCTTTAATCACGAGTGTGCGTTTCCAGCGGCGGGATTAGAAAGTGATTTATGGGCTGCCGCCAGCGAAAGGTTAGAAACTCCTGGGCAGGCCCAAGTGACAGGTAATCAGACACCCCTTACATTGATTTGCAAAAACTACATATACCAATGGCCAGGCCTCTATAGTTCAAATGACTTTAAAAATGTACAGATATAAGAATACTATTTAAAAGGAGGTTAAACTATTATATTAAAAGGAAGTTTAAAAAAACGTGAGAAAAAGAGGTAAAAAGTAGAATGCATTCAATCAGTTGACAAAAAGCATTTGAGAACAGTGAGGGATTTAAGTTGAGATTTGAAGTTGGCTATGAACTGGAAGCTCAGCAGGGTATACCCGCTGTAACCCGCTTCACCATGTTTATTTCTCACAGAGGGTATTTCAGATTTTTCTCCAGTAATCTGAGAAGTCTAGCTAGAAGTATGTTCTGCTAAAACATCTCCCAGAGTAATTTGATCCTGTCCCATTTCTATGACTTACTGGAAGCCAGTGTAACGACTTAAGCACTGCAGTAATGTGTTTCGGTTTGTTTTTCGTGAGCACTCTAGCAGCTGCATTTTGTAATGGATAAAGGTGTTTGATAGTCTTATTTAGGAAGGCTTGGGGAAATAACAACTCTGCTAGAGATCAGTTTTTCTAAATAAACGTGACAGAAGGACTCTCGGTTTGGCTATTGTTTTATTGAATTAGGCACTGCTGTCGCCAATTAAAGCTCGAGCTTCTAGGATAGATTCTGGAAAGGGGACTGGGCCCTGGGACTGTGTTGAGACAATGTGGTGATGGCTCTTAATCACCACAAACCTTCTCTACTATTACTGTAATGTTGAATTTGATTCAGGGAGGGAACACTAGCCTAATGTATTGTTTGTGTGTGTGTGTGTGTGTGTGTGTGTGTGTGTGTGTGTGTGTGTGTGTGTGTGCATGTGAGTGCACTGCTTGAGTCTACCTTTCTTGTGAATTTGTAGCATTGGAGGTAGGAAGTGGTGGGAGGACAGAATGAATGAATAAATTGACGGAGGAATGGATGGATGACTATTGAACGTATACAAATAAATGACTATTGAAGGATCAGTCTGAGCACAGCCTTCATATCACTAATATTCCGCATAATGTGAACTCCAGAGCCACTTCCCTCTCTGTCCTATCAAACCCGCCGAGTCGAGTTTTAACCGACCTCGACAAAGTCTGCCCTTCACGTCCCTCCACATCGCCGGACTCCCCGCATTAGACGGCCCTGTTGGGGCCCCACAGCGCTGCACAGCGACAGTAATGTCCATCAGCGGACTTCAATTACAGCTTTTGGCAGCTGCGCACCGGCCGAGCTTGATTTGTGTGAGGTGCAGTTGGACACGGGATGACCTCTCTAGGTTCCGGTGGCCAATTACATTCATAAATTCATGCAGGCGAGGGGAGCGAGGGGTGATCATCAAAGGTAAAAAGGTGCGGACGGCTGACGGCTGCGGCGGATGGCAGACTGCACCTACTGCATTCTTCTTGACATTCCTCACAGGGATCATTGAGTATATCGGTGCATCTGCATTGTGACTCATATGTCTTATTCAATAGGCAGGACTGCATCTCACCTCCATCATCCTCACACACACACACACACACACACACACACACACACACACACACACACTCCAACACTTTCATTCCCACACTCAACACACCAGCAGGAGTGTGCACAAATATTCACATACCCACACACACACACACACACACACACACACACACACACACTCTCGGAAGCAAGGCTCTCAGTGTCGCTCGAGATCACTAGATTAGTTCTGCCATCACGGAGATACGTGAGTGAAATCCAGATGGCAACTGGTGCCGGTGGTGGTGGTGGCAGCGGCGGTTCTCTCCACCTCCACTTCCACCCACCAGCTCTCGAACGAAAGTCGCCCAGAGAGGAGATGGAGAGGAGAGATGAGGCGAGCACAGGAAGAGATTATAATTTGGTTCCTCCTGTGTGCCGAACTGCCCCCCTTTTATAAAAGACACTGACCATCGCCCTTTGATGCCAGCACGGAACAAGGTGTGCAATGAAACCATTGTACTGTGAATTACTCTGCATTGTAGTTCACTGCATACCAGTTGGCCCCTTGTTGGAAGAGGTCTTAGTCAGCCGAAGGACATTTTCTCAATACGTCTAAGCAAAAAAGTCTTCCTGATTGTATATACTGACTGGAAAAACTCCTGTGGGTCAATATTTCATCTGAAAGTGACAATGAGCAGCATGTATTTCCCTGCATGAGTTCACTGGTGGGGGCCTGCGTGGTGGAAGCCACTTGGTTTCAGCAATCTTAAGAACATCCCACAACAGCTGGAATGAAAACCTCTCTCTCGCCTTCTCTTTCTGTCTCTCTCACACACGCACGCACACACACACACACACGCATAGACACGCGCACACAAACACATGCACACACACCCTGTCTCTCTCTCTCTCTCTCTCTCTCTCTCTCTCTCTCTCTCTCTCTCTCTCTCTCTCTCTCTCTCTCTCTCTCTCTCTCTCTCACCACCGACATGCAGCCCTTTCAATTTATTCTTGGGCGATACTCACAATGCCCATTGCCTCGCACTGATACATCAAAGCTATTTAAGATGGGACAAAGAGGGCCTGTGCTGAATGAGTAAAATCTCAGGCCAGTTATTTTTGAGATAGCAGCTTTCCGGGACTAGAATGACTCATGAGTTAGCGTGCTTTCAACCAACCCCATCCCCAGTTGCAGCATGCATCTGATATATAGCCATTATTCTATCTGACATTGTGTCATATGTCAGACATATACAGGAAAGATGTTACATTTCTTGTCCCCAAGCACGCCACATATTCCCAAGCCTGGAGACCAGACTCTCTTTGCAGAGAGTCTGGCCTAGATCCATTCGCAAACGTTTATTTCCTGGTTGGACGCTTGTCTGAAGTTAGAAATCATTGGAGTTCAATCACTAATCTATCTATTACAGTAATGCAAGGAACGTCTGTCTGTGTGTCACTCTGTCTGTTCCACGCATAACTCTGGAACCGCTCATCCGACTGCTCTCAAATTTGGTGGGTGTCATCCTAATGGCACGAGTCTGTGCAGTAATCGCTCTCGGGAACGCCCTCTGTTCGCTGATTGGGCGGAGGTGCACTTGCTGAAGTAAATGAAAGTGGATCAAATATCCCAGACGGAGTACTGAAGGGAACTGAAATTGGGCCGAAGTGCGTAGACTGGCAGAGTCAGGCTAACATATTCTACCCAGGATCAGCAACGGCCCTTCTGTAGCATGTGCTGCCATAGAGGCCCAACAACAACCAAGCTTATTTAAATGTACACAACAACAACAACACACAGTTAGCTGGCAGCCATCGCAAACGCACCACATGTTGTACCCTGGACCTGTAAAGACCCTCCAACATGGCACAGCATGCACCAGAAACGGCAAGAACCAAAGCAACAACAACAGCAACATCATCAACAATAACAACAACATCAGCAAGTGACTATACCCCGTTGATATGGACTCAAACCAAAACTGGTAGCCTGCATGCCCAACCAAAGAGCCAAAATAGCAAAAAAAGAATGGAAAAAAAACTCCAACAACAGAGCACCCTTCTCTAGGGTTTTGAAGCAGGCACCTTCAGAAGGCTCAACAGTGGTGTCTGACGTCCCAGACCCGCTGTCCTCTACACTACTGATGGGTCAGGACACGTCACAAACAAAGACACCAACAAGTGCCACTCCAGAAATAAAACAGACATGATTTCACATATCTCTGAGTGATTTCAGGTCTCTCACACACAACACCAAGTAGCCTGTGAACGCTTCTGGCAGCTTTTTTTCAGTGACTGCCCTGAAAATAAAAATAAAATCCATCAAAAGAGTTGTGGCTGACTTTGCGACAAAGCCTCCCACACCTATCTCCTCAGGTCTTGTTTGTGCTTGCCGGGCGTGTTCCCTCGCTTCAGCTACCAGTTTCTGCATACTTTAACCAAAATGCCTGTGGCATGTTGCTGATACATTATTACTAAAATAAATAAAAACATTGATAAAAAATCAATAATGCATCGATGTCTGTGGCGCCTTTCTGGCAAGAACTCAAAGCGCTTTACAGAAAGCTTTCTTTACACAGTCTTCTTGATGGTATTGGGGAGCTGAGAGATGCAGTCTACTCTGCGAAGCCATGCAGTGCTGTCTGCAGTCACGGTGGACCATACTGGGAGAAGGAGATTTGGGAAGATAGATGTTTGTACCTCAGCATGGGAATACCAATTTCTGTAGCCCCACTGGAGGCGTGCAACCAGAGCCTCCGTGAATATATACGCCAGTGTCTCCAGCTGGGCATCCCTGCTGCCTGGCCCAAATGGAGAACAGTTGTTGAGCGAGGCAATGGTGGAGGAGAATCTCAATACATGAAGGGCTGTGTATCAGAAGGCCTTCTTGGCTGGAAAAACACTGTGGACACAAAGTTAGAAACACAGTTTGATACGTAGGCTATGGGAGCTGTTCAGGAGCAGTCTGACAGTTGACCAACCACACGTCCACATGTTTATAAACATGTTATACATGCATTATACAGAGATATACATAGCCTCCATGTTTGTCCAAAGTCCTGCTTCCATCGCTTTCCTACACACAGCCTATTTCACTCAGGTGCCACTTCCAACAGGAGCAGATTCAAACATTAGAGTCCATAGACCACTTTGTATTCATATTGCATATAAAATAAACCCAATTCACTCCAGCACCATTATGATGTTTGAATGCCTGTCAATGCCAGCTGTCTTTGCTTTCAAATGCAAATGTTCAAATGTACCCCTAATGCAGTTTCTCTAAGAAAGTACACTGGGGACATAAAATATTGACCTATCGACACACATTTGCATTTTCTTTTGAAAATCAATCCAGGCATGCCCTTGCAACAGTCATAATTTAGCATATTCCAAGTCTTTATATATCAACTATTAAAGCTCAGTGTGCGTTTCTCTTCAGATACAGAATCCAAACGTGCAGGAAAAGTTTCCTGTTTCGAGAGCCATGTTTCGCAGAGGAGGCCCATTATACATGAATGGAGAGAGGTACCTGCTGAGACTTCTGACTCTCTCTCAGGCTATTAAAGAATCAAAAGGCAGGGTAGGTGTGAGCGCTGCAATGCAAATCACCCTCTACATACAGAACGTCCATCAGAAGGGGGATAAAAAATAAAAAAAAACTCTGCAATCTACTCCTGCGATCCCGAGTATTGGTTTCCAAGTTTGTCTTTCTCCGGATACCAATTATCTTTCCTCAGTCAGAGCAGAGCATGGCATAACGTCCTGATTCTCACGGGGGAGGTGGATGTCCACTTTGTTTTTTTTTTCCCCCGCTCCCAACTTTGGCATGAAATCTCGAGGAATGATAATGAACTGCACTGTCGATAAAAATGAGACAATGTACCAATATTGATTTTGATAGAGACTGTTGTCTGACAGTGCCGAATTACATTTTCTCAGAAGTGGACCTCTCTTATCATGTCAGCCCAGCCTTTGGGTTTCAGGGGGATTGAACTGCATGGGCTTTTGCTCTGAGTTCAACTTGCTTATCCTTTGCACCAAACCCATACAAGTCATTCATGTGATTGCAAGTAAAGTGGATATCCATCGATCCATCTAGTCACTGTGGGTATACCGGTCTGGCGGATATGTAGCGAGGATCAATGCAAACAGCACAACCTGAGTAGTGGGGAGTAGCGGTAGAATTAGTGTCAATTCAGAGTGGAAAATGAATATGAGATGGTGTTACAGTAAGTTGCCTAAAACCTCTACAGCATATGGTTAAGTATTCATACACATGTAACTGTAATAGGCCATAAGGAAATAGGCTTGAATCCGTCTCTGAGCTTTGTATCATGAGAATTGTATGCTGTCAGTGGGCAGTGAGTTTGAAGTCTGTGATCTACAGTAGTCTCCTCTGAGGGGGATGCAGGTGTCAATCATTGCCCTCAGCTTGCATTTTCTGTGTGTGTGTGTGTGTGTGTGTGTGTGTGTGTCTGTGTGGGTGTGGGTGTGTGTTCATTTCTGATGTACATCATCAAACACTTTGAATTCTGTCTGGGAGGTTGACATCTGAGACAACTTGTTCAAGCCATGAATTCACTAAAGCTGGTTGTTATTTATTTGCATACATAGAGGTGTATGTATGTGTTAACTCATGAAAAGACGGTTGGGTGTGGGTGTGTGTGTGTGTGTGTGTGTGTGTGTGTGTGTGTGTGTGTGTGTGTGTGTGTGTGTGTGTGTGTGTGTGTGTGTGTGTGAAGAAAATGCTCCTCTGTCTCAACCTTCCCTGTCTGGCAGTGACCAAATGTTCTTTTTTCTTTTGGCATCCATGTCTTTACCAGTTTCCACTGCAAGGATGTGGTCACTGAGCCTGTGCTTGGTTATGATTTGCCTCTGCTTTGTGTCTCTGACAGAGAGAGATACTCTATGAGATACTCTGCCAATTTATAATCTCTTTTCAGGGTTAGATAGAATGCCATCCTACTTTGGTTTGTAGCTTAGTTTCTCCAATGTTCCAAATAATCTTGTCTGATGATTTGATTGACACAAATTTGTGTTTTGGAAGCAGAACTGGTCTGAGTGTGTTGTGTTCTAGTTTTTGTTACTGGCAGCTGGCACAGGGCCCAGGGGACTCTTCTGGGTTCAGTTCCTGGGTTTTTAGTGCCTCAGTGTTTTTAGGGACTGGTTTCAGGTGCATCCAGAATTGTAGGGATCTTTGTTGAATAGGTGAAGCCAATGAAAATGGCCTAATTCTGCTCTACATGCATTGTTGGGTGTAGTCAATACAGTTGGGCAGAATACAACACGTAGGGCTTCTGTAAGATGGTTGTCCCATGAAGTGTAGTTCTTTAAACGGAGTGGACCCCAAACCTCACTTCCATGTAGTGCAATAGGTTGTATTATACTGTGAAATAGAGGGCTCCATTGGCTTTTTATTTTAGTGCATTCACTACCATGCTGAAACATCCTGATGCAGTAATGACCAGACCGAGGTAAGTATACTGCGTTGTGTGCTCTAGGACAGTGCTACCTAGGGTGAACATGTGTTCCTGACATCTGGATTAACATGATACTGTATATTGTAATATTATATTACATTATATATTATTATAATATTATATTATCATATTCAAAGAAAGGTAAATCACTAAAAATATTTTCAAAGGAAAACATCATTTCCATTCTAAATATGTTACAGTCAACCTTGTTTATAAGAAACAAGACCAAAATAGTCCATGAACTTTTGGCTTGCTTGAATCCCCTTAATCAAGTGTGGTTTTCCCTCGAAAGAATACAGGACTTTTGTTTCTCTCCTTTTCCAAGGCCATCCCAGACTCCCATCAATAACTCTGTGGTATTTAAACAATTATCATGTCCTTGGAAATCCTGAACTGCAGTTTTTCCAAGCCGATACTATCGATCGGCAGGATATAACTGGAGAAGCACCCGCCGCGGCCTGTCTGACCACAGGCATGCACATGAGTAGGTGTGTCTCCTCGGGGACAGCAACTCTAATCTGGATGTGGGGGAAATTAACTCCAGGCGAATACACCAACCGGCTCCCCGGCCTGATTTGCATGTTTGATGAGCAGGTTGTAACGCTGAGCTTCTCGCTGTATCTGACTCTCATACTAACTCTCTCTCTCTTCCACTTTCCTCTCTCTCTCTCTCCAGTCTGGCTCTTGTTTTTAGCTCCTGCAGGATATCCCGTTGTACTGTACCTCTCTCTCTCTGTCTCTCTCTCTCTCTCTCTCTCTCCCTTGCTCTCTCTCTCTCTCCCGACTGTCTCATGTTCTCAGCTCCTGCATGACATCCAGCTGTATATGACACTCTCTCTCTCTCCCTCCCTCTCTCTTTCTCTACCCCTGTCTCTTTCTCTCTCTCTCCTGACACCAGATCATGTTCTCAGCTCATTAGTGCAGTCGTAACTGCTCTGCAGCTGATCTGTGATGGTAGGTGACTTCCCCGCCACCATCACCCTACCGGAACTAATGAATAAGTCAAGTACACTGTCCTCCAAACTGAAGCAACTTTTCTACATGAATGTAGAGGTGAATTTCAACATTTTCTTTCTCATCTGTACAAGCACAATTGCAATGTCTATGTCTAAAGTTGTCATAGATACAAACTTTTGCAAAGACAGAGAGGACACGAGTTTGCTCATACACACTTTCTGAATTAATGTAAGAAGTCAGTGTTTGTGATTTAGTTTTCAGTATTCACTAGAATGTTAATTTGGGGAAATCCACAAAATCTTCATTTTCAGCATTCTTCCCTTTGCAATACTCAGCATGTTTGATATTTGCATTGAGTCAAATATGACTGGCACTGGAGTCAGCCCTTCTAATAATTCAGGTTCAGCCCATTTTGGTTCAGCAAGACCACACCTGTCTCTGTGATTGTATGGAAAATGTACTTCTCAAGAATGCCATTTCTATGCTTATTGGATTGGGGCAATATTCTAATGTCACATTTCCACATTCCAATAAGCGTCAAAGCCTACAACAAAACACATCCAAGGTTATGAACACACATCCAAGGTTATAGGTCGATGGACAGAACTGGAGTACTCTTTAAAAGTGCACTGTGTAACAAGCAGAGAGTGTAAAAAGCCAACTGTAATATAAATGTAGAGGTGACTCAATGAATCTAAGCTGAAAGAGGATATTGATATTCAGAACATGTAAGGCCAGCCTTTTGCATTCCCAAGGCAGGAAAGAAATTCTCATTGCAGAATGCCCTCTGTATAGTCAATTTACCTATATGTTTGTATGTGTTTGCTGCTATTGTCATAGCTTCCATTTGGCGGTGGTTCTTGGGCACCCTGCTAGTCTCCTCTCTCTAAGGGTCTCATTGAAAAATAAGTGTATACTGTACATGTATATTTCTGTAGTCTGGGAGAAAATGGCCTAAACACTCCCATCACCTTCTGTTGATCTGGGATATCCTGTGTAGGCATGTGGTCTCCATATGCGTATAGCGTCTAAGTTAATTTCAGGTTTGGAATCTTATCCAAGAAGCACCTGTTCTGGCTGGATACTTAAGGTCCCAGTACAGTCCACGCACCCGACTTGTCGTGTGACAATGTGACTTCACGGGGAACGTTGTAACCATGTATACTTGCACGTGGTGGTCGCGACACTATTTGCAGTATTCCCCTGAACATAGGGTATCCATTGACATTAATGGCAGTAGCAACTAGCTTCTTTGATGATATTTCAGACTTAGCTTGCTGCTCTTCACAACTGGAGGATTACCATCTAGTTTCTAAGGTGTGTGCAGCTAGCTAATGAGATGAGTTTGTGCAATCTCCCTAAATGGAAAGAGATTTATTTTAGGTCTTAGCAGATATCCTTTGGTCGAAAATAAATCTCTTCGTTACCTTTTGCTGGAATGCTTGTGTGCCTCGGTCCTAGTAATTTCCCCTTAATTCCTCCTGTTGCAACTCTCACTGGTAACTTCGTTAACTTATCCAACGTCTAGTTCACGACTGTAAACAAATTAGTCATCCGAACGGCAACTCTCGCTGCAGCCTACCCAAGTTACCTTCCCACTTCTCAAACTGACTATTATTCAAACTTCATGACTACAGTCGTTTTAAAAATTAATGGGCTTATTTAAGATGTGGGATAGGCTATATGATAATGCCTGAATGTGGTTGATGTGGTTGATGACTGTAGAAGGACACTGGCTCCGTGAGCTTGGCTTCAATCTCTTCCTAGTTGTCGTGCAAGGTTGGCTCGCGTCGTTAATAAAAATGTTCGGTGTGCGACACGTCACCGCAAGGCTGAAATCTGGTGCGCGACAGAGGAAATGACGTCATTTTGACATCACATTGTCGCGCGACAGGTCGGGCACATTGAGTATACATCAGGTTTTAAGGGCTGTGTCTGAAACATCAGTACGCACGCTGGGCAGTGTGCATTTTCCGGAAGTTACAGTACGTCAGAATAGACTGTCCGAAAGTCAAGCGCTCTCACTAGTTAGGTACTTCGTTTGGCGTGATTTACAAGCGTGCATCGATGCATCTTTTTTGCCCTTAGGTATCCCATAATCCATTGCGCAGCGCAGGTCAAGCTCCACACGTCATGCAAATCATCAACACACCCCCCTCCCCGAGTCAGGTGACGCCAACCAGAGGTGGGCACAAATACATCAAAAACTATTTTGTTACAAAATACAAATACTGGCGTAGAAAATGTAACAAAATAAAATACAAAATACGGATGTGAAAAATGTATTTAATTAAAATACAAGTAATTAGTAATTAGAAAATACAAAAATACCCCCACAATAATCATGGTATAGGCTACCAACTTTTAAAATAAACTACAAAAAATACTAGTTTTTTATTGGCGGACAGAGGCCTAAATTCTTTACTTTGGGCTGAAGTAGCCTGGTCCTACCATACTCCCGTACATTCATAATGTACAGAGAGTCTGGACACTTTCCATTGCCAAGCATGAATTTCCTTGAATGCGGATACTCTGCCCAGAGCCTCTCAGATCTGCCATAACCAATCGATAAACGTTTGGTCGTGAAGTGACATGCTCAAACCAGCAACCTCAACGTCATCGTTCTCAACTACTCCCTCTGTTCGCTGATTGGACCTGCACATTTTTGTCTTGAGAAAACCTGTGAATATACCGCAGACCCAGACTACGTAGTGGAGTGAAATGAAAACTGAACGGAAGTACGTAGGAAGGCGGAGCCAGGCTACCCATGAAGTAGATCTAGTAAAAAAATGTAATCAGCATCCTATATCAATATAAACGATGATTGAACTGACAACAAGCAGGCTTTGCAACAGTGGAATCAACTCTGACGAAGCAAACTACCCACCATCATTTTCCGTATTCAATGAAAGTAGTACAACAGATTGAACAGGTTAGCCTTTTTAAATTCAAATGCATTTCCCTTTTTGTGCTATAAATGCATGCCTTTTGCCTTCATACATGACTATTTAAATAAAGTAACATCCTGTAAGGTGTCTCAATATACAGAATTAATTAACTGGGAGGTGAAAACTCGAGACTGTTTCGCATTGGGGAGGTTTTTGCCTCAGTCTCCTCCATTATTTCTGCAGATTAGGACACCTTGGTTGATACCTTACATAAATCCTCATGCCATGGGGTTCATGTCCTACTTTGGCTCCCAGACTATGATAAGCATAGCATATTGTCATGGTTATACTAGGTAAGAGGCTATATTTAACTGTGTGATGAATTTTTGGCTAATTTGAGGGGGGAAATTATGAGATTTTTGTTAAGTATTTAAGTATTTTAAATACTCTAAATACAACCCCTCAAAGTATTTTGTTACAAAGTACATTTGATTTTTTCCAATCCTGCAAAATACAAATTACAAAATACACTAAAGTAATTACGTATTTAAAATACATATAATTGAAATACTGCCCATGTCTGACGCCAACTAGTTAGTGCTGTCCAAATGTAGGTAGGGACGCATACTGAGGAGCAAGCTAACTAAGACGCTACTGGAAAGAAGGTACTATCCAGCGTGCACGCTTGACTTCTGGACACAGCCAAGGGTAGTGAAAACTTGAATCGAGGAGTCTTTCTGTTTCTCCAAACTCCCACGTGTGTGTGGTTGAATCTATGGCAGGTATGTTATATACTTTGACTATTATATACGTAGGTCTATTTTAGATTAATTGTTTAATTGGCTTTGATACTTCATTGTTGATTGTGTCTTGAACGCTGATTGATTGTAGCGTATTCCAGGCATTACAATGCATTGTTATGTTAATTGATAACCTCAGGAAAGTAATGTTACAGATTATGTTTCAAGTAAGGAATCTGTTTAATTCGATACTTAAGCAGAACATGTGTGAATTCTTAGTTAAACCACATATATTTTTGAGAGCTCATCAAACTAACCTTCAGATTAGATTGGTTAAGAAATGATTGTTCAATTCAACCTCACTGAAGCACAAGATAAGTCCGAACACGTATCTTCCCGGGAATAAGTATTTCAAAGCTTTCAAACATATGGCCTTCTACAGTATATCTCAGCAATTCATGTCACAAGACTGAAAACATTATTGCGCCACGCTTCACTTGTCTGTGATGCATAGGGTAGATTCCTTTTGAAGAGTTCAGAAATGCTGCCATGAGACTGCCTCTTTGAATCTCAAAGACAAACAAAGAATCTAGAGGTGGGTTAGGATAAGAAAATGCAAAAGTTACAAAAGAGAAGGGCATCAAGAGACGAGGAAATGAAGCCTAAAACATACTTAATGTAGTCTAAGCATATGTAGCTCATATTCTGACATATGGATTCAGCAATGTTTGATCAGGTGATGATTAAAATCACATTATAATTGTGACCTTTTTACTTACTTATGACCAGCTCTTTCAATTAGTGATTATTATTTGGTTTTAACTCACCATAAAAATACATTAATTTGAAATGTATTTTGTGTTAGGTTGAAGAGTTATCCCTCTTTGGCTCAGATACATTGTTTGTTTGAGCAGATAACCGGTGAGGAAATGAGAACAAATAACATGTTTGGTCAAAAAGGAAAAAGCTTCTACTCTTGTCTTGCTACATTTTCTATTGATGGAATAATACTTCATCTCAATACTTGATTTTAGACTCCTGCTCTCTGTATGTCAACTGGTTTATCTGATAACTGACAACACTGACAACAGCCTGTGAAAACCCTATTGTTTTTGTTTTCCCTAATCATTATATTTTTGGAATCGTGTAGATTCTATATATTGTACATGTTTAAATTATGCTGCTTCCAAAACACTCAAACACAAAGCATTTTTCGCTTTGGTCCAAAGGCGCTCTTCAAATGCAATCAAATCAGGATGCCTTCCTAGAAGCCAGCCGGAGAGGAAGCATGCAGCCTGCCTTATGTGGAAGAGATAAGAGTCTTCAATGTTTGTGCCTCCCACGTTGTTTGTTTGTTTGTTTAGCTGTTTGCTTCATTAGATTGAATGCTGTTTCTCAAAGAGGCGCCTGTGGAAACATGGTGACGGCGTGTTAAGTGCCGTTCCCTCGTTTTGCACTGCACCATGCTGGGTTAAAAAGGCTCAGCTCGGTAAAATCTTGCTCGAGTGAGCATGAGGGTGTGTTGACACTTGAAACACACAAGTCTCCCAACCCCACACACACACACACACTGCTTTTACACCTCCACGATTTGTAGACTTTTCTCAAGCATTGTATCTGATGTCTACCTAGATTTCAGACTGTGAAATGACCTCTTTTAAAAGGTTGATTAAGCCATCCTTCTGCATACCACAAACCCCTTCAGCACAAGTGTGTCTGTCTCTGGGTCTGTGTTTATATGTGTACGTGTGTGTGTACGTGTGTGTGTGTGTGTGTGTGTGTGTGTGTGTGTGTGTATGAAAAGTTCATTTCTCTGCTCAGAGTCTTCAAACAAACACTTCCCTACAGCTCCACATTAAACGCAAGTGACATTATCATATTAGCGTTGAAATCATCTTGGAATTCGCTGAGACAGATTGCCTTAGCGAGGCAAACCACTGCCATGCATTTTCATAGCCCCAGAAATTCTTCGCGGCAGCCTAAGACATGTTCCATTTCCACAAGCTGAATTTGATAAGTATCTTTCTCCTTCTCTCTCTCTCACTCTCTATCCCTCTCTCTCTCTCGTCTCTCGCTCTCCCTCTCTCTCTGCCCGTTCTGGCAATTAGACAGTCCGCTCTGCGTCTCTGATGTGGGTCAAGGTTTTATTGGCATGTTCAGAGGACATGCTGGGCAGTCAGAAGAGGACATGCTTAATCCTCTGTGGTACAGCAGAGTCTGCAAGACCTCCTTTTAATCATTGCTGTAGATTTGTTCATGTTTTTGGACATTTCCCAAAAGCATAACCACCCACCCTGTCTTCTCAGGGAGGTATGGGGGGGAAAAGTACTTTTTTTTACGATGCCTTTGGACTTCTTGGGACCCTGCCAAAAACAACACTGCAAATTAAAAAAGAGAAGTCAAGATAAGTAACGACGGGGAAGTTTAAGACAGTTTTCCCCTGGTGGTGCCTCACTCAAGCACCATGACAGAGCAAGTTGGCTCATTTTGGTTCAAATAAAGTGTCTGCCTTCCTGTGCAAGCATGACATAGAACCGTTAACAAGCATGGTGGGCCATTTTATCTGGCCTCTAAACTTCTCCGTCAAGGAAGTTTCTTTCAGGCTGATCCATCAGAGGTTCCTTAAAAAGCCATCGGGCACAGACACGGCCATATCGAATCCATTCTGACACATAACACTGGCACTGCATTCGACATGAGAGAGAGAGAGAGAGAGAGAGAGAGGGGAAGAAAAAGGAGTGACAGCAAGTGTTGTGTGTGATTTGAAACCCCTGCTGAACTATCTGATAGCTTCCCGAAGTTGTTGCCAATTGTTATTAATAAAATCACGATTAACTCGACCGTCTTGTAATATCCACCCTCAAAAAAGGGGAGGGTGTTACCACGTCATGCTTAAAGAACTGTGGAGATTGCTGTGGAAATATTAAAATGTCACAGTCGGGGGGGTTTATGATTAAAAATCCGGAGGAAGGCTCGCTTCCCCCTGTGAAGGCATAGGAAATTCTGCTTCCTTAAAGCCTTATTAAATTACATAGCCACATCTCAGTGAAATGGTCCTATATCCATAGGCGCATTGCTCTTTGCCCCAACTGGCTAGTTTATCATTGCCCCCCCTCTACATGCACCCTCCTCCAGCCATCCCTGCCGTGTTGAAGTCCCTGGACTGGCAGCCCCAGGGTTGGATGTGCTTCCCCGAGATTCTCAGCTTGGCTGCTGGAGACTAGAGGCCTATCGGTGGGGGCTCCTTGGCTCGCCAACTTCGCACTGCTGGGAAAGACACGACGTCTCTGAGCCCGGGACCCCTTGTCACTCCTGATTAAAAGCTACAAGTGTCTCGCAGGTGGCAGGAGTGATGTATTGAAGCAAACGGCAGATTGCACCCGCAGGGTCACAGAGCCGGGGTGGATGGGGGCAGGGGGGCGGGGGGGACACAGTGAGGAAGTAACCAGCGAAAGGAACATAGTCTTTCAGGAAACACTCCACACCACCTTAAGTCTCGCTCAGTCAGGCCCAAAACAATTCCGCTTTTTGGTCTAAAAATTACAGCCGTTTGACCGATTGTTTCTCCATCTGGGAAATCATTTGCTGAGCTTTTCCAGTGTTTTAAGGGACACTTTTGGGAAGGAGGGAGAGAGAGAGAGAGAGAGAGAGAGAGAGAGAGAGACAGACACAGAGAGAGTGGGGATGCTTCAGTGGATGTCAACCCTCAGTTTGTGTCTGAGAAACGATTCAGGGATTGGGCTGTGACGTTATCTACAGAGACAGGGACTGAGCACCAACAGCTCTGGGTACCTAGAGAGGGTCTTGGCTGGAGCAGAGCCATCTTAGTTTCATCACGCTCCTCCGATGAGACGATTCCTAGGGATTTCCAGAAATGCCTGCCAACTCATTCCCTGTTTCCCTGGGTTCCTGCATGGACTGTGCTCTGTGTGAAGTTCACAGAGAAACAGAGACAAACTCGGTCACTGGGGAATTTGGTTTTGTGGATATCTGAAAGCTCAGAAAGCCTGATGTGTTGGCTCAGTCCAAAAACACATTATTGAACTCTTAATAGAACCCTCTGCCTAATTCAATAGATCCTTTGCTTTGGCACCTTTTGATAGATCCTGGTGAAATATTTATGAGATTGTGTCCCAGATTGTCTTAGATTTGGATTTACCCACACGCTGGACCTTGTTGCATTGTAAATGCAGAAATAAAAAAAAAAAACAGAAAACTTCCAGGCACATGGTTTTGCTCTTAAAACTTTACTCACACTTTAAGGTTTATGACTCATGGGAAGGGAGCAGGAAATTAATCTTGCGCCGTGTGACTCTGAAGGATTCGAAGCAGGTTGGGCATAAGTTATGATGGATCAGATGAGTTCATTCGGCTCCTCGAGTCACACTCCGCCTTTGGGGAACACAGATACAAATTGCCCATAAGAGCTTCACGCAAGAAAATGATCTGTGCTGCGTCGGTTTCCCTGTCAGTGACTGAGAGCGAATGTCTACAAATATTCCCAACCGAACCATCGCTCATCCGTCATTTCAGATGGGGTTTTGGCCAAGAAAAGCACTAAAACTTCCCCATGAACTACCTGTGCCTTTTAAATTAGTTATTATGGTCTGTTTCCTTGCCCAGTTTTTGCTCAAGTCATGGAATGGTTCAATCCTTCTCCGGTATCTTGGCAAAGAACTCCCTCTTTGTAGTTTATGCAAAACATTTGTCCGGGTTTTGAAGGCAGTGCTTGTGATGGCTTGTGCCAAACACAAACAAATTAAATGTGACACTTTTGCGTATGTCAAACTGCTAACATGTGTTGTGCATCGTATGGGCTTTTGAGAGTGTTGCATGTGTTGCCAACATAACGGCCACCATAGTAGTCCAATGCCCATCATTCTAATGGGCCTCTTTTTCAATAAGGGTGCCATCTCTCTCTCTTTCTCTCTCTCTCTCTTTCTTTCTTTCTTTCTGTTTTTTTCTCTTTCTCCCAAATTCAAAAGAGCTTTGTTGACATGGCAAAAAACTCAGTTTGCATTGCCAAAGCATTTCCACAAACACGAGCACGTACTGTATACAACAGACATGGCTCATAGTACAACAGACATGGCTCAAAGAACAACAGACATGGCTCAAAGGACAACAGACTTGGCTCAAAGAGGCTCTCTCTACCTATCTCTCTATCTCTCTCTCTCTCTCTCTCTATCTCTGTGTCTCTTTCCTACTCCCTTTTCTTCTCTCTCATCCTTCTCCCTCTGTCCATTTTGCTTTCCCTGAGTGTTCCTAAACTCACCTTGAGTTTTAGACAAGATTAAGGTGAACCTATGCAGACCCTAGGACAATGTCCATTTGATTTATATGCCATTTATCATTGGCTTTCAAGCCATGAGTAATTGTTGTGATTCTATATTTGAATCGGAGGCGGACTCTGGGTACAACAAGGATATTTCCAGAGAGATAAATAGCCAAAATGCATTTTTGACATAGTCTTTTTACTACACTGGAAGTGCTGATAAATGAATGAATGAATGTGTATCAAGGCTGATCTTGGAGGCAGTACCACACCATACACAAAAGACACAGCTAACACAAAACTGTAAAATGCTGGAATGTGCTCAAAGGGTTGTCTTTTATGAGTGAACATGAGATTGGCATTCCTTGTTCATGAATAAAGCTGTGATGGATGGGTGCATTGGGTCTGAAAAACACTCGAAGCATAGCCATCTGACAAGCTGCCCATGCCTTTGGTTCCACTGATGAAAATTTCATTGTTATAGGAATGGTAATGACAGGTTTCAAAACACGTTTTATTTGAGAAACCACCAGAACACACCTCCCGCTATGTTATGAGACTGAAGGACCATTTATAGTTCCTACAGTGTGACAAAAATATTGCTGACAGATGTCAAAGCACACACAGTCCAGCTCCCTTGACAAAACACTGAATAGATCATCATCTACTCTCTATAAAATGTATATATTCTGTGACAGTAAATCTAATGTCTGCCTACAGTCACGTGTCTTTGCATTACCATCTAAATGTACATCTTTTGTCAAATGAAAGTAAACGCTACCAAACATCCAGGGAAAAAATCTACAACATGTAAATGATAAACTAGCCTATAAACTGGCTCTAAGAAAAGGCCACAAACACAGAGGTATGGCCTGCTGAGACTTAAAGACGGGCTACTCATAGAAAGGACCCCGTATGAACCCTAAACCGGTATTAATGCAGTAATTGCCAGAGATAGAGGGAGCTAAAGCAAATGACCACACACAGTGTGTTGTTATATAATCCGCCGAGTATCATTCCAGGCCCCGAGTGTTAATATTAGCAGACAGGAAATTCGTTTTTTCAAAGCAGATGTGCCAACAGAAGCAGAGAATTAATCAAGACGGAATTAATCAGACTTTTGTAAGTATTAGAGAAATAATTTGTGTGTGTACGTGTGAGATATATATATGAGAGAGAGATAGAAGAGAGAGAGAGGGGGGGAGATAGACTGGAGGATGAGAAAGCAGCAAAAAAACAACCTCCTTTAAGTTAATGAGGTACTGACACAATTCTTTGGAGAGGGGCAGCCTTATTTCTCGCGGTAGGTTATCCAATGAATTTACTGTGATTACATTTAACATCAGTAAAGACACCACAGTCATGACTCTCAACACATCATATTGAAAAGCAGAAAAATATGAGGGCAAAAAGAAACCGAACGTATGTTTCTGAATGCTATACAGTATATGAGGTCACCGGGGTAATCATCAACCCTCAAAGGCAAGGCCATGCAATGATTAAAAGATTATAGTCTGAATGGTAATGTCATAAGTCCATGTTTTTCTTCATCATTAACGGAAATCGTCCACTGCACATCCCTGTGCACTGGACTTGATTTATGGCACGTGACGGGAAATGACAAGCAACATTAGAACTCACATCAGAAGGAAATACTGACAGAGGAGAGAAGGAGAAGGAGAAAGGGCTGAATGACTTGTGGACCAAGGTCACGATCACCTGCAAATGAGAAATTGCATTAAGGTTAGCGTGCCCGTCGATAACCACAGTCCCCATGCCTGTCACGATGGCCGCCGTTTATTCAAGTTAGGCAGGGACGGATAGTCTGATAAAAAAAAATGCTTCTTAATCTACAGACCACCACCACCACCCCACCCCACGATCCAAACCATCACCCCAACCAACCACCCCCCAGTCCAAGAATCAAGATGTGCCGTCATGCTCCCCACTTCATGAAAGACCTGGCAAAGAGGCAGCAGGGCCCTCTTCTTTTATATTTATTTATTTGTTTGTTTGTTTTGATTGAGCGGGATTAGATTAAACTCCTCTGTGAATTAAATGGCCCGTCAGTCAATTACACAACGCGGGATGTTTGCTGACCCCCCCTCCTCCTCCACCCCCCCTTATCTCGCCACTTTGGTGCTTCTGAAGGACAGTAATTGGACTCCGATTGGGCAAGCGAGCAATCATATCCCCCAATCTACCTCTCCCCATCTCTCTTTTTTTACCCGCGTCCCTTGCCACTGATGCTAGCCAGGCCAGGATGGAGGCTGATGCGTATCTCTCATTGGCATTGTCCACATACATATTTATCGCTGACAAAAAACGGCTCAGGCACATTCAATGCGCGACGGCGTCCATCTTTGACACGAGCCCCTAATTCAACCCCACATTTCCTGTCTCTGTGATATTTATGGAGAAACCTAGCCTTTATTCCAGGTCCTCACAATTAAAAGGAGACAGCTCTGATATTTATTTGCTTACTTTTGGTTTGTTTGTGTGTGAAATGAATAATTTATTTTTGAATTGGATTAGACTACAAAATGAAATGTAATGACACTGGGGACTGATTGTTTATGATCAATTTATGCAACGGTCAGTAAATATAAACGTTCTTTGACTTTTTTTGACAAAGGAAATCAGGACCTATTCTTGTTGTTTATCTGCATTAAATTATGCGTTCCCCCCCCCACCCCCCCCCCCCCCCACACACACACACACACACACACACACAGCTCTTCACCCAGATAGCAGATCAAGTCTGGGCCGGATGCGGCCCTGATTCAGCAGCTCCAGCGCGGCGGCAGCAGCAGTGTTCAGCCGCTTCAGCGTGAGCCTCTGCTAAGCCTCCCTTAATAGCACATTCAACATTCTGCCAGTTCCTTTTACGGGGTAAGGATGGAGGGAGGGTGTGTGTGGGGAGGATAGAGGGGAGGGGGGGATCTCCTTAGCTCTCTAGCAAAGGAGTGGGGCAAGAATGAAATTAATTACGTCTGATGAGCTGATGAGGTTAACAACACACAACATCCATCACAACACATCTCTGAGCGGGGCGCGGCGGCCTAATCCGAGCGGAAGCGAGCCGAGCTGCGGAGACCCAAGGCGGTGCTATTAAATCAGTTTGCTCAGAGCTCTCCAGATATGACAGGGACTGCAGATCCGCGCCGCGGGTAGGGCACGCGCTCCCGAATTTCCGTGCTCTCGTCTCGACGCGGAGCCCCATCCCCAGCTCAGGGAGCGGGAGCTGAGAGTGCTCGCAAGAGGCCCTTTTGTAGCCTCTCAGCTCCATGTTTGAAGGAGCTCTTGGGCACACAGGGGGTCACCATGCTTGAGATGGAATAGGGGTAGAAACAAGGACAAAGACTCACCATTTGATGGCCAACAGATTGGGAGACAGCGGCTAGAGTTGTAAAGACCGGCGCCCACCGGACACGACGTTCAGCGGTGTGGTCTTGACGTGCAGTTTTCTATTCCTGTGCGGCTGCTGCGCGACAGACGTTTCTAGTGAGCTTTGCTCCGTTAAAAACAATGGATTTCTTTTTTTTTCTTGTTGCGGAGCGCCGCATATACGTGTCTGGTGGGAGCCGGCCTTAATCCTGCAGAAGGTTAAGAGTAGTATAGAGATCCAGACTCGTCTAGGAAGACCAGACGTGTATAATTCAGCTCAGCTCAGCTCAGTCTTGGCTGTGACCAGAGGAACAATAAAACTACCTCTGAAAACCTGAATAACCTCCCAATTTTCAACATAATGGATACCCATTTAGCTCTAAAGGTGGTACCCCATTTGTCTAAAACCAACAAAAAGAGTTTTACATTTACGACATTACATTTTTATGAGCCTCAGTTCAGCATACTCCTACCCGCCACAACAATCTTACAGAGTGCAACACCAGGCAGCCCTGACGTGCACAGATAATGTCAGAGTCCGTTCTCCAGTCAGTGTAGCATCAATATGAGGTTGAAGCTGTTATCATAAGGTAAAATAATTACATTGTGTTGATTTAATGCTTAATCTAAAGGATAGGTTGCAATGCTCCAATGACTTCTGCAAGGCATACAGCATATGGAATATGCATACTTCTCTTCAGTCTGTACTGTGGTAACTCAACAAATATTAGCTTCACTGAGAGATGGCATAATAGTTTGATGGAACAAACTTGACATTTTTCAACAAAATCCCAACCAATCTCTTTAAAATAGCATGACTCTCACCGAGTATAATGCTTCACTTTTCACAGTGGGAGAGGTAACCGTGGTGACGACAGACAGCAGTCCGAGTCAATCAGGATCACTGTCCTTTATAGTATAGTGATTAAGCTGCAGTGGGTTCACAAGCACTGCTAAAGAGGTTGCTCAGGCCTCTGGAAAAGACAAGACAATGCATGACAGCTAGAAAGTGGATGAGGGTGAATTTGATTGTGGCTAACAAACTTCTTGACCTCAGTAATATCCAAGGTCAACTTTATGCCCGATTCATTAAAACTCCGAATGTAATTGAAAACCATTCGGCCCTGTTACTTTGAAATGGGTCTGCTTAATGGGGTAAAATGACCATTCATACTCTTTTCCTCCCCGCTCACAAAGGAGGTGGGTGGACTGTGTGGAAAAATTGGTATCCATGACGGCCCTGTCCAGATTCTATAATTAGCCGACATTGTGGAGAGAGGAGGACGAGAGTAGCTTTTGATCGTGAGGATTGCGGTGTCCGAGTCTGCCGAGCAGCTACATGAGTGCTGTTGATAGCTACTCATGTGATGCCCGGAGGAATTTCTTGTTCCGGTTTAATAAAGAATGGTGAATTGTTTTTTTTTTCAAGTTTTTTTTTTGGGGGGGGGGGCGGGGGTTCTTTCAAAAAAAGACACTATTTCATGTAACTTTCATTCCACCTTGTCTCCCAACCTATCCCAAATTCTCCACCATGCCTAATACATTTCTCATGTTTTTTTCTTCTTTTTTGAGAGAGAGAGAGAGAGAGAGAGAGAGGAGAATGGAATGGAATCTTTGTTAACATGAGGCCTAGGAGGCCGGCCGCAGCAGATGCTCAGCTCCTCTTTGGCATTCCGTGTGTGAACAGAAAGGGAATCGGAAGTGGAGCGCGATGGAGCGCCGGTCAGTCGGGAAGCGAGCGGGAAGCAGAAGTGGGATCCGAGAGCGGAGAACAAACACATCATTACGCTTCTAGGGAGGCCTCTCCTTCATGTGCAGACCTGGGGCTAACGGCAGGTGCTCAAGCCCGGTGGATGCATTAATTGATTGCATTGCTTTGTGTTGGGTATCGATCGGCTTGCCCACACACACAACAGAGGATTGCATGTATACCAGATGTGTGCACAGGTTGTTCAAACACTGATATCAACTTGCCTCCATTTCTCTCACTGGCAAGCTACGGTGGTTGTATAGCCTATAGATTTCTTTTACACGTCGTAAGTCCACTAGAATGGATCTCTCGCTCATTAGATTCCTAGAAAAACCAAGGATTTAATTAGTGTGGCAAACACATATCAATTATAATTGGACACTAAACATGACAGCTGTATGGGTGATCATGTTTATCTGTTCTGACTCAGTCCATATTAACACATCAGGTTTGTACACAGACACAAGCACAAAAGCACGGACTGTTCTAAACTGTTCTGAACTTTTGTTCCATATATCAGAAGCACTGAGTGTTTCTATACTTAGTATGGAAGAGAGTATTCCCATACTATGTATGTATGTGAGTGCCTGCTTTTTTTAAGTCCTTTCTCAAATTGCGTATATACTTTCTAAAAGAAGCTTAAAGCACCAGAAAGTCTAAGCATCTTATTAAAATGTATGGCTGTGCTTCTGGCCTATAGCAAGCATGAAACGATATCGGTGACAGAGACACAGTCAGACCTAAGAGACAGGCACACAAAGTGAGAGCCTCAAAATCCCTGGCATTCCAAACACTCATAATGTGCCTCTTCAAACGGGCCCCAGCGACAGTACGTTTTTCATTAGTCTCAGTTCAACATGCGGCTCCTTCAAATGTCAGGGAACGCGGAGTGCTGAGCGCCAGTTTGCAACTCGCCCTCCGACGGAGGAAAAATAAAGAGAGGGGGGTAAGGGGGAGAGAGAGTGTGTGTTTGTGTGTGTGTTTGAGAGGTGTGTGTGTCGGGGGGGGGGGGGGGGGCACGTGCGCCATGGAATCCTTTCATGCACAGAAAAATGGGTTAAAAAAAGGAAGAGAGGAGGAATACTATGGAGGAAGTTTGGTGAGATCACAGCGGGTAATTATTGGAAATGAGTATTTTTCACTTGGTTAACAATCAACCTCTTTGGGGAGTTGGGGAAGGGGATGCAACCTCTTCCCGAGCATGACTGAAATAAATAGCTTTCAACATTTTTAAGAATTTGAAGTAGATTGGAATCTAGTTGGTGCATCTGAAAAGTATTAGCGCGATGCCGTCAACCATGAAAGACATCCGGATATCAGGGATGGCTCCGCAGTATGGGTTTTTGGCGCCCTTCTCCTGAAAATAAAATAAAATAAGATTAAATAAATAAATAAAAAACGGATCCTGTCCCCTGATGATTGGCAGGAATTTAAGCAGAGGGCCTTGATGTTTATCCCCGAGAGGCCTGGAGTTTTGGAGCCGCACTTTGAATCCTAACAGGACTGTTGACCTTCCACTTGTCAAGGTTGAAGACGGATGACTCACGCCTTGCACCCTGTGAGGCCACACTCAAACCCCCAAGGGAAAGAAAGAGAAAGTCAGAGCGAGTGAGTGAGCGGTGAAAGAGGACGGAGAGAGAGAGCGGCAGGGAAAAAAGCAAGAGAGAAAGCGAGAGAGAGAGAGAGAGAGAGAGAGAGAGAGAGAGAGAGAGAGAGATGTGTCAATTTCACCAGGACCACTGCTTGGAGTCCGTGGGGTCCAGCTGGACTTTGGTGTTCAACGGGGAGCCGCAGACGGATAAGTGCCTCCCTCTCCGGAACACCACTTAGCAGCAAACCACTCTAACTGTTGCCCTCTGTTTAACTGGCGACAAGTCAACAGAGTGAGGGTGAAGTGACCCGCTTTGAGAACCAAGGCCCCTGCACGTCACCTCGAGAAAATGTTTGTGCAGAGAGCTGCTCTTTTTTTGTGTGTAATGTCACATGAATTGTAGACAGGGACGGAGGAAAGAAGAAATTCATGATTTTCAGAAAGTGTCTGCCGCAGTGAAATGTGTCACTAAAAGGAAGATGGCACTATCATCACCATTCAAAACCAGCGGAGGAGACGAGGAGGGGGACTTTTATGTCGTGCTTGTTTGTGTGGTGGTGGCAGCATTCTCCAGTGACCTTTTACCACAGTGTTGAAACTCAGCTTGGTTTGCCCATCACCAAATGGTTGTCAATCACTGTCGATCATCTCTTGTGGGAGATAGTGGTTGGTGACCAGCCAACCAACATCCAACTGAGAGGTTTTCTTTAGCACTTGATTTGTACTGCTAACGTCTATGGTCCTGCTATATTCTCCCATTCTCCCTGGTAAGCTTTCTTGCTTTAGTACAGTTATGTACATTCAACGGTGTGGTTTACTGGTCTCCCTCTGCCAGTGTCATATTATAGCTCCTCATAAATAATGACTTAGTAGCACATGTTTACTACACTGTAGGGGTGATCTTTGGTCTTGGTTTGTTGGTCTTTCTCTCTTCCTGTTTGATGTATTGGTTCACCCCATGTCTTTTGTGTGTCTTCAGTGTGTGTGTGTGTGTGTGTGTGTGTGTGTACGGCTGTCTTGTGAGTTATGGCAGCGGGGGTGGGACATGGTAGGAGAAGGTAATTAGCGTTTGAACAATGGCTCCCACCAGCGTCACACAAAGTAAATAACAGTCAGGAATGGGTGAGAGAAAGGCACAGGGTCTGTGGTGACAAATGGCCCTTGTCTCCTTCTAGAACAATCCAACCGCCCACAACCAGGATCATGTTCTTCCTTTTTCCTCTCCTCTCTCCATCTTCCTTTTGTTCATCTCCCTCTGCTCTCCATACCTCTCTTTACCTCTGCCTCTTTCACTACAGATCATTTCACGATCTTAGTCCTCATGGAGTGTGTGTGTGTGTGTGTGTGTGTGTGTGTGTGTGTGTGTGCACACGTGCGTGTGTCTGTGTGTCTGTGTGTGTGTGTGTGTGTGTGTGTGAGTGTATGTGTGAGTGTTTGCATGTACAGTATGTGAATCTGTATGTTTATGTGTAGGTGTATATTATCTTCATTATTCTGTGTGTGTGTGTGTGTGTGTGTGTGTGTGTGTGTGTGTGTGTGTCTGTGTGTGTGTCTGTGCATTTGTGTGTTTGTGTCTTGGTCTCCAAGGAGGGTGATTCTGAATCTAATTACGAGGTTGTTTTGTAATTAATTTGCGGTAAACACCTCGCTCAATTAGGCAGGAAGCCTACCGCCTCCTTATATGCACAGAGAAGAAAGCGCCTGCTATTTCCAGCTCGTGCACCATTTTCTTTTCTTTGCTTCACACACACACACACACACACACACACACACCTCTCTCTCCCATCACTCTTTCCCTCTTGTCCTCCTGCACCACCTCTCATTCCCATCTCAGTCTGTCTCTTTCTTACTCTTTCTCTCATGCACTCACTCACTCGTTCTCTCTTTCTCTCTCTGTCTCTCTCTCTCTCTCTCCTTCTCTTTCTGTAACACTAACACTGCCTTCTCTTCCCTGATGTCCGTTCCCTGTGGTGCTGTGAATAGCTCACCCCATGTAATCACAGGGAAAGTACACCTTTGGGACTGCCTCATTAATAATCTCAGTGATGCCATTAAAGCAAACACTGTTTCTAAACAACAGCCTTGAAAGACCAGGTATCACTTATCCGTCCAGGAACTCGGCTGTAGTCCATCAGGAGATTGTGCCTCGACATGAATTGTAACACAGAACAAGCAAGCTAAGTGTGAAGTATTCATCAGTCAAAATCTTTAATCAATCATGTCAATCGTAGAGTGGCATTATCAATCAATGAATCTGATTAGTGATTGTAGTGTGTACTCTGTCCTGTTCTAATGAACAGAGATGATGGACATTTTAATCAATATCAGAAACTCAAATACAACCCCACCATCCATTCGGAAGTGAACGCCATGGCAGTCTCCATCAAACGACCAATTAGTCTCTCCACCTCACTGTTGGCCAGGGGATCAATACTAGGAAAGACATCCAAAAAACAAGCCCCCCCCACACACACACACACACAAACACACACACACACTCAAACACCAATAAAGAGACAGTGTGCGATTGTGTGATCATCACAGCCTTGTTTTTGTTTATGCCACTTTTTTTTGCCGTTCGATGTTTAATGTGTTTTGCTATCCCACTTTATGCCGTCCCTCGGTAGGGCAGGAAGACGCCCCAGAGGGATAAATTATGGCCGAGGCAAATGAGGAACATTTCATTAAAGAGAGAGAGAAAGAGAGGGAGAAAGAGAGAGGGTATGTCTGTCAGCAGCAGGCTTTGGCTTCTACGTCTTCTCCCTGACAATCGGCAGTTAGGACGAGCATGGGCTGTTAAGCCGAAAACAGAGATGAGATGATCATCTGCCAGCATCTGACACCCTTGTGGAGAGTTCTGTGTGTATGTGAATGAGCCTTGTGGTGGAGCTGTGCATTGTGTGGAGTGTGTGTGTGTGTGTGTTTTGGGTGGGGGGGGGGGGGTTGCCTTCTGCTATTGGACATCAAACAAAAAATCCTGAAGGACCTCCTCACCAGGCAAGCCGCAGAAAAAATGTACAAACAGGCAGACAATCGAAGCTTAGTGAAATATTCATTTAAACTACTCTCACATGGTGTAGGAGAGCCCAGGGCAGCTAGCGTTGAGGATCTCGACGAGCAAATGACACCGTCGCCGACAGGCTTTGTTTACGGCCTGCATTGACTGTCATCTGCTATCAGAGTCATTTGTTCACAGTTTTATCATCAGTCGCGTGAAAAAAAAACCAAACACAGTGAATCCGCTGTGAGATATGTTATGAATTCATGAGGCAAAGGAGCCCTGCATTCCCCAGTCACTCACGGTCTCTCACACTGACACATGGCTAACTGCTATATTTAATAATTTACTTGGATGTTTATAGATACTGTAGTTGCTAATCAGTTTATATGATAAGTGTGCCAATACCTCTGTGTATGTGTGTGCCTGATATTTCAAAAGCAGTAAGTGTGTGTGTGTGTTGGGGGGGGGGGTTGCTTCAAGGAACTGCTAAATGATCCTCCAGATAGCAGCCTTTGTCTGGAACAGATCCATCCCTGATCTAATGTGCATCCTATTGAGCCCCGCTGGATCAAGGCTATAGCACCAGCCCCCCCGACCGCCCGCCTCTCAGATCAACTCTGAACAAGGTCTGTAACGTATAGCGGTAGGCGCGCGAGAGTCCGAGCGAGAGCAAAAAATCAATACCTCTCAGTCATCTCAAGGCTAGCCTATTACCTGTTGAGGAGAATCAAAAATCCACACGCAGCTCTGAGCCGTGGCTTAATGGATAGGGATGTGCACCGTTTAGCCTGCCCTGTCTTAGGCTCATCATAGTATCGGCTGACCACTTTAAATCGGAATTTTGGGGAGAGCCATAAAGGCAGTGGTATAGCGTCAGCGTTTTGTTTCATAAATGGGCTGAGTGCCCGCAGAGACCCAGATCTGTCCACCCTGAGGTCATTTACAGAACCCTCTCCCTGCATCTCTTCCACTCATCTCTGGTCCTCTCTCCACTGAACTGCCTTATATATATAAAGGATTTTAGAAGCTCTAAAACTAAACAAAAAAGGCAAGAATGCATTCTAATTGGCAGTTACCAACAAATAAAATGTAGCATTTTTATTTATTTACTCAAAGTGATGCAAGATGCTTTCATCAAATGCTTTACAGTTTACTTTCCACAAGAAATATGCTGACTGGTCCATATGGGTGCAAACGTGGGTGTATAACTGAGCTCATTGGTGTTGTAACTACCTCTCTCTACCAGTTGTATTATCTGCCAACAACAGAAGCGAGCAGTGACATATCAGGGTATGGCTCATTACGTGTGTTGCAGCCTCATTAAAATGTCATGTAACCATCTCCTTTTCCTAGTAGGATTATAAATAGGTTATTCATCATTTATTGATAGTTAATTATAATAGTTTATTACACAAATACATGTTAACTCACTATTGAGCTGGTAAAGCAGAGGCAGAGGTGTGGTAGGAGCAGCACAGTGCGTGTCTGAAAGGAGATCCAGCTCCTCACCCAAAGCGCCAGTTCTCCCAGTCATATATTCTTATTAGAGGTGCACAAGAGGAGCGTGCATTATCTTCCCTAGCCAGGCGTACCATAAAAATGCCTGTAAAACATGGTAATTGGGTTGGAAAATAAATAGGATTGCCGTTTTGTTTCCATTCTATTCTCATTCTTTGTATGAGCGTGTGTGTGTGTGTGTGTGTGTGTGTGTGTGTGTGTGTGTGTGTGTGTGTGTGTGTGTGTGTGTGTGCGCGTGTGTGTTGGGAGGTCTGTATGGCTTTTGATTGTGTATACTGGACATTAATCACATTATGTGTGGGGAGATGATATGGCTATACAATGTCTACCACAAAGGCCTATTTGTGACATACATTATAAGCACTGCAAATGCGCCAGTGTTGATGAGGACATTTTACAGTATTGAAAATGGAATCTTATTAAAAATAAAATAATATTACAGAATATTTATGCCTCTTCACATCCCCAAAGAGACACATGTGACTGAGAGATATTTACAGTAACTGCTATCAAGCCATTAGCTTGAGCTAACTTGATGCCTCAAAGCTAAACTGCTGCCTTAGATAAATCTCTTCTATAAGTCTTGTTTGTCTCTACAGCCCCCTGTATGGAGTTTCGTTTGTGCCAAAATGTTCAAACAATACTTTTTCTAATTCAAACAAAAATCAATTAATCAAAATATCAAATACAAAATCTAAACAAAAAAAAATAAAGTCGAAAAAAAAAATCTAAACTCGCAAACAAATTATTTGTGTAGTTGCAAAAAAAACTGTTTGAATAACTTGTCTTTTGGTTTACAATAACAACAATCATTTGCAGCGACATCATTCGTTTGTTTGCTCCTGGCTTTTTCAGTTTCGATTCTGGCTCTCGCGTTTGCGCTGCCTGTTTCTTTGCTTGCGATTCTGGCACAAACTTCACATGTGGGTGGGTGTCTGTGGGGTGCATTCCTATTGGCTGATGCGTTTTGACTGACAGCTTTACTATGGATTCAAGCGCAAGAGCTACCCACCTCCCCCCCTCCCCAGTAGGTAGTGGTGCAACGCTCTTTTTGGCCACTATGTACAGGTATATTCGATGTGGCGCTATTGAGCACAGTATGTCAACCGCCATATGAAGAAGAAGAAGATATTGACCACAGTAAGTTCCGTGGAGCTAGCTACACCAAAGCCATCGATGGGCTACACGCGTTATGGACTCAAAACAATGGGGTTTCCTCACTACTCATTAACCCAAGGTAAGAAGTGTAATCTAATTTGTTATGGGTCTAATTTTCACGTTTATGTGGGATGTTATGGCGTAGTTGTTACAATACTGACGCTGGTTTTAAGGTATCAGATGGCTATCTTAGCATCGTAGGTTTGTCCACATACAAACGAGGCTTTTGATGAAATGTCGCACTACAGTAGCCTAAATTATGAATTCATACCATGTATTTATTTGTTCAGAAGTATATTGTTAATGTCCTCGCGTTATATAAGCGTATGTGTCCGATTATGTCATGAAATATCGCTATGTTGTCAACGGTAGTCTAGCATAGTATGAGCGCCATGGTGCGATCTATCTGTGGTCAGTTCATCAATGGCCCTGGCGATCTCTGGAGGTCCACTCTTTGTGAACGTTTGGAGACCACAGACATAATATAACCTTAGTTAGAGTATTGGTTCATTTGCCTGAGAAAGACCCAAGGGTCGAAACGTGTTTTGTAAACATGGGAGCTCAAGCAGTGTTGCCAACGTTACCTTCTTCTGTTACATCTCCCCAGGAAATGTTATTAAGCACTGTGACCAGCTCTGTCTTTTGATTAGTACATGTAATTTGTCTTTTGCTTGTGCTTGTGTGTTTGTGCAGAACAACTCATCGTGATGGAGCACCTGTACTCCCTGATACAGCAGGATCTGAGGGGATTCCTCAGACAGGACGCAGATGTGGATTGACAACATCCTGCAGTTTGAACTGTTCAACCGACCTCTTCTCTGTCCCATACATACCACACAGTCTTTGGTCAACCTCTGCTTCATTGCCATCACAACCATCGGTCCCTGTTTCATCTGCAGCACAACACAGCACAGCTGACGGCCTCTTCTCCATCTGCAGCACAGCACCACACACCAGACAGAGTCCGCTGCGTCTTTCACACACCTGGTGGATCCTATTGTGTGCCTCACATACCTGAGAGACTCTGCTCCACAGTACCTGCAGGCTCTGCCCTGCCCCACCCCTCGCACACCCGATGGACCTAGCTGTGTCCCTCACATACACAATGCGCTGTACCCCATCCCTCACACAGCCGATGGACCTAGCTGTGTCCCTCACATACACAATGCGCTGTACCCCATCCCTCACACACCCGATGGATCTAGCTGTGTCCCTCACATACACAATGCGCTGTACCCCATCCCTCACACACCCGATGGATCTAGCTGTGTCCCTCACATACACAATACGCTGTACCCCATCCCTCACACACCCGATGGATCTAGCTGTGTCCCTCACATACACAATGCGCTGTACCCCATCCCTCACACACCCGATGGATCTAGCTGTGTCCCTCACATACACAATGCGCTGTACCCCATCCCTCACACACCCAACAGACCCTGTTGTGTCTCTAACAAACACAGCAGGCTTTGCCCAGCCCCTCAGGGTGGCTCTGAAATCTGTGGCTTTCACACTCCCAACAGACGCTGCTCTCTCCCTCACACACCCGGCTGGCTCTGCCCGGTCCGTTGCACACCTGCAGACTTCCAGCCGCCACAAACCCAGCTCACCCTTCTCCTGCTGTGTCCTTTACAAACCAAAAAACGCAGCTGTGCTCCGCACATGACTAGCTGACTCTGCCTGGTCCCTTGCACACCCAGTGGACGTGGACACTGTTGTGACTGTTGATATTGATATTGCTGTTATTGTTGATATACATAGGTTTCTCATTTGCCAACTATACTGGCTGCGCGCGCATCCGAGAGGCAGAAAATGCCAAGCTACATTAGAAAGTTACCAAGTAGTTGGATGTTAAGAATGGTAAGCTTATATGCTATGATTAATTAAGCAATGAAAAAGTGATGTTACCTTCCAAAAAAATGTATTTATTCAGTCAGAGTTCCCAAAAGTACAGTTTGATGATGGTATTGACAAACATAGCACATCAGTTATGAAACCATGCTGTGTGATGGATGTATATCAGGTTTATGTAACAACAGGCCACATTTAATTTTATGTGTTTGACTTCATGGCGGGCCACATGAAACAGAGCAGAGGGCCGCATGTGGCCCCTTACCTGGGCCTTAGTTTGCCCACCCCTGTTGTAGTAGCATGTCAATAAATTAGTTTATCCAATCATATGAAAGGAGTTTTGACAAGGCCCTGCCTTCTGAAATACATTTCAATGGAGTAGTTCCAGATGAATGTGAGGAGCTAGGTGGAACGAAATTCAAGTGGTGAGTCAGGTTAACATACAGTAAGTAGTATGTAAAATAATTCAATTTTATTGTCCTTTATTCAAAACAACACTTATTCTAATAAAGTTAAACTGCAGGATGTTGTCAATCCACATCTGCGTCCTGTCTGAGGAATCCCCTCAGATCCTGCTGTATCATGGAGTACAGGTGCTCCATCACGATGAGTTGTTCTGCACAAACACACAAGCACAAGCAAAAGACAAATTACATGTACTAATCAAAAGACAGAGCTGGTCACAGTGCTTAATAACATTTCCTGGGGAGATGTAACAGAAGAAGGTAACGTTGGCAACACTGCTTGAGCTCCCATGTTTACAAAAAGTAACGTTTCGACCCTTGGGTCTTTCTCAGGCAAATGAACCAATACTCTAACTAAGGTTATACTATGTCTGTGGTCTCCAAACGTTCACAAAGAGTGGACCTCCAGAGATCGCTAGGGCCATTGATGAACTGACCACAGATAGATCGCACCATGGCGCTCATACTATGCTAGACTACCGTTGACAACATAGCGATATTTCATGACATAATCGGACACATACGCTTATATAACGCGAGGACATTAACAATATACTTCTGAACAAATAAATACATGGTATGAATTCATAATTTAGGCTACTGTAGTGCGACATTTCATCAAAAGCCTCGTTTGTATGTGGACAAACCTACGATGCTAAGATAGCCATCTGATACCTTAAAACCAGCGTCAGTATTGTAACAACTACGCCATAACATCCCACATAAACGTGAAAATTAGACCCATAACAAATTAGATTACACTTCTTACCTTGGGTTAATGAGTAGTGAGGAAACCCCATTGTTTTGAGTCCATAACGCGTGTAGCCCATCGATGGCTTTGGTGTAGCTAGCTCCACGGAACTTACTGTGGTCAATATCTTCTTCTTCTTCATATGGCGGTTGACATACTGTGCTCAATAGCGCCACATCACATATACCTGTACATAGTGGCCAAAAAGAGCGTTGCACCACTACCTACTGGGGAGGGGGGGAGGTGGGTAGCTCTTGCGCTTGAATCCATAGTAAAGCTGTCAGTCAAAACGCATCAGCCAATAGGAATGCACCCCACAGACACCCACCCACATGTGAAGTTTGTGCCAGAATCGCAAGCAAAGAAACAGGCAGCGCAAACGCGAGAGCCAGAATCGAAACTGAAAAAGCCAGGAGCAAACAAACGAATGATGTCGCTGCAAATGATTGTTGTTATTGTAAACCAAAAGACAAGTTATTCAAACAGTTTTTTTTTGCAACTACACAAATAATTTGTTTGCGAGTTTAGATTTTTTTTTTCGACTTTATTTTTTTTTGTTTAGATTTTGTTTTTGATATTTTGATTAATTGATTTTTGTTTGAATTAGAAAAAGTATTGTTTGAACATTTTGGCACAAACGAAACTCCATACCCCCTGCAGCAAGCAACATCTTCCATCAACAGTATACCACCCTGCCCTCAAAATGGCAGCAAATGGAGGGGAATGTGTAATCAGAGACAGACCAAAAGCTAGCTAACTGATGAAGGAAACAATGGGGTAATTGTGTGGTCTCGATTTCTGTTGGAGGCATTGGGCTACACCCAAGTTGTTTTTGTAAATGATTTGGGAGTAATGGAGCTTTGCAACACTCAATACAGCTCTGAAAATGATCAGTCTTGACAATTAGACGGTATATTTTGTTTAAAAGTGACTTTTATTTCCTAATGAAAGTCTATGTCAATGCTCTTAACATTTTGGCAAACAGTACACTGCAATTGATTGTTTTATTTGTTTGATTTTCAATGCAGAAGGCTATTTTATCTCTCTTTTCCACGTTTTAATCAGATTTAGAGTACACTTGTATTCGCTTGTTTGCATTTGTCCTCGTTTGCATTCCTACTTATTATCGAACTTTTCTTGTGCTCTTAGTAATATTTGGCAGCATGAAATGGACTGGGATTTGAATTACGTCAACTTTAAGTGAACTCCGGAAGTGAGTTGAAAAAGAGACACATTTCCCTCCCTACAGGGTTTTTGCACATAAGTAACCACTTATCCCAAACAGATAATAATAGGCACGGCATGAGAGGATGAGAAAAATGTAAAACAGAGAAGACAAAGACTGAAAAGAGAAGATGGAAAAGAAGGATAACAGCAGTAACCACAATAAAGCAACTTTATCTGCAGCATCACATAATGACAACAATCTCCCCTGAATACAGTTCATCTGTGTGCTAGTTCTCTTTGCTGAAATATATCCAGTACTGATCTATAAAGAATACCTGGATAGACTATCCCATTCTAGAGAGTGGGATAGACAATCCAGGTTTTCTTTATAGATCAGTGTCAGTACCTGCCCCATCTAGCCTAGAAATCTAGACGCCCCTAGCGGCAGCAAATGTAATTTGGCTGGCGGGGCAGTCTAGGCACGATCCATTGAGCCAGGAAGCTGAGAACCCCCAGCACCAGCGGTCCAATCACAGGGCTTAACATAATGGTGACTGACATGCGACCAGAAGTTGCGACGGTAACGCATCCTGTTATTTGAAAACAAGAAGATGATTCGTTTAGCGTTATCCTATTGCGTGAGAGGGAAGGTTACGCATCCTGCTACTTGAAAACAAGAAGATGATTCGTTTAGCGTTATCCTATTGCGGGGAGGGAATTTGAAAGACAACTGTTTATCCCACCCCTCCGATTGAGCCCTGTCTACGGTGAGTGTCCAGACCCTACATCTTGATGTGGGTCTGGCTCGTCAGGCTATGCCCCATCCCCTCCTTCCTTGTTCCTCTGCAGATATACTGATCTACCTAACAGGAAATGATGTCACTCTCCTACTAGCCACAGGACTTCTCATTCTCCTTACACTCCCTCTGATCACTGACCATTTGAAGAGGCTAAGTCGTGATATGTAAAAGTCCTTGATATAAATATATTGCTACAAAATATGAACGCAACTCCGATACAATCTCGAGGAAACGCACCAACAGGAATTTGTAGACAGAATTTGTAGATTTTTTTTTTTGGGGGGGGGAGGGGGGGGAGGGGGGGGTTAATCACCTGTAGAGGGCCACTCAGAGAATGGAGGAAGTGTCGTTCATCATGTTATGAGGCTGTGTGCCATTAAAATGATTTTGGAAATGTTATGTTAATAAATAAACTCTGAAGGGTGTCTTTAACTATCTGAATTTCACAAATTAGTATAGCTCAAATGTACACTTAATTATTGAAAGCACCTGGGGCCTGTGTCCACCAATCACGTTTCGCCCTCAACCTCATTTCCAGAGCGCTTCAGCCAAGTGTTTATTGTTGCTAGGTTACAGTTGTATTTGGTCGTGGTTGGATTGGTCGTCAAGAGAGAAGTGACATTGACGAGCCCAGTAGGCCTACTGCTCTAAAAGTTGAATAGATTTCAACTTCCAGCACTCTGAGCACTGCAGGGGAAAAAACGGTCAGCGCCGAGGGCTTTTTCTCTGCCGATGGCACAAAGCACTGTGAAAGCTGAATTTCATAGGATCTGTATAGAAAATAGCCACTGTCTGCGCAAAAAAAAAAACGCAATTTGTGGACACAGACCCAAAGACTAGGTTCTATATCTTTTGAGCCTGGTATCTTCTGTCTTTATCCTTAGGATGGTCTTCTAAGCTGGGCAGCGATGATCAAAAGGAACTGTAATACAGGAACATTTTCCAAACTATCTTATCTCCAGTCTGATGAACAGATAGACAGAGCAGTGTGTGTCTTTGCAGTTTATGAGCCAGTGGTCCAGCAGAGCCAGCAGGTCGAGTTTAGCCTGACTGACGTCAGCCAGCTTGGAAACAATTTTATTATTATTTGCTCCATGAAGCCGAAGATGCTTTAATAGTACCTCACCCTGTGATATTGTTGACCCTAATAAACATGTAATGCCCTTGTAAAAATGCATGTATGTCTGCCATGCAATGTCTGTTTTGTGATAAAAACCCAGGTGAAGACTGATTTCAAAGAAGTGGAAGTGATATGCGGCAGATATTATACCATTCCATCATGACTCTGATCATATCCCCAGTGGTGTTAAGTGGTTTAGTATGGTAAGGCTTAGCTACTGTTTATATTCCCATGAAGTACACTGTCTTTTCAAACTGCATGAGCCTCACACTCAGTCACAAATGATAACTCTTTTGTTTCTGTCATTGTGCACATCCTTGTACTGATAGTCAGACAGTTAAAACTACAATGAATACTGAAATGATGCCAAGCACCTTTTCGCCTTTTTAAGTGGTGTTGACAGATTACGGATTTCATGGTTTGGGGCATTTCTATGTCAGGCTCTTTTCAATGGTGGCTAGCAGCACATTCAGCTACTTAGCCACAGAGGGAAGGAGATTAGAATAGTTTATTAAATTAGCCCTTGAGTGCTGACTAGATGCACTGCCCAAAATAATGTGTTCAGGATTGTTCAGCCCCTTGCTGATGCTAAAACGTGACTGTCGGCTTCGCTCTCGCAGTGTAAACATATTTCCGCATTGTCCCATGAGTGTGCAATATTACGATAAAGGGAAACCATCTTATGAGTAGGCTACTAGCACAAGGGAGGTATCGGTAGATAAGTGGTACTGGACAATTCCCATTAACGTGTTTAATACTGGACAATTCCCATAGCGTGTTTAAATTCTTAAGTTCTTAATCATCACCAGCACTAGATTGGATTCTATTTTTCTATGAAAATCTCGTCTTAACTTGAATTGCAAAGGCGTGTGACTCTCACTATACCCCTTAAATAATGTGTTCAAATGCGTTCAAATAAACCTCAAACTGGTCCTTAGATACTGTAACTGCATCGTAACCAGACCTCACAGAAAATATTCAGAGCAAGAATTACGTTATTTTGATGTTGATGATGATGGTGGTGGATATTATACTCATGTTGCTAAAGAAAACAGAGATGGTGACACAACGAGGGTAATTTGGGTGGTGGTGGTGGTGTGTGGGTGTGGGTGTGGGTGTGGGTGTGTGTGTGGTGGTGGTGGTGGGGGGGGGGTGTCCCATGAGTAGGCTCCTGCTGCCCGCAGGTGTTTCTGGAGCTTCTAAAACGGGAGGTGCTCAGGGTGACCTCCTTATCATGACCAGTCCGCTGAGTATAGGCCTCCAGCTGGGGCTGCTCTTCTGAGAGAGAACACTCACACACGGTCACACACACACACACACACACACACACACACACACACACACACACACACACACACACACACACACACACACACACACACACACACACACACACACACACACACACACACACACACACACACACACACACACACACACACACACACACACATACACACACACACAGTCATTCACCCCAAGCATATACTGCTCAGGCAGCAAACACTACACACATATATTAGCAGCTTCACAACACACACAATGTCTCTCTGTCTCTCTCTCTCTCTCTCTCTCTCTCTCTCTCTCTCTCTCACACACACACACACACACACACACACCTCACATACGCAAACAATCACACACAAAAGAACATACACACACATTCACATTTACAGACACGCACGCACACACTCACAAACACACACACACACATACTCTCTCTCTCTCTATCTCTATATCTCTCTCTCAGACACACGCACAAACATTGAGGGCCCAATGCACTGTACGTACTGTACATCATTATGAGACTATAGCATTATCAGTGCCATGGCCCATCCCTGCATGGCCAACCCGCAGAGAAACTGCACACTGTGACACTGTGACTTCTGACACAACCTTAACTTTGCAAACTTTACAAAGACGCAAAGCAGGTGCTCTAGCCTAAAGCGATTCTGTTGCGTTCTGACAGTTTCTCTTATTGACACATTTCAACCGCAATTTGGATTAACACCTGTTTTTACTAGGTGGAAACATATCAGTGCAAAATAGCTTTCATGGGCACAGAAGTCCAGAATCAGTCAGAGTAAACATAGTGTTATCCAATTGCGTGCAGTGAGATTTTCAAACACATTTTCAAACGGTGCCGCCCCTCAAGTTGGGCCGTTTTCATTATTCATGGCCAGACCCTTAATCTGAAAGATTCCAGGGTCTGGTTTACTACCAGGCTACAATGCTGCCTGTTTGTACATAGATGTTTTTATGTGCACGTTGAGAAACAAATACGCCTGAAGTGGGCGCAAAAGCATTAGTACATCTGGGCCTGTGTGCACATCGATGTGTTATTTACTACAGCCCTCAAATAGAAAGCACACACAAGCACCAGGAGAAGATAAAAAATAAAAAATAAAACATATAAAGCTGAGAAAGTTTCTTTCAGGTCAGGCGTGCGGCATCAAGGGAGGACATCACAAGACACACAACAAGGGTGAGAGAGCAGCCCCACCTCGCCAGTGCCCCAGGCAATATGTCTCCGCCAAGCCCTCCGGCCCATCCATCAAGTTCACCCCTTCAGTCCATCCCTGTCTATCTCCCCCAGAGAAGGCCTGGCCTGGCCTGACTACACACACACACACACACACACACACACAGACACAGACACCTATAAACAAATTCAAATACACAGCCACCATGCTTTTGTGTGGCTATGTGTCCCATAGAAGGACAGAGCAGTGTCTGAATCAAACGTCACCTTGGAGACACCAAAAAAAACAAAAGCCAAACAAAAAAAGCCACAACAAAGAAAGAAAAAGAGTACAGGTCCAGGTGCCCATGGGGGTCCCAGTCCGAGTCTGACCGGGGTCATTTCCCGGTCTCTCTCTCCCACTCGCTTCCTGTCTGCCTCCTCACTGTCCTATCTTAATAAAGTCAAAAAGAGTTATTTCTTACAATTGTATTTTATTTTCAATAGGCCTAATCTTAAATTGGTTGATTTATTCATTGCTGGCTTTTGGGTTACTGCATGGTTTGTGAATGGACACTCTTTCACCGTGGTGGAGGCATGAGAAACCAACACATCATCAACATCAGTCATACGTTCAGCATTTTTTATCAGGCTCTTATAGGTTTTTGCCCACAAATCGATATTTCAAACCAGGAAGAGAGCGGTATTTAGCGGTAAGTGAAATGATTTGATTAATGTATACTACGTGTTCAGAGCATTCACTCACCATCGTTATCTCATTTTTGACAGAGGTGACGTTTATTGGGTGTTGTATCTGAACTCGTCATCTGTTCCACTGCTATCAGCGTGCTGTAATTTTCATGACGCAACTCCCTTCTCCACCACCTGTTCTGGTCCTTTTGTCCAGGGGATGGGCTCTGTGCCGTCCTCCCGATTCCAGAAGGATTTTGAAGGTCATGTTCCAAGGCTGGGACAGAGGACCAGAGCATATGCCAAAAACTCTAACCATCTGTACTGAACTGTTGTCCTTCAACTTCCACAAGCCCCACTGAGGATATACATTTCCAAAAATGTCACTCCTGCGTGCTGAGTCTGCCTCATAAAAGGTCTTTTAAGATCTGATGCTTAGCTGTATTAGGATCTGACAGCCAAACGATGGAGTCCCAGAATCACTGTTCTGAGGTGAATGGGAACAACCCTACTCCAAAGCAAAGCATGACATGAATGGGTTTCCTGTGAGGTTAGGTGTTATTTGAGCACCGTAGGAGGGGAGCACTTTGTGTGGAGACACCTCATCTAAAATTTTTGTTTCAAAGTGGAGTGGCACTTGACACAAACAAGAAGGAAACACTATGTCGTTTTTTACCTTAAAATGATGGCTTTAAAGTCATTTTTATAGGGCACTTATTTCCAACAGGCAGGATTGCATCGCTGCCATTGCCACTAAGCACCCAGATCGACTGGTATTGAACTAATTTAAGTGTATTCTGCAGACTGTGGTGTGCCCGATGTGTTGAAAATTGTTGCGATGGGTAAGTACCCATTCTTAAATTATGCTGGTTTAAATCCTGCCTGCAACATGACAAAAGCACTCGCCTTTGCTGCTCTCTGAAATAAGCTACCACTTTGAGCTTCATTAAGTTTAAACGTAATAAAGTTCCCACTTACATTCACTCTATATTTGCCCATCATGGTCTGCCGACATACATAACGCATAATGCATAATATAAAATACATTCTCTTCAGTTTGATCAAAGGTATACTCAGAAAGTCTATTAAAGGTTCTCCGTTTGATAAGCATTGATCCAACTTTTGACCGTTTCTTCAAATCTTCACTGCTAACCATACTCCCAGGGCTATCGGACATGACAGCTCAGCTTCCGGCAGGCAGTGGCAGTGCGTGTAAAAATACTCCTGGCTTATACGCCACATGATCAGAGACATACATGTGTTCAAGGACTGTGACCCCACACCTCAGCTGTGAAAACCTCACTCTCCTCGCTCAAGTCTCCCTGTGAGACGCATGCCGCCAACACCTCCAGAGTCTGAGCGCTCGCTTCACATGTCACGTCTGACAACTTTGTCAATACCCATAACTCAGTGAAGCGCATGACATTAACACGTACACGCACACACACACACACACACACACACACACACACACACACACACGTAGGTAGGTAGGCAGGCAGGCAGGCAGGCAGGCAGGCATGCACACATGCACATATACACACATATGTGTGGGGCACAAGCACACCCAAAGACATACTGTACACTGAGGCATCATTACAGTTAATAACAGTGCACACTTTTGTCACTTTATGGAAAGAAGTGAAAAAAACCACACGCACGCACGCACGCACGCACGCACACACACACACACACACACACACACACACACACACACACACACACACACACACACACACACACACACACACATACACACTCACACACATATAACTGAAGGTATAGAGCACAAGCACACCCAAAGACATACTGTACACTGAGGCATCATTACAGTTAATAACAGTGCACACTTTTGTCACATAATGGAAAGAAGTGAAAAAAAACAGATGCACGCACGCACGCACGCACGCACGCACGCACATACACACACACACACACACACACACACACACACCCTATCTCTCCCTCTCTTCCTCGCTCTCTGCCTGAAGACTCACACCGCCTTTCAGCACCCTTGATTCACACTGTCATGGCGAGAAGTGGAACTAACCAGGCGAGAGAGCACTTATCCTTGGTGTGTGTCCCCACACGCTTGCTTTCACAATCACTCTAATAATATGTATGTTTATATCTGTGTGTGTGTGTGTGTGTGTGTGTTTGTGTACGTGTGAGGGAGGGTGATAAGAGATGAGTGTGAGGGAGGATGGTAAAAGAGAAGGAGGATGGGGGGATGTAGAGTGGGTGTGGAAGAGGAGAAGTGGAAGAGTGAGAGAGGAGAAAATGATGGAGATAAATTGTTAATACAATCAGCGATACAGCGATAGCCTCCCATTGGCAACACTTATATGGACGGCGCGGAGCGAAACCGCTAATATCCGACCCACGCCTTTATCACCATTACCGCTTCCTGTGCTCACCGGCAGTCCTGACTATAGCGAGGAGCCGAGCAGCGGCATCATTCAGGCAGCGGAATATCTGGGGGAAAATCAACTCCGGCATCCCTCCCCTCCCCTGTCCTCTCCCCCTCCCCACCATCCCTGTTTACATACGACTCCGAGATAAGAGTGGAGGAGAGACAGAAGTGTGTGTGTGCTCGCGGAGCCTCCATCTGTAACACAACACAGATGAGGAGGAGTGATAAATGTGGTAAGCGCAGGCTGATGCGTGATCAGTGCTTATAACAGAAAAGCCATTATCCTTACAGTCCAATGGGCTCAGGCTTTCAGCGGCTCACCTGCACCGCTAATAAAGCCGACGCTGGATTGTTAGTGGATTATGCAACTCGAGTGTTTGGGTCATAAAGCAAATGTAATTCCTCTTAGCAAGCCGCACCACCCTCTACCACTCGCTCTATTCTAGTGATGACTGATGACATGCCCGTTCCAAATGTCCTTGATGTTGAATGGTATATGCTTTCTAAATGCTGTGGCAAATGTTCTTATTGCACAGTATTTCCACCTCAGGCAAAATACACGGTAGCATTATATGACAGACAATGAGCAATTTATGTGACAGACAAAGTGCAGTTGCTCAATGAGTTAAGTATCTCATGCATAAGCTACAGCTAATGTGCACGTGGGTGCATTGAGCAGACCCACCAATGCTTGTGCCCATAGGATCTTGCTCAATCGATTAGATTAGCAAATATGTTTTGCTTCATTGCTAAATTACCTTTAATTGGGCTTTAGACTTGCTTTCCATTTCCAAGGGCCCAGTCAGTAATCTACCACAAAACCCTACATTCTCCAAACATTCAAACTACATATCAGAGGCACTTACATTCTATGTGATCTTTCTCATGGCCTTTTTTGTTAGTTCCTCTCAACAGAATCTAACTTGTGGCCCAATTCGCCTATAGAGATCGCTAAGACATGTGACCAAAGTCATCAAAACACAAAGAATTATGGGTACGTTTGGCTCGCCTGATGCCAGCCCATGTAAACTAGTGGGTCTGGGTCTATGATCTGGCATGATAATAATGAAAACTAAGCGTGAAAAAATTGTGTGAAAAACATTTATAATCTCGCGCTTCCTTAGTGCTGCTATCCAAGCCATTCTTCGCCTTTTTGTCACCTCTGAAACATGACGTATACTATTATTTTTCCACGCTGGAAAACTATAAAAGATAAGCTTCATGTTACTCTATTGAATTTTATAACACAGCAGGTAAACGGCATTTCGACAACTGCACTTCGTTGTTCCCGCACGTCAGTAAAACAACTTAATTTTGGGGCACCTATTCCCAAAATGCGTTGCGTTTTACGTCACGTTCTCAATCTCTATAGCCTTTGCAGAGTTGCTTTTTGGTTTCAGTCAGGTAAGCTGTGCCCATCTGTGATCCAGGTGTGCCACTGTCTCCTGAAAAGTATTATCATGTTTTGCTTTTTTTGTGCCTCGAATATCAGTGCTATACTTGGAGAAATCCCAACTGCAACACACTTAAATGGAGGGGGAAAAACAGGACCTTGAGTTGGAAGAGCAACAGTGACCCCTACAGTATCAGATTGGTAGTGCAGCCCTGTTGCCTGAATTGTATGGTTCCATGATTTATGCAACACTAGCCACTGAAAGATATATAAAGGCAAAGCGGGAGAGCAGTCTGAACTGGTCAATATGTTTTTTGAGTCCAGAGGTTTGTTCCATGCGAATGTCTGTTTTTATGGTCTCTGCGCTGTCCGAGGCTGACCTGCCTCCGGGTTATGGTCCACTGGGCATGAAATTGACCAAGTAATCATGGCTCAGCACATTGCATTGTTGTCAGCAACACCATGTGCAATAGCCAAGGGCTGGACATAGACTGCAAATAATACAGCTACTCATGGAATAGCGATTAAAAAGTGATGTATACAATTACACTTTTTCCATGCAATACTATCTGAGAAGATAGTTGCAGGGCAATTCCATGTGACAGTACAGTACTTGCAACCTTGGCAGTGGCAGTGACAGTGACAGTGTTATTGTGGAACCTGAATCTAAATTTTCTGTGTAGTGTCTTGAATTGTTGTGTATTTCATGATGAGCTTAAATAAAGGGGTCAGTGCAAGTCTGTGAATGAAACAAAGGAATACCCCAGTGTTTGCATCTGAAGGCAGCCACGGAGCTTGGAGGTTCAACCCAAATTGATAAATATGCCGGTACAGTTTGTTGTCATGGATCCCTTGCCCTCTGACCCCATTCACACACCTAGTAAACGTGCAAATTGATCTGAAATGGCCCGAGATGGGCAATTATGGATCCCTGCTGGCGGCAGTGGAGAGAGGAGGTGAAGAGTCCAGGCACATATTGACCATGTCAGCAATCCTCCGCAAAATAAGCGGCAAAGGTCCTCAGGGAGATCAAACAAAAAAACAATGGAGGGTCAGTTGAAGTGATTGGAGTTTAATGAGAGGCGACTCTGAAATTGCTTATTTCAACTTATAGCTGCCGTACCCTCCGGTCAGCCGAGAAAGAAGTAGAGTACGACTGGACCACTCAAGCTACACCTGAATATGAAGTCCTCCCCTTGCATGATCAAAAAATAATTAAAGGCTTTGATTGCACTGATTTCCAGGAAAGATCAGCAAATGCTACGCATTGACTGCATAAAATAGTAATCATTGGCAACCATGTGGAGTGGATACTTACCATAACCCTGGTAACCTCATTATGTAGAGGGCTGAAATTTCTTAGGGCCATAATGCAATTTATGCATCGAGCGTGCACCCCTGCGCATATTAATTTGGCAATAAAATATGCTCAGTTAAACTGTGGCCCAAATCGCAGGCCAGGTATAGTAGTCTATACGCTCCAGGGGGGAGACAATAACACCTGTGCAAAACTTACAAACGATCTGACAGGCAGTCAGGGACCAAGCTGACAGAGCACACACCTAACACACACACACACATACGCACGCACACACACTTGTGGAATGGAACGACAAGCTATCACACAGTGTAAAATCACTGCAACGTGATGTAACAGCGATATACATTTTGTAACCACATGAAAGGGGGCCGGTAAACAATAGCAGCACAGGTCGTTTGGATGGGGAGGCGAGGCGGCGCAAATCAAGATGGAAGCATGTGAGCCTGAGGCGCCGGGGAACATGAATAGACCCACTTCCATGGTTTATTAATGGGGCTTTGCAACTTACAGAGGGCCAAGGGGACGGGGCAAGGAGGGGGGTGGAGGGGGGGGTGTTGAGCCCTAGTTCCATGGATTCAGATTGACATCCCATAATTACACGGGTTGAAAACTGATAGATACAGAAGAACAGCGATGTTTCATCCTGTCAAGTCTCTGACCAGCAGAAGGGATGAAGGCGTGGAAACGGGCCGGGGGGAGTCCTGGGCCTTTAAATATTTAAGTGTCCGAGTTCTCTGCTCCCTGACATGCTTCGGGAGTGACATGTTTAAAATATCATGACACAGAAAAGGAGGCTGTCATTTATTGATGTCAGGGGATAAGTGTCAGGGGATGAGAAACTTGGCAAGGCCAAACAAGGGCAAACTACTTTGGTATTCGGCAAGTGAAGAACAGCCACTGAAAATTATGCCGTCAAAACAGTCAAATTATTCCTTTAAACAAACTTTTCATCCCATAGTGGCCATTTTAACCAAGAGCTTATTTCATATCGCTTAGATGTAACGTAACAAAACATGGATATTACTGGAGAAAGAAATATCTCCTCATTTTCCACGGCCAAGATAAAGCCACAAATCAGTGATGTTTTAGAGAAAGAAATGCAAACTGGTGTGAGTGTGATTATGTAACTGTTTGAGCATGATAACCACACAGACTCTTTGAAGCAGGGTTGTAGAAATTTAAACATCAGGAAGCATCACCATGGCATGGACTACCTTAGGCACTATTAATCCAACTATCAGTATTTTCCAGCTCATTTCAATGTGTTTTACAGCACTGATAACACTGTGCCTGGCACTGCATAGCCAGCAGCAATACCATATCAGCCCTTTTATTGTTTTCCATCCAACCAGGTTATACAAAAACTTCAACAATATTCCTTACCGGGGCCCTACTTTTCCCAAGCCAAATAATCCACACAAACACACACCCACACATTCAGCCACCTTCTCGCTCACACAAACACAGACACACACACGGGGGCTGTGTGAGAAACAGCAGAGAAGACCTTGACACATCTGTTCTAATATCAGTCTCCCGCGGGAGCTGTGCCCGTTCAGAGTTCAGCCGCACATAGGGATGAGCGATGATGGGCCTTATTGAAATCGTTACCATTTTCTCACCGCAATCTCTCCTCGCCATGGCCCTCGCCGCCAGCCTTATTGCCCCAGTCGTCTCTCACCCACAGCCGGCAAAACATAAGTGAAAAAAAAAATATGGAGGGAAAAAAAACACGATAGCGAAGAATGAGAAGGCTATAATGCTGTCATACCTACACCATGCATACAGTCACAAGGTGCAATTTTGGTTGTTCAGTCAGACAGGCATTGCACATTTTCCCCCCCAAGTTATTTCCAACCGAACAGGCCACACTATGGCAGACTGCAGCAATAACAAAGGGTCCAAGGGTTGGATTTATGGACACCTCTATCTCAGAATAAAGAATAAAAAACCTTTACATCCAATTTAGTTCATGTTAGTAAGGCTCAGAGCAAAATGATAAACATTCTCTGGCCATCCATTACTTTAAAGTCGCCTGGGGATGGGGGTGGTTGGGAGGGGGTGGGGGGGGGGTATGAAAACATTTCAGAAGTCCAATTTAAGATGCGGAGACGCAGGGAGTGAGATTACCACAGGAAATCACACACACACACACACACACACACACACACACACACACTCCGTCTCTCTCATTACGAGCACATCAGAAGGAGAGGGGCCTAAAAGTGTATCACGCTGCTAGCTTAATTAGCCTTCCTAATGAATGTGTCCTTTGCTCTAAAGACATCTGGGAGAGAATGACACTCGGGGAGAAAAGAGAGGAGGATGACACACTACTCCTGCAGTGGACCTGCCACAGGACAATAGCACCAGACCCACACCATGGTCACTCTCAGTGGGAGGCAGGGGTCACTACGGCATCATCAAAGGACAATGTGTGCAGATAGATAGATGGTCTGAAAGGCAGTAGACAGGAGATATACAGGTGGACACAGAGACAGATAAACTAAAGGTTAGTTTGTTGACAGTGCTGTGATGGTACAACGTTGAAGGCTCAACACATTTTTGAGCGTTATCGAGTTTCCATAACAACTTGCAGTCTAGAAACGAAAGTAAACACAGCACCGTGACCACGGAAACACACAATAGAACTCAAATCCAATCAGAATATGTAAGTTCTGCGACACCCTTGGCCTAGCAGAAATGAATGGCGTCTTTTTCTCTATTTTATCACTCGACCCTTCTCGCCTGCACCAAAAAAATGGTTTTAACAGATAGACGGACTATCTGAAAGGCAGGCAGGCAGGCAGACATGCAGCAAGACTAGAACATAAAGAAACACAAGAGTAATGGAAATGAGAGACAGGCCATGAGTAGTTACATGAGTTACTATACAGCTATAAATGTGCAAATGTACTAGCATCTTGCTGTCAGTAACTCTTAACACATTAGCATTATACCAAACATATCACAAGTACAGACCCTGTAGAGACTGCTTACCAGTTTACCACACATGAAATCGCAAGGATCCCAGTTCTGTAAGTCTCAAGTCAGATGGCCATAATCAGTTCTCCCATTCACAGTGAAATCTCATCTTCCCTGCTGTAATAAAAGAAAGAGACTGGACATGGAGTGTTATTTAATCATGATCTTCACGCTGTAGAGGCACATCATTGGAGAGAAGAGCACTTTCTCTTTTTCCTCTTTCTTTCTATCCTTTTTGTGTGTGTGTGTGTGTGTGTGTGTGTGTGTGTGTGTGTGTGTGTGTGTGTGTGTGAGCTGTCCCACAGCGCTGGCTTTTGGATTGGTGTGTGTGTGTGGGGGGGGTGAAAGAGGCACAGGAATTACCTCTGACTGTCTGCTGTCATTACTCCCCAGCTGAATGGCACTTAAACTTACATTTCCAACCTCTTCACAGAATCATACCACAAATTGACTGCTAATGCAGCCAAGAGATGAAGATTACGGGAGGCCATTTTTGGTAGAAGTCTGAGTGAGAGGCTCTCCGTCATATACAGGGCCTGTGAGAGGGTGTTTTTTAGTGAAGGGGTTGTGTGTGTGTGTGTGTGTGTGTGTGTGTGTGTGTGTGTGTGCATGTGTATATGTGTATGCAAGTGTGTTTGTGCATGTGTTGGAATATGTGAGTGTCTAAATGGGTGGGAATGTACTTTGTCCGTGTGCGTGTGTGTGTGTGTGTGTGTGTGTGTGTGTGTGTGTACATGTGTCTGTGTGTGTGTGTGTGTGTGTGTGTGTTGCGAGTGGAAGGGGGGGGGGTGTTTCAGTGAGAATCTCTCTCCTCAGCCTTAATTGGGGAGCACCGCAGTTGACCTGATTATAATTACCAGGCAGCCTTGCCAGATCTGTTTGTCACTATTTGTCGTCAAGCAGAAATGAAGGGCACCAACGTGGCGTGTCTTGGAGAGCTAAAGTGCTGGAGAGAGCTGGAGGCCGCATACCGCAATCATTTCACACTGAGGACGAGTTGAAATGCTGTAAAAAGGCACAAGGGAGCCAGTCGAGGTGGATGCCCAAATGGGCAAGAATTTTTTTTCTTACTTATTTCAAAGAGAGAATGGTCTTGTTCATTTTCCATCCAGCTTTGTCCAGTAATCATCTGGGTCTGTTAGGCAAAGCCAGATAGGGAGAGAGAGAGAGAATGAAGGTGGAAATAAATTAAGAAAGAGAGAGAAAAAGTAAAAAGAGGGGGAGGGAAAAGAGAAAGGAAGAAAGAGAAAGGGGGAGAGAGGCTGTATTGGAGAAGGCATTTAAAGATTATATCACATTGCTCGACTTCAGTGCTCTGACGACTTCCATGGTAATATGCCCACCAATCTGAACTTTATGCAAAGCTTGGCATTTAAAGTGATGAAATATGGGTGTGCGTGCGTGTGTGTGTGTGTGTGTGTGTGTGTGTGTGTGTGTGTGTGTGTGTGTGTGTGAGTATGCGTATGTTTGTGGGCCCGTAATAACATTTAGATGAAAAAATCACTGCACTCCATCAAAGGATGAATAGACTGGGGCATGGAAGAACACACACACACACACACAGAGACACACAGAGACACACACACATACACACACACACACACACATAGAATCAGAAGAGACAATAGGGCTCGTCTACAAAGCACAGTCTGTCCGACCACCTTTCTGCCCTGCAAATCCTCTATCTTCCCTCTCTCACACTGCCACCGCCGCCTGCTGTGCCTCACAACACGGCTTGCCTACCGAGTGGGGGAGACGGGGGTTGCCAGGTTTGGTCAGCGAAAGAAAGGATACAGCAGAAGAGGGATGCTCCCCACCTCAAAGAGAGGAACACAGACTCCACGTCAACTCTGGCAAACCTATATGGTGCCAACAGAGGACCACTGATGGGTATTATGACTACCTATGGTGCAGCCCAACCCAGTGCATCTGAATCCCATCAATGTGATAGGCATTTCATCTATGAGACAGAATAGCATTTGTATGGGAGAAATGGAGAGATTAAAGGGACTGTGTGGGGTTGGTTAGAGTAAGCAGGGGGTGTTAGATGAATTCTCATTATTATCCTCTTCCTCTTTCCCTTTCTCTTCCATCTTTCCCTTTATTTTATTTCACCACCACTAACTATCAAGTGAAGCTGTGACCATAATTCAGCGATGCCTTCTGCGTGCTCCCACTTACATAAATCCTATCATCCATACGAAAATCCCAATATCGTGGTGACCAACAGACGACCAATAAATAGCGTAGGTGCCTAGATAAGAGTGTTTATATGCGCCTAATTACCTCTTATCAGCTCCCATTTACAGCACGCGATCATGTCATTACACTGCAAGACAAAATGAAGTCCAGAGGTCATTCTCCTTCACGACTGCAGCGCCGGTTCGGTAAATTACACACAATTGAAGGAGTAAAAGTATATATCTGTGTGTTGATGATACCTCATTATGTTCCTGATGGAGCTTGGATAATTCATTTGATACTGATTTCATAAAATACTGGAAGGCTCCCGGGCCAAATTGTGTGATTAAGCATTAAATATGGTGCACAGTCTTTCTAGCTCATACGGTATCTAATAGTGAACCTTCTTTTGCTTTCATCTTTGATTTCCTTCACAATGACAATATATTCGGTCTTTTTTATTGTCTTAAATAACTCCCCTGTCTTTTTCCCTGTCAATTGCTGCTCCCCGCTCAATACACACACTTTCTTTAATGATCAAGAAGCATCCAGCCAACTATTCTCCCTAGACTATTCTCAAGCCTATAGTTGTTGAAACATTTACTTAAATCTATGACACATACCTTTTCATAAAACTAAAAGAACTGAAACGCATGCAGCTGTGTGCATCGCATGCTTGGCCTTTCAACTGTAGCAGAGGAATCTCTGGGTAACACCTGCGAGTAGACAACCACAGGCAACTGACCCCTGCTGTGACCGTCACTCTTGCATGCCAAATTTCAGACTGTGTGGCACCTCAATGCCAGCATTGTGCCCGCTTCACCTGGACTCACATCCAGGTGCTGAAACGACCCTCTGATAATGCTGTGGAGAGAGAGAGAGAGAGAGAGAGAGAGAGAGAGAGAGAGAGAGAGTGTGTGTGTGTGTGTGTGTGAGAGAGAGAGAGAGAGAGTGTGTGTGTGTGTGTGTGTGTGTGTGTGTGTGTGTGTGTGTGAGAGAGAGAGAGAGAGAGAGTGTGTGTGTGTGTGTGTGTGTGTGTGAGAGAGAGAGAGAGAGAGTGTGTGTGTGTGTGTGTGTGAGAGAGAGAGAGAGAGTGTGTGTGTGTGTGAGAGAGAGAGAGAGAGAGAGAGACAGAGGTGTTTTTTGTGTTATATGAAAACATATGAGATATGAGCTCTGTGTGTATTGTTGTTTTTGAGTATCTGTATGTGTTTGTATGCATATGTACTTTATGTATTGTCCTTTTGTATCCTTTTTGTTCTGTGTTTTTGTAAATGTCTTTGGGTAAATAGAAAAGCGCTATATAAAACCTGTATAAGATGTATTATTATTGTTATTATTAGCTATAGCCAGGCATTTTTCCCCGTAGACAGAGGGCTGAGAAGACCCGTTGTTTGAACATATGCGCTGCCACCCTATCTGCACCCTGTATCGACACAAAAGCGATATACTCAGCTATGATATGTGGCTTAGACATCCCCCTCCATATTTCAGGCTTGGCGACTGAATATTTGCTGGGAATTTGGGTACAAGAGGTTTATCGCTGCAATCATTTGCAGCCTTTTTTTTTTTAACAAAACAATGGAAAATCTCTATCTTTTTTCCCTTCTTCACTTGGCTCTGAATGCTTGACTCTCATTGTGGTAAAAAAAAAAGAGAGAAACTGTGTCCACTGCTGAAGCCAACTGAAATGTGTCCACACGCAGATAAGCATGCCCTGGTTTGGATCCCAAAACTGTGATACGTCGACTGATATTTGGATTGGTTGATTGGCTGGGTTAGGAATTGAACAGAATAAACACAATCGTAAGAGCTCGTTCGTTTGCCGCTGAACTATGGACACACTGAAACAGGATTAAATGGTTTCTGCATGGGGAAAATGAAGACCTTTCATAATGCTATCTACCACGCCAGATCACATGACATCACTCTACACAGAGAAAGCGAGGGGATTGTGAATGAGATCATCAATCGATATTGGCATCTACTTCAGCTATGGTTTCAATCCATTGTGAGGTATCATATTAAACAACATTTAGAGTGCATGATGCTGTGGAGAGTTCAATAACTGCAGCAATTACATGCCCAGATGTCGATCATACTTTTCTCCATTTTGTTGATGAAAATGGCTAAATCTCTCTCAGCATTTAAAAGCAATGATGATTAAAGGTTATCTTGCTGAATGAAGTTGAGCAGGCATGGTCCTTCAGGCTCTTAATTCTCATCCAATGATATAATAAACATGTTCTTGGTTTGAAGATTCTGATTTTACGCAGATATTTTATCATTAAGCTGTAACAGCTGTTCCTACTCTCTTCACTTTTAATTTCCTTGAAAACACACAATTTCTGCCACCACTCCACTAATACTGGTCTGGACATGACCATCATCTCAAATATTGTCTGTCAGCATGAAACGTGTTCTTAAGCGACCTGCGAAACGGGGAAACGGCACTTTAGCGGCATGTTACTCAGCCATCCATAGCGTGCTGCCTAGGTGAGAGATGAGACTACTGCTTGCGGCCGCCGCCGTTTTTTTGCCACGGAAGCCTCCCGGAAAAGTACTCTGCACTCCCGTCGACACTAACACACAAACGCTGTCCCGCTGGGCAATGCTCACTGACTGTGGGTGTCTCGTGTTTCAAGGACCTGTCAGTGGCTGGTCCCTTCCAGGCAAGTGACAGGCCCTGCCAGGAAAACCTACCCAGGATTGGTCGGTTTCCCCCTCCCGGGTTCGCTTGCGTGGGCTCGGGGGAGCGGTTGTTGGGCGAGTCCTGTCCCAATCTCTCAGCTCAGGCATCTGTTTCCGTTGTCTCAGGGGAAGTGCGTGATCTCCTCGCTCTGCTCGCTCTGG
>NC_085013.1:3389967-3504967 GCF_963854185.1 Sardina pilchardus
AGAAAAGAAAAGGAGAGGGGGAGACAGAGAGAAGAGATGGGTTTAGAGGGAGTGCTGAAAAACAGCAACAAAAAAAAGAAAGGAAGAAAACAAGAAAGGCGGTATCCGAAATAAGGAAAAGAGAGGAGGATAAAAGCAGACTGCAGCAGTCTCTATTCTTTCTCGTCCGTCTTCTGTGTTCAGCAGAAAAACAACCCAACACCTCTGCTGGGGCTGCAGAAAAACGCACCAGCTTTGTCCAGACCGTTTCCAAGCCATCTGCTTGTCTGCCAGTGAGCGGGAGAGGCATTAAACCTTAATGCAGCCATCTCTTAAAGGAGGGCATGATGGACACTGCCTGTCTCTCACTGCGCTGCCAACCATCTCATGCAGCAATTATCAGCCAGAGAGAAAAAGTACAGCCACCTATTCCCTGCAGTATTTTATTTCTACTTCATTTCTTAGCTTGACTCGCAATGCTTAGCTTACTTTAAAGGCTAAATGATTAGGAGCATCTATCATTCAGAAGTTAGTCATCTTATTTAATAAATGAAAAACAGACTGTAAAGGAGATTATGTTTGAGCCTACAAAAAAAGTTTGCAATCACAGTGAGTCCTCTGATGATACAACACAGCCAATCACACAAGGGCAATACAAATATCCTGCCTGGTGTCCACATTGAAAGCACTTTATCCTGGAATATTCATGTTGACTGGGTATGTTCCCGACTGCACAAGAGACTGTCTTTTAAGCTTTGTGCAGTCCGAGTCACATTTACCCATGAGGACATTATAGTCTGTCTGTCTGTCTGTCTGTCTGTCTGTCTGTCTCTCTGTATGAATCAATCCATCAATCTATCGATCGATCCATCTATCTCTATCCATCTTATATGACCCGAGGGCTTCTTATTCCACTCCATGCTTACATGTCGTCTCTTTGTTTCTGTCACCTTCATGGCCAGACTATCTTGCAGCAAGAAATATCTTTCAACTTAATGCATGGAATAGGAATACGCTCATTAAAAGGGAAATTCATTCAGTTCCTCCAACGTGCTGTCTGTTTACTGCGGATCATTTATTTGTGTTTAAGTGTTAGCCTGGCTAGATGTGTGGGCTAAAGCCTCCTCTTCCCGTTTGACTGTCCACATGAGGTAAATTGATTAATCTAATTGTACCAACGATCGTTTACACCAAGGGGTGTAAGACCTCCAATCTCCAATCAGGAAGTTAAGTGTTAGATGGCCAAAGGCTCGATCAGTATCCACCACCCACTCCTATAGTGACCGTTGCCTATGCAACATGCATCAGGCATTAGTAATTCACTGGCAGCTTCCTTACAGATTCAGTATTCTCTGAACATATAGCATAACCTTGCCGGCAACAAATTCACAGCAACCAAGGTCATATTACTTCAAAGCAGCAAAGATTACATGCTGATAATGATGTGTTTACACATTTCTCTTGACTTGTTGACAGTTACTGTGATTAAACAAAAAAACATAATGGCATGCACACATGCATGCATGTTCACACTACTTGATTTCTCTTTCTAATGCCTTTGCAGTTTGAATCAGTGAAGTCACAGTTGCCAAACTCCCCTACAAGAGATAATGATGACAAAGTTAGGTAATAGAGCTGCTTTAAAACTTGAGCTGTTATAAAACACCCATAACCTCTGTCTTCCTTGGGAACAGGTTAAGTTGGGTCACTCTGACAAGAAGAGGAAGTAGGAGGGTAAAAGCAGAGGGAGAGAGGGAGAGAGAGAGAGAGAGGGAGAGAGGGAGGGAGGGGGAGGGGGGTCTGGCAGGGAGAGCCACCCACAGCGGGACACCGACAAATGAGGCTCGCTGAGCGGAAACCGAAGTCGACAGTCTGTAACATCAGGTTTATTAAATCCCTATTTAACATCACTATGCATGTGGCCCTCCGTGCGCTGCCACTACCACAAGCCAGGCAGAGGCCACCGCGGTGGGGGGAGAGGGAGTGGTGGCTGCAGGATCTCAGCCCTAGCGGTAGGGGGAGGGGGGAGGGGGGAGGGGGGTATAGCTCTTCATTTTCTCTGAGTTAATTTCTGTCAGTCCCGGTCCATGGTTCATTTGTGGTCACTGCCACAGCTTGTTTCTGGGTGTGTTACAGACACCATTTTCATTTTGAGAAAAATCTCAGCAACAGAAGGTCGCCTAATTTTATTTCTGTATTATTTATTTTTGCATTTTTGGGAGAAAGGAGTGAGATAAAAACGTTTTGACTAAAATACACCTTTCCTAATAAATATATAGAGAGGAATACCACTTTCATTTACATACAATAAAAATTGCATGGAGCACAGAAAGACCTCCAAAACCCCCCTTTCCTCAGCTAATGTTTCAAGAAAACCTGTCTGTCAGGTCCTATTCTGAAACGCTTTTAACGCAACAGGCACCTGCCACTTGCTTTTAACGGTGAATGATCTTAGCTGTCACTCGTTCATGCCTGGGAGACCAGTATAGAGAATGTCTGCTGCAAGTACTACACTAATGGCTGCAGCAATAATAGAGAGAGAGAAATAGAGAAAGAGAGAGGAAGAGAGAGAGAGAGAAAGATAGAGAGAGAGGAGAGCAATCATGACGAAAAGTCACATCCATACAATCACAGAGCACTACATTTCAACCGACCCTGATGGCGACAATGTTACCTAAAGTACAGACAGACAACTTAAACGAGGAGTGAGGAGTTGTCGTGGAGCGGCCCGGATCTCTCTCTCTCTCTGGTCTCGTTCTCTTTCATTCTCTCCCTCACACTCTCTGACTCTCTGAAAGGAAACGAGCGTAGCCGCTGATTCAACGTTAGATCACCAAGTCCGAGCGGCCATTTCCAACATGGGGATTTTTCACCTGCTGACAGGCGAGCAATTAAAGCCGGCTGCACCGGCTAGCTGCAGCTTCGGGCCCCCGAAGCCTGCGACTGTAATGGGCGCCTGGGAACAAGTGGAGGCAAAGAATGAGAAGACTAATGTGATTAGGGAGCCCGAATTGCAATCTTGTCACACAGAGCAGGCCCTGGTCGCTCCGTATATACCCCCTCCCTCTCGCTCCCTCTCCATCCGAAGCAGGGGGTTGTGTGTGTGTGTGTGTGTGTGGGGGGAGTGTGGGTCATTTATCAAAGAGGCCCCGGTTACCGAGCGAGACAGGAGCTGACCAGATAAGCAGAGCTTGTTTCTCAGAAGTTATAACAGCATATAGAAAGGGAGAAGGAATGGTTGGGGGGGGGGGGGGGGGGGTTAACAAGTGGCTATTGCCACTCACCTCAATGTCACCAGCCACCACAACCCAGGAAAGATTAACTACTGGGTGGCGATAGAGTTAACAAGTCAGTATTTCTGTAGAGAGAACAGCTTATGAAATGCACTTTGAGGAGCGCTGTTCTCGTGTGCTTTTTTTTCTTGATAGGACACTGGCATCGACTGCAGTTTAGTTGTGTGTGTGTGTGTGAGTGTGTGTGTGTGTGTGTGTGTGTGTGTGTGCAGAGAAAGGAAGAGCATGAGCACCAACAGACGGTAATTGTGAAGAGTCAGCCTTTGGAAGAGAGAGCCCATTACTGCACCCCAGCTCTGCAGCCTTTTTGTAGAGATGAGCACTGACCGGCTCTCCATCCTCGGAAGACAAAGACGGGGCTGATCATTAAAGGACTTGTCCTGTGGGGAAACAACATTGGGGGAAAGAAAAAACAGTCGAAGAGAGAGAGAGAGAGAGAGAGAGAGAGAGAGAGAGAGAGGATGCAAGAGCAGAGTGGGAATCAGCTTTAACAAACACTTTTTAAAAAAAAAGGAGAAAAAAAGCCCTTAACGGCAGCCTCTCTGATTTATAACCTGAACAGTGGGGGGAACGGTTTCCATGGCAACCACCGTTATCTCTTTGATAGGCGCTGGCTGACTAGAAAACTGATGTGCAGGAATGGAGAGAGTGAGTGAAAAGAAGGAAAGAGGGAGGCAGAGAGAGAGAGAGCGAGAGAAACAGCACAGAGCCTCACCTGAGGCACAGAGGCATTTAAAAATAGAGCGCATGCAATTTGTGGCCATATGCAGAATCTGTCACATTTGGACGGGGAAGAGAGAAGAGCTCCACCAACATCGACTTATTAGAGGTGAATGTCACCTGCAATGTTCTGCCTTTATTTAATAATATAGACATTAGTCAGACTTCAGATGATTCACATGGCATCTACTATAGCAGCACAGTGACTTTTAATGAGCATTTTGAGACACTGGACAAGGTACAGCCAGTACTGCCGTGACAGTTGGCCATGACCTGACGACACACAGGACAAAAGTGCCCCAGTTAGATTTGTCATTGGGGAAACAGTGCCTGGGAACATCAGTCTGCTTGCTCTAACCATGAAAATCAGATTGTTTGTTCTGTACAAGCAGGCAAGCGAGTCTTATTTGATGTGAATGTTTTTGCCCGTGGCTGTGGGCTGAGAGAGAGAAGATAACAGACTGCCTGGAATCAAGGTTCTTTCAAACTTTTTCACTCACACATTTATAGCCGAGCAGTACCAAACAAAAACAGGACTTTTTTTTTTTTTTTTTTTAAATCAAGCAGAATGTTCCAGAGAAAAGTGTCTGGGAAAGAGACAAATGAGGCAAAGAGCGGTGTACCTCAGTCACATTTCTCACCAAGACAGACGGTGATGACCTTAAAAGGCTTATCTCTACACTGCACCCCTCAACCTTAACATTTTCTCTTCCACACAAAAGAAGAATATCCTCAACCTGTTTGTGTTAAAATATAGCTCAGAGCCACTCCCCGGGTCTCCCAATATTTACAAGCATATGAGAAACACAGCAGGCCCTATCTAAACAGCATGTCACAATATTTAACTGACTGGTTTTCATTGTAGAACACTGCTAGCATATAGTGGCAGGCAAAACTATCGTTCACTTTAAGGCAAGCCATGGCAGGTTTATTTGTCCATAGCAGAATTCATGAACATTTGCTATTCAAAGTACTTCACGAATGAACAGATAAAAGAACATCGCACATTTAAGGGGAATATCTTTGAGAGTGCAAGCAGGCACATTTTCCAGGGAGCTGCCCAAATCTCTGCAGAAAAATAAAATCAAAGTACAGTTTTTAATGATTCTGGCAGTGGTCAGGTTCGGCCAGAAACCAAGCAACACATTGCAGTGTGTGTGTGTGGGGGGGGGGGCTACTCTTGAGGCTCACAAGGCTATTTCCCTTCACTTTCAAGGCTAACAAGCACTCCTCTCCTTAATGCAACTTATCTACTTATCAATCCTTTTCCTAAGTACTGATCTCTGCTTTGACTACCTACTGTATATAATTTACTCCGCCTCTGCACATACTGTGCAATAAAAACATGAGCCAGGACTTACATTAAAGGAAGCCCATTATTTGTCCCCCCCCCCCCCCCCCCCCCCCCCCCCCACCCCCCCCCCCCCCCCACTGATGTGCGTCATGTTGGTTGGAATCGGCAAGGTCAGTTCTTTACTTCACGTCCTTGTGTTGGTCCGCCTCAGCGCTATACATTGTGCTTTGCATTGAGCATGCTCTCAAGGTAGAAAACAGTGTACACGGTCCGCTCTCCAGATTTGAATGACTTTGTGAGGATGTTTTTCTAAGCAGGAAGACTCTTCAGCCTTCAGTGTACCTGCAATGAGTGTGAATTAAACACTTTTTCCCCCTGCAGTCTTGTCGTAGAGCTGTCATTTCTAGGAATACATTTTTAAAGGTGAATTATGTAGGCCTACTTTTTAGCGGCATCTAGAGCAGAGGTTTAAGATTGCAATAAACCAACCAAATACCCTTCCCTACAACCTCCACCTTCATATCTGGGCATTGACCAAAACAGACACAGCACACAGCGGACTGACCAGAATTATGAATGAGGTAACTTTAATTACACTGCAAGTCAGCAGTGCATTTGACAATCTGTATAATCTGGAATTGGGCATTGCAAAACAACCAACCCCATATCCAAGGTAATCTAGGTGGCTAACTGCCTATGCCTTGTATCACTATTGGCTACAGTATACAGACACAGGTTAGTTTCAGAGAAAACAGTACTGTACAAGCTACTATCTGCAACCAACCAACTATACTACACATAAGTAATAAATTAGTAAATTCCTTTTTTTTTTTTAAATAAACCAACAGAATGCACCTTTATCTCCTGTATGCCTGTTCTCTCTCTCTGACCTTGGATCCAATAGTGGTCTCTGGTCACTGACCTTGAAGTGCATTTCACCCAGAAACACCATCCTCAGATGGTCAAATGTTCCTCCCTGGTGTTACGCATTTACCATGCGCATTACGGACCTAAAACTTATTTGAAAGCGATATCCAGCCTCCTCTCCCTTGCGTGTACGACACGTGTACGTGTGCATGCATGCGTGCGTGCGTGCGTGCGTGCGTGTATGTGTATGTGTATGTGTATGTGTATGTGTATGTGTATGTGTATGTGTATGTGTATATGTGTATATGTGTATATGTGTATATGTGTATGTGTATGTGGCCATAAATGCAACACCACTACACTTCTACAGTACTGACCCCCCAGGGCACTGCAGAACACAAAGTATGGGGAGACCTGGGTCTTTGAAGCAGCATCAGCCACAAGGCACACCACAAACAGCGGCTCCCGCTTGACAGCTCTGGTGACCAGCTCACTAGAGCCAAGGCTGTGTGGTTTCAGCCAGGCCATATCGACTGACCCACTTACTCTGGCCACGGCTACAAAAAGAATGGGATATTTACATTTCACTGGGCCAGCCAACACCACACACTTTCTGTGGGGGAGTGCTTATGTGTGTGTGTGTGTTCAAATTTTCAAGTGTGTATGTATGTGTTCATGTTTTTTTTCTTATGAATATCATGCACTGCTGTAGATAGATTTGCTATGGAAATAATGTGACATTTACAGTAATTTGTTTAGTTTACTTACATTTTTTTTTTTTTTTTTAAAGGAATGGATTTTTTATGAGACTAAGAGATTGTAGTATGTGGATGTCATTAACATATTTCCTTATATAACGCTTTGTGACAGTGGCAGACGTGCTACACGAAATGGGATGACTCAAGCTTGCCACAGATAAGCACCATGTCCTAGTTCTGAACCACAGGTACTCTCCTGAGTGAGGTACAGTCACATCCTGCAACTGCAATCTCTTGGGTGTGAGATCAAAACCCAAAAGCACAGAACAAGCTTGTGCAAACGTGTAAACCAATCAGGGTATAACGGCTTGCATATCGCACTCTTGCATACCAACTTTCACTTCTTCCACTTTCACTGATCCCTGTCAAAAAAACTATGAATCCTCTTCATGAAGGTTTATTGCTGGCTGTCATGGCAGATCATTCCATGGCAGTTATTTTTAAAAACAGATGTAATTGAGTACATATTTACATATCTCAGTCTAAAGGCAAACCAAACACTGCGATGCACAGCAGGAAGCAATATTTTATGTTGCGATACAGGACTCACTTCACAGTGAAATGCAAGCAAATGCGAGCTTAGTTGCCAAGCAATGTGCTTTCAACTTGCATAAGTTTGCCTTGACTGTCATAAGTTCAGGATAATCAACTCCATTAATTTCGCCCTCTTTTTGAGACTCATGGCAGACTTATGAGTTTTTATAAGGGAAAAGCAACTTAGTTCATCCATTTATAAGCTAAACAATGACTGGCTGAATTCACCCAAGCAACTCAAACTAGAGGACAAACTTGTACCACTTAAAATAAACATCCCCATCAACCACATTGGTTCTGCTGTTACATGTATCTTGGTATTGCACCAAAACACCAAAAGGCTCGCCGCCAGCAGGGACAGTGGGCTGAAATCTTTGAAGCTGTCCCTTGGCTCCCATGGGCCCTGAGTGTGTGACGAGAGACACATGATTACATTAAGCATCTCAGCACGACACAGCACAGTACTTTGCCCATGCAACTCCTCCAGGACAGAAAGCACGCTTAAAATCTTTCCATTTTGCCTGATTCTTTGTGTCAGCTGATTGCCAGGACTGATTTCATGGGTCCCTCGCGTTAGCTTAGCAACAAATGCACACACGAAGCCTGGCAGTGCCTCAGGGGTTGTTCAGAGACCTTCTGTCACAACATCTCTAAGGGCAGAGCCATCAGCGACACATCCCTTCAAATGGTACCCAGTACATTCAAAAAAACTCCTCTGATTCTGCCGGGTTCTTTTGAAAAAGAGATGCACTCAAGAGAACCGATCAATGTTCCTTTTATAGTGTGTTGGCGGAGGGATGAATTGATCCATGTAAATGTCATCAACCCTTCAGGGTTGAATGGGGATTGACGGCATCATTCTGTGACATGAAAATAGAAGGAGCATCTTGCATGGCAATTCCGAGGGTAAGCTCTTTTTACTTACCGATTTTACAACAGAAAGTAACAGGAAGATGTTGGGCAGGGCTATACTTTAGTCAGCAGAAAGCATATATTAATATCGATTTTGAGGGTATTTGTGTCCATTGGGTTGCACTTGTCAGCGTCCACAGAGTGAGCAAGGGATTTTTCTCTCTTTCTTTCTCCGCCCTCCTTCCTTCTTTCTTGACACTTTCCTGCTATGACCAAAGAATAAGGGAGACAGCATCAATTGCAGCTAAGATGACATATGCAAGGCTCAACCACTAACTTTAAAGTCACTGACGTCAATGTGGTTAAGGGCACTTTGTCTCTCCCCGCCACCGATACCTCACAACGTCCAGCCCATATACACCTCAATCCAAAAAAAAATAATTCCCACTCTCATTGTGAGGATTTGAAGGAAACATTAGGCGTTAACAGCATAAATCTTAGAGATCAGTTTGGCTACTCAGAGTGCAGTGTCCATTCTGAGGTGTAGCCACAGACAACGAAGGGATGGGGGGGGGGGGAGTTCTGGCAAGATCTCATAAACCCAGCTCAACCTTGTGGCTTTTGAAGCTTCAGGGGGGAAGAATCTTGCTATTGATCGGGAAATATCTGCCTGTTCTCTGCGCCGGAAGAGCTGCAAACCGCTGACCACTGAGAAAGCGGAGCCGCCGCCGGAGTCTCTGGCTGGCCAAGCAACAGCACACAGCACATCACCCAAGCCCCATTCTTCACACACACACACACACACACACACATAATGAAAGATTGGCCTTTACAACTGAGAATACTCTGTCCCAAAACTTTCCAACTCACGTCATACCGGTCGTTCAGATCTATCTGGTACACAACCTTTCCTCCTAAATGGATTCGCTCTGACATTAGATGAGTGAGTCAATCACCTGACACTGCTGTGTGAGTCTGGAAGTGCTTTCAAATCCATCTCGGGCTGCACCACAGTATGGTGGCTTTCTTTCTCAATGACTACAAACACAAAGTCCACAACAACAGCGTATAACTGGAGACATATAGTCATAAATCAACACTCTAGCACACAACAGGGACATCTCACTAAGCAAAGGGTTCTAATCCTCTTTGTCTCCCTGACCCCCACCCCTCCTCCCCCCCTCAAGCCCCTTAATCAAAGTCCCTCAGGGCTGGCCTCCTCCAAGACCCCCACCCAAACGATCCTGTTTATCCAGCAGTTTTTCATCGGGGCTGGATCAATCGAGGGCTTCACTCTCCAGTCTCATCAGAGATGCAGGGCGCCCACTAATGAGGGGGAGAACAGCTGACTGCTCACTTTCGGTCGGCTGTAGGACCTCGCCAGGGGCAGGGCCAGAGCTCCAGCAATAGGCCCACAATAAACGCAGATCAAATACCAAATAAATAAACAAACAAACAACCCCAACATGCCCAGTCTCAGTTGAGTATGCTAAATGACTGGAGGCTAGACTAAAGTGATCTCAAATTAGCCTACTCACACGGGTACTTGATTTGAAAAACAGTTGCGCAATCTTTTCCTCCCTTCTGCATCTTTCTCTTCTGAGGCCAGCAATCACGATTTGCAATGCCAACATCATAAGCAGATCCACCATCAATGAACTTCTATAGGGGGTCGCAGATTGAGGACTCGTGAGGTGCATATCGAAAATGGCAACACAAGGACTGGTCATCTTGACATTTCATAGATGGAGGCATTTCAAACGCAGGTGGGACACTGATATTAGATTGTAGGCTGGATATCAATAAGCAATATGGAGTGGCTTTCACCTGACTGTAAGTTGTATTTCACTATGTGAAAAAGGCACCACCAGTCTGGTGGGTTTTGAGTATATAGTGGAGGGTATAATACGCTCTTGATCATCTCTTGAATTATTCATATTTTGTGCACTTGGTTTCATTATTCACAACTCTGCCAGCCATGCCACTGATAGCAGGTCGGGTCAAAGAGTTTTACTGCCACCAAGTGGTGAGATAATGTTATATCAGGCTCTGACAAACCAAGCACCTTAATGACCACTGCACATAGTATCATTGATGTTCGGGGCTTGTAACATAATGCACATCGGGATGCTTCCAATTGACAGGGAACAACTGTGATTAAGGTCACCAGTAATATGGACACATTCAAAACATTCAAAGAGGACTTGAGTCCAGTAAATTCCACTGGCATTAACCAGGAATGCTAATGACCAAAATACGTGTAGGCAGCAACAATGATCCCATCGGCTTAAGGCCTGATTACATTTGATTTACACAGACCTGAGGCTAGTACGAAAGGCAGTAGTCCAATCCAAACATCCAATATCTATTGACTAGGCTCTGCTACTCCACCATTGACCATACACACACAACATATTAAGAAGGACAGGCACACACTTAAGCCCAACATTTGGTCAGATCTTTGAAAGAAACTAAATCACATCTGAAAATTGACCAACTCATTCCCTGACTAAATTAATGGGAGACTTTATGTTTTTCATAGAGTAGCACGTTGACACCAAGCTGTGAATCAACTCCAGCCGCTGTTCCTTGGCAACATGGAGAAAAATACATTACGCGCTCACCTGCATGGAATAATTATGGAGTGGGGCTCGAGTTCACTTCCAAACTGCAGTAAAATTGGTGTGGATGGCGCAGAGCTGAGCTGCATTAAGACTCCACAGCAGCATCATTTGAAACACACAAGCCATTTATCTTTACCAGCTTGAGGTACATTAGCAATCCTAAAGGGACCCCTCGTCACAGACACGCATCTATCCATTTTACAGAGTCATTACAAACTCGTTAACAGTTCATTTCAGGATCAACAGTTTGATATGCACCTGCTTTAAATGTTCAGAGACGCTGTTCCAGTACCAGTTCCCACTGGTAGGTTTGAGATTTACTTCTCATTCCCAATGCCTGGAATGACTTTCCTCTAGGATTGCGCGATTTGGGGAAAAAATATCTATTTGTGATTTTTCTGACAGTTATTGCAATTGCTATATGATTTTTGTCATTTAGAACTTGAATGTTGATTAAATTCAATATTCCAAATGTCTCTTTTACAAAGCTCACAATCAGAATTCCTGTGCCCCTCACACACACATACGCACCACCAGAAGTGGCATAGTCAAGGAATAGAATAGAACAGAATATATACTTTTTTGATCCCGTGAGGGAAATTCAGTTCTCTGCATTTAACCCAATTTAACCGAATTAGTGAACACACAACACACAGTGAACACACAGTGAGGTGAATCACACAACCCAGAGCAGTGAGCTGCCTGCCCAACCAGCGGCGCTCGGGGAGCAGTGAGGGGTTAGGTGCCTTGCTCAAGGGCACTTCAGCCGTGGACTGGTCAGGGATCGAACCGGCAACCCTCAGGTTACAAGCCCGACGCCACGGCTGCCCCATATGAAGGAGGATGAAATGATGAATAAGTGATAAGTATAAGAAATGTGACAAAATTAACTGTGCAACGATTATTTGTAGCTTTTGCGTTGGTTCATATTGCGATTTCGATAATTGTGCACCCCAACTTTCTTTCCATGAAGTCCTTCCTCATGTGCCCTCTCAAAGACCACCAGTAGTTGTCAAACACTGGCAAAACTCCAAGCAAGGCATATTCTGCCATCAATGTTCCTCCATATGCTACGGCCTTATGTTGCATAGCCTGAAACTGCAACCGCTGCACATCAGTTCACTCACATACAAATCTGCCTGGAGACAAAACCTGTAGAGTTGTTAAAATGGCAACCACAAATCCGAAACAAAAAATGAAAGATCGAAAGCAGTTTCAGTTAACCTCTTTTTATTGTTTTCTGTCAATTGTACAAAAAAACATCCTTTTATGAAGCTAACCTCATAAAAGACTCCCCACGCCCCCCCGCCTTCCTGTGTTTGATCTGGCATAGAGTCAACATTTGCTAAAATAGCTAAAAAAAAGAAAAGAGGTACACCTGTGTAGCGCAGCCTGATTTTCTACAGCACAAAAATAGGACAGTCAGCCCCACACCGCAAGAGCGAAAGATCACTGAGACGCCGGTCTCGTTGGCTCATCCCTTAGCATATGCAGAGGTTTTTTTGGGGAAAAAAAAAAAAAAAAAAAACCTTTTCATGAAGCAGACTATAAAAAGAAGTTTTAAAAATCACAGATGAAAGCACACGACTCCTAAAAGGAAAATGATTAGGTGCTAGACTGAAATCTGGAGATGGAGATAAAGGTAAAAAAAAAAAAGGCCATATTTGATCTAACATTTTGAGACGTGGAGACTTCATTCAACAGTCCTATCCCCCCCCACCCCCAGTAATTCCCCACTCAATCTCTGCAGTTCAACATCCAGCATATGACTGCCAACTGCCAGCCTAGTTGTATTCTCAAGATAGACATCTGACACTTAAAAGATTTTTTTTTAAACCCATATTTTCTCAACGCCTTTTCTCTTTACGGTCGGACTTGTGGTCACGATCGCTACGTGAGTGCCTCTTCCCTGACCGGCCTCCCTCTGAGCCGGTTCTCTTCCGGTCCGACTTATCCTTAGACCCTTTCCCGTCCCGGCCACTTCCCCCGCCACTCTTGGAAGACTTGTGGCTGCGGTCACCTCCCTTCTTCCTCTCCCTTTCGGAGGGCCTCCTTCGGCGCTTGCGGTCGCGGTTGTGGCCGTGCGCGTCCCTTCCCCGGCTCCGGCTCCGACTGGAGCTGGAAGAGCTGGACGAGCTGCCGCTGGAGCTGCTGCGGGAGCTGGAGCCGCTAGACGAGGAGCTGCTCCCGCTGGACGACGTGCTGCTCCCGCTGCTCGAGGACGTAGAGCTGCTGCTGCCGCCCCGGCTCTTGCTCTTCTTGTCCTTGACCTTGTCCTTGGCCTTGGCACGGCCGCGCTCCCGGTCGGCCTCGGGCTGCCCGTCTGCGCTGGCCTCTTTGGGCGCGTCCTTTGCGGGAGATGGGAGGGCGGCAGGCTGCTCCTCCTGTGTGGACGGTTGAACGGGGGTGTCGAGGGGCGCCGCGGTAATAGGAGCGGCAAGAACGGCGCCGCCAAGTGCTGTAGTTTGGGGAACTGGGGCTGGGGCGGGGGCAGGGGCTGGGGAGCCATCTGTGGCTTCCACTAGAGGGATCGAAAGTTCCAGGACAGGATCTTTGGCCTCAGCCGGAGGGCCTTCCATGCCATTTTCTGGGGTTTGGGGCTCGGTCGTCAACGGCTCCTGCTGCTGGGGGCCCTTACCCTCCCCGTCCTCCTTGTCCTGCCTACTCTGGCTACCTACCTCCTCTGCCATCACCTCTGCCTCTGGGCTCTCCTCCATAGTCTGATCCACCTTACCTGCTTCCTCCTCATCCTTCCTCTCCTCCAACTCGACTGCCTCCATCTGCTCCTCCGCTACCTTGGCCTCTACCTCCTCCTCAGACTCGTCTTCCTCATCCTTATCCTCCACCCTCTTCCTCTTCTCATCCTCCACCCTCTTCCTCTTCTCATCCCCCTGTCCTTTCTCACCTGACTCCCTGTCCTGCCGGTGCCCTGATCTACCCTTAGGCTCCTTCTCTTTCTCTTCCCCTTCCTCCATCTCCTCATCTTCCTCCTTGTCCTCTTCCTCCTCCTCATCCTCCTCCATCTCCACATTGTGGCGGTTACCCGTCACCTCCACTACCTGACCCGGCTTACCCTCCTCTTGCTCTTCTTTCTTCGCGCCTTCCTCCTGGGTGCGCTCGTCCTGCTCCCGGTCGCCAGCCCTCTGGGACTGGCGCCGCGGCCGAGCCTCCATCTTGTTGAGGTGCTCGGCAAAAGCCTTACGCCTCTCCTCAAACATGCCTGCAAGAAGCCAGAAGTGATCTCTACTATTCCAGTGCACTGCAAAAGCACCTTCCACCAGTGGCACAATACTACTATAACAGCTTCAGTGGAGGCACGATGTGATGTAGTTCTTACAATGTGGTGTTGATAAATATGCAGAGGCCTTACAACACTGACAATGAACAACATCAACCATGAACAACCTTTTTAAAATTGACTGAAACATATTTGCAGCCAGTTAAATGACAACAAAAGAACTGAGTTCCATTCCTTTCTTCTTTTAAATCCCTCAAGCGAGTTATTTGTCAAGTGAGTCAAGGGTCTTATTTTCTACTTTCCCAGAGTAAAAACACAATCTATGGATATTGTTTTCCTCTTACAACAACTACCTCTCTTGCATTTTGAAAAACCTTTCTCCTTCATGCATTTAACTAATTTGGAGTGTAGCAAAGGGTAAAACTATTTAGATAAGAGAAACCATTGCCACTTACCATTCATTTTTTTCTGAGATTCCTCCAACAGCTTCTGGGTTGCGGAGCACATTTTACCAGGCACGTAAAAGATGGGTGGCTTAGTCTTTGTACGAATGAACTTGACTATCTTTGCATTGTGTGCATTCCACTCCTCTTGCTAAGAAAAGAAAATGACAACAGGGCAAGTGAGAACACAGTGGTAAAGTGTGAGTCCTCAATAGCAAGAGAACTTGAGGGAGAAACAAGACACATAATTTTAGGGAACTCCAACTTTTGATTTCTGTCTGAATAGGATTTCTCCAGAGAACTTCTACTCAAAACAAAGGAAGCACTCAAAAGGGGGAGGAAAAAAAAGCGAGATACTTACCAACTGGGCAAGTTCCACTTTCTGCTCCAGAAGCCTCAGCTCAGTCTGTTTTGCTCGTCTCTCTTCAAAGAGCTCTCGTCTCTCTCCCTCCACTTTCTTACGCTCTTGCTCAGCTTGCACTTCCAATTTCTGCTCAATCTCCTGCCGTCTTTTTTGCTGAGGAGAGAATAAAAAGACAAAGAACAAAAAGGCAATTCCCAAAGATTAAATTAACTGTTAAGTTTCAAATGTCATCCACTACCAATGACTATGCAAATTTACAGTCGTGTTCTACAGCACTACATGGCATTTCCACTACAGCAGAAAAAATGCCAGGACACTGAAGCAAGATAAAAAAATTCACTCTACATTTCTGAGTCATTTCTTCCACAAGAGAAATAATAAAATGTTGGTACATAGACTAAAACTAAACATTTTTCAAAAACATATCACGTTGGTGTACTACACCATGACAAGTTGCATTCTTACCCGGTCAGTAGCGACATTAGATTCTTGTTTAAATTTCTGTAATGTTCCCATCAACAGGCCAAACATGCGTCGATTTCTGGGAAAGGGAAAAGGGAAGGGGAAAAAAAATGGAAAGTGAGGGGGAGGGGCTTCCATCTGAGACACTATTGCAAGGCTCAATGATGGAGAAATCATAAGCGTTTCAGACAGATTTGCACTTGCAAAAAAAAAAGATACTGTTTGATTGTTTGAGACTCCATGATGAAAGTAAAAAATGGCAGTTTGAAAACCCTTACCTTTGTTTTCCTCGCTCATCCATGGTCTGATCCTGAATCAGATCTCGACGTGTACGCTCTTTGGAGGTAGCAACGACAGATGACTGCAACGCTGGCTACAGGTACAAAGATAAACATTAGTGAAATCTGTCGTTCTGTTAAGAACAGGACACATTCTGAACAGAAAGTCGACACCTTTATCTAACCAGCCAGTTTCCGGTTCCAATATAGTGCTACCTTTTAGACAGTAATTATATAACTTATATTTCCTCACTTTTTTGACGTCGTCATCGTCCTCAGCGTCACTGTCATGGCGTGAATCTCTCCTTGCTCTCTGGTCTCCAGCCAGTCTAAGGAGCAAACAAATGTCAAATGTCAAACGGTGTTAGAAAAGGACCTAAAAAACAAAACCGTACTTTAAGTCCAAACTCGGTGCTTCTAACAAAAATGCTATTGATTGTGAAAAGCCAGCATCTTAACCTGGCAACTTTCGCCTTCCTTACCGCAGAAGTGCTCCTTCAATATCCCTTTGCTTAGCTGGAGGTCCTACACCAGAGTCAGAGATTCCACGCCTGTAAAAACAAGTTCTCCTTATGAATAGGGTCAGCAGGAAAATGTGAATAAACCTCTATCCAATTAAAAAAGACTGAGTAAAACCAACTCATTTTAAATACCTCAGCAAGTTGATGCCACGCCCCCTACCTCCACCGGGGCCTGGAACAGTCAGTCGCCTGGCTTGGCCAGGTCTGAAAAGTAGAGAGATGGTAAGGTAAATACAACGTTTCTGACACTTAGCACTGTATATCGGGAGATACACCATCTCGATGCTGACAAAACTAAAATACGCACAGTAACGTTATGCATGTCTTATTTGGCCAACGACAGCGCTATGTACCACATTAAACCAAACCCTGTTACCAAAGAAGTTGGCCTGGTAAGGCCGGAGATTGTACAGCACAAGAACTGGTCTGGCTGCTTGCATTGTAACCCTAGCGAAGTCAGTTGGCTAGCGGAACAGACTGTACTTAATTGCAACATAACGTAAAGAAGCTACTGGCCATTACTACCAACAAAGTAAGTGTATATAGAACCGTATACATGAATGTTAAACGTCAACATATCATGCAAACATTCGCATATTAATGTAAGCCTCAGAATGACCTGTTATGCTAGCTGACTAGCTAAATAAACAGCATGCCTATGGAAATGTGCAAGCTCAAGGGGGAGTGTGGCTAACTAGCGTAGCGAACATGAGGTGACACAACATGTTTAACTCTCGAGTAAAGGATCTGACGAGGTACATCGTAAACGTAAATCATTGGAGTGCAGTAAACAGGTTAGCAAACGGCAATACTCGGAACATCCAGAGACATCTGACTAAACGTTCAGCTTGCTAATGTTACCTCAGCACGTACACGCATGTTAGCTTACTAGCCAGCTAATGCTTGCTAGCCAGGGCGGTGCAAATGCTAGTCGATTATGTAAGAAATAGTCCACAAGCACTCGACATTAAGCTTACCTGAGTTCATTTGGGTCTCTGCCCGTTAATTTGCGGATATTCTCGTCAACATTTTTCAAGCTTTCCTTTGCTTTCTCGAGCTGATCTTGCAAACTTCTCACAGCCACCGCCATCTTAGCCACAACAAGCACACATCAATGAAGTCGGCGCAAAGCATCACTGGGTGAACATGGGCGCGACTCATTAGCAGCAGAAACATAGACCAATGAGAATTCTAACCAATGATGGCCCCCGATACTGGGACGGTGCTCAGATATCACAAATAAAGCAGTCTGCAAATGTTGGAATACATGGTTGTTCAATTTATAAGCTGATTATGGCAGAGTTATGCTACTAAAAGCTAGTGTGCACGTTTCTAAAGGGGCCCTTGGCCTCCACTGTAAAATCATTGCCAGTTAAATCTGTTAGATCAGAGAACTCTGCAAGTGAGACAATAAATAATATACCTACCTGTGAGTAATAATGGATAAATAAACACTAGAATAGGCAATGTATCTACAAATAATATTTTATTTCACAGAATTGAATCTCATGAAGCCACCCCACTTGGTGACACATGATAATGTGTTGAAAATGTATGAATGTATAAAATGAATAAAACAAGGCCTCGGAGTCAAGGAAGTCTCATACACTGGCCAATCAGGCCATAGGTACAACATAAAGCATCATCGTATCGAAGTCCACTTCCCTCCATCTTGAAATCCTGTCAGTTGTTATCTGCCAAGTCATTCTGTTCAAAGTACCTTCACAGAGGAATAAAACAATATCAACAGATGTTGAAAAACATAACACATAAACATAACATAACTGTAAAGTAATGAATAAATAAATAATAAACACACACACACACAATGTAAAAACGATGTGCATATTTTACCTGGCAACCAGACATATCAACAAGTTAAGCGCTGACAACCTTTCATCGTCTTTGGTCTCCTTTAAAATGAACATGAAGACAAATTAGTGATGACAAAAACAAATCTCAGTATTATTTGTATTCATTCAAGAGAGCAAGTAGTCTTGGCACATCCTGGGATCTTACTAGAGTGGCTCGTACACTCGCACATCGTCTGGCCAGTTGTCTTATGAGGGAATGTGCCTCAGGGATAAGAGGCTTCTCGAGGCAAGCCAACAACGCATATAGCCACCTACCCTGTAAAGATGATCAAACTGTAAGTCATTCAGTTATAGGGTAATGTAATCTTAACACAAGCAGACTGGCAGATTTAAGAAGACTAGTTGCTACAGTAAACTTTCTCTATATGTTTTCAATATTTTCTGTTTCTCTGTTGCAAGATGCACAAACAAATGCAAATTGGGATACTTACCAGCTGTGGGACAAATGATCTCTCTTCAAACCAGTTAATCAAATACTCCAGCACTGCATTAACAGTAGCCTAGGAAAAAATAACAACTATATGAAATGGGCCGCTTGAACAGTATTTAAATGCTATTCCAGTCCAGTCGAAATGCTCTTCCATGCTATGCCAAATACTAACCTGATTTAATCGGCTTACGATACTGAGGAAAGGTGGGAACCCAATCTGTGGCACAGAACACAATCAAAAGTCTAATAACACATTAGCATAAGTCTTATATCAATGCTTTACAAGAAAAATGGCCAGGCTACCTTCACATAGTTGAGACCAGGAGCATCATCACAGTCTCCTTGGTCAATCTTAGAGTCCAGGTAAACACTCTCACCCAGGCAGAACCTTTTCCATCCTTCCTCATTATCCACTTTTGGCTGAAAACAGACATACTCATCAGTACCAGAGTTATTACTTATTCATTAATTTGTCTAACTGAGAATGTCTGTCAACCAACCATAACTACATTGTCATCAATGACTTTTCCCCTCCACTGTTGTCTGTGCTTCTGGACACTCTGCAAAAAAAGAGAAACTATAATTTACAAAAACGTATATAGACGGGTGCATCATCTCTGAGTAGTCAAACAAAACTGATTACCTGTCTTATATCTGAGAAGTTACTGACTTGCTTCTGCTGCCACTTCAAACTAGGTGAATAGCCATCGGGAGCAGCTTGACATGCCGTGAACTGTGTGATACAGTTAGCAAGCTACTTATAAACATGCATATGTTTACTGTACAATTTGTGATTGATTTTTGTTTCAGCAGGCATTCGCTTACCGAGACATTAACAGTTGGTTTCTTCAGTTTTTTGGGGTCAATCTTCGCAACAACAACATCTGGACAGAGTGACGCCTCAAGTCTACAAGACAGAAAATGAGCTAACATTCGCTAATTCATTTGAAGCAGGTAAATGCATTTCGAGTTAACAACAAAAAGAGTCGGTCTAGAAATATATAAGTGTCTAAGTGGTAGACTTACTGAACCTGTCTGAGATATTCTTTTGGATTTCTGGGAGTTTCACCGAGAGCCAATTCGTCAGAACCTGATGCTTCCACTGGCAGAAGCCTAGGCATCAAGTCTTCAACGTCTGAGTTCATTTTGTCGTATTCTACAAGGTATCGCCACCTAATGTATTGACATTAAGTACGGTCACGAGAATTTCAAAGCAAGAAGTCCAGTCAGAATGACTTAAGATGAGAAACCAGGTCTTTACTTTAACAACACTTTTATCATTTCCAAACACAGCCTTGCATCCAGGGTGCCTCCATCTTGAAATTTTAAATGCTGACGTGTTAAGCATGCGCCCGTTACCACGACAACATTAATACGCGAGTTCTATGTGTTGCCAGCTGTGACAGAAATCCTTCACAGAAAGTAGCCTATCCGTAGATTAGGCCGAAATATTTTTAAATAGTCCCCATAAGCTTATATGTGAAATTATCATAATAGCAACAGTATAATCACACATAATATAGTATAGCTTATTTTATATTTATACAGCCTATTGTAGGTTCTTAGCCGGCTTGTTCAAACGACCTACACATTAGGCTTATAATTAAAAATAACTTTAAAGTGAAGTGAAATTGAAACTAATTCAAATAGGCCTGATAGACAAGGCTAGTAAATTGTCAAAAAAAATCGCAGAAGGTGGGATCTCACTTTTCAGATAGGCCCTATGTGTGGAAAGGCTACTCCAAGCCATGCAGTCATCAGCAGGAGTCAAAGGGCACATGTGACCCTGGCCCAAGGCCTGATAAGGTGGGAGAGGAGAGCTGTTTTTCCTGATGAATTGGAAAAATGCACACCACAACCCCAACTCCACTGCTAAGGCTTCACATCAGCCTCAGAAGGGCACCATTGGCAGCCTTATACTTTATAGTGCAGGCTATGCAGGGTTTTCCCTACATTACAAAGTCTTAGCATAGACTATTTTGAGGTGCAACCAAGTCAAATAAAGGGAAAAAAAGCATTTAGGCGACATAACAGAATGAATGCAACTATGCACAGACAAAACAACGAAGAGGCAGTTTGATCTAAAATAGCTGGCATGAATGGTATGACAATTAACATGAATGTATGTAGGCCCTACAAAAAGATGGCAAAAAATACATGCTGTTCCTAAATGTCGGCGATTTCTGGAAACTAGATAAAAACCCTGGTATTATTTTTACAAAACATACTTTATCAGTACAGCATTTTTTAAGGCTTAATAGGAGGGCACATCTTCTTAACCTGAGGATATAAGAAGATAAACAGAACTTATTACATGAGGATATAAGAAAATTCTACATCATCATCAAACCTAATAGACCTAAACTGATAAGCTGATTTCTTCTTCACAGTTCCACTTTGGTCTAAAGGCGTGCACTGATGTTAATGATTAACCTTACACTTTACTCTCTTGATGGCACGGCTGTCATATCTCCTTGTCCTTAAGTGATTCACTGACTGGGGGGGAATCAACACATGGAAAAGGACACATGGATTAACATTTACCTCACATTCTATCCTAAAAAGCCAGATGGCCATATTTATTAGGACTGTTCACACCACAGCAAAACCACAAGTTTGCTTGTGGATATGGCTTGGCCTTTTCCTGGTCACATTTCCTAACAAAAGCAGTGGGTTGTCAGACTTGAAAACCTGTGGGGATCCTGAGTGTGAAAGTAAGTTTTGCATGTTGGTTTTTATTCAATCTTATTTTCCTCTTATTTGCAAGCACTATCTACCTTATAGAAACCTCATACTTCTCAGTACGTGGAAGGCAGGGATTTGTAGTACAAAGGTCAAACCATGTTTAGAGCAAAAGCACTGAGGCAAAGTTAATTCATTTTTTTTCTTTTCGTGTCAATGAGACCAAACTATTGCTAATCATCAGTCTCTAACCACTCTTTGTTCCATTATCATTTTGTAGCATTGATGAGTCGTGTGGTGGCAACAAGAAACTTCAAAGCTCCAGACTGTCGGTTTCTCAGCTTCAGAAAAGGAGACGTGATCTTTGTTTATCATAAACTTGCTGGAAAGAGGGACGATCTCTGGGCTGGAAGTGTGCGTTGGGTGTTCTGTGTTTTGCAATAGGCTACATATAAACAAAGACAACAACAAATAAACAAATAAAAATGTTAAACACACAGAGATACAATTAATTCTTATTTTGCTCCCTCAGAAAGACAGGGACATTGGATATTTTCCAAAAGATGCTGGCAAAGTTGATGAGATTCATGTGTCTGAAGAAAAAGAAATGACACTTCCCACAGAGGTAAGTTATCCATGTTTGCAAACTCTTATAGTCAGTTCACATTTGGGCTGAGAAATCATCTGTGATAGAAGATATTTAAACTACAATATAAATCATCAGCTAAAGGCCAAGTGAGTTTTGTGGGTGATCCATATTGACTACAAGACATTTGGAAGCATGTAAGGGAGTCATTGTTTCAAGTGGATCTGTGTTAGAGTTTGTGTGTGTGTGTTTGTCTGTTGTTCCCGTGGTCACAGTCACTGACATTAAGGGCTTTTCCTGATTTTTCATTTTAGAAGTTTGATTTCTTCTGTTTTGATGAACGTGGTTCAGTCATGGAAATTGATGGCCCAGAGGAATACAAAGAACAGAATGAAGAAATGATTTACAACAAAGAAGAACTGCACGACACTTCAGAAACCACAGATACATTTCAACCATCTGCTTCAAAGAACAAGGACACAGACCAGACTGAGGACCTTTCTGGTGAAATGCCACAAGAGGCTTCAGCACAAGGTGGGTCTTCCTGGCTTGGTTCTGTAACTGGATTGTTCGGTACACCTGACAAAAACAATGCCGACAGTGATGACCTTGATGACAACACACCAGGAAATTATGAGAATCAAGACACATTCAGGAAACGTAAGCTTGCATTGGATGACGAACAACTGGAGGAGAAATCTAGCATGTTTGGCTGGAGGGATCTAACGAATGTCCTTGGCTATGGTGAAAAGCAGGCTGAAGAAGATGCAGCTAGCACCCAGAAGGCAGATGGAGGGGGACAGCATGGGGAGGAAAGGCCTGAAGAGGAGGCACATGGACAATATAGCTCCTGGCTAAGTAGTAGATTTGGGGATGTCCTGAAATTTGGTGGCAGTGAAACAGCCGAGACAGACAAATCCATGGAATTATCTCAGGGGCAGGACTCGGGCATCTTACCAGAGGGAGAACCGACTGAATCCAAGCCCACTCCAGACCCAGTGGAAAAAATAAAGGAAACAGGGACAAGAGACATTGGCACTGATAGTGTAATTACAGCGGGAGATGAAGGTTCTATGGAGAGCCATCAAGCATCCTTTAAAGATATGCAAAAAGAGTATATAAATGAAGAGACTGATGAGAAAGCTGAGGCTGGTGGCTGGTATGATGCCATGCATAATAGCACTGCAGGATATTACACAAAGAGCACAGAAGAGGAGCACTCTGAAAATAGTGTGCCTCTTTCAGAGACTAAGGACTCAGAACACACGCCTGTTCCAGAGACACCGCGTGACACAGATATGGCGGAGACTCTATCCCCAAGTGATGGCCTGTCATCAGCATTAGGAAATGCAAGCTCTCAGACAAAGGCTGGCATGGTTGAGGACAAGGATGAGATCCAAATTAAAGAAGAATCTGAGGAGTACTTAGTAAAAGATGTTTTTTTTGCCGAAGCGGAGAAAATGTCTCTGGATAACGATAGGCAGAGGAAACACTTAATTGAAGATGTCAGTGACATTGACGATCAGAATACTCCATCTGAAGAAAGGGATGAATCATTTCTTCCAGTAGAATCACAAACTGAATATGGCAAAGACAGGGAAAAAGTGGAGACTACTACAATAAGTCAAAGTGAATCTGAAGAGAAGGTAGACCTTAGTGTGCAATATGAAAACAAGGATGAAACATCTGAAGTTTTTCCAACTGAAAAAGAACCCCAACAGTCAGGAGACAGATCAGATACAGCAGATTCAACCAGACACAGTGATGTCTCAGATGATTCATTGCATGAGTCTGAGATGACAGAAGGCACCTATGAAAACATCTTACATTCACCGCAAAGTGACCTTGTCTCTGCTGTTACAGATAAAAAAGAAGTGACACCAAATCAGTCTGGATCGGCACAATTTGAGGAAATCACGGAGGCACTTTCAACGCTTAGTGAGGCCTCTTTTGAAAGAGATAATAATTCTGACCCTGAAGTGACTGCGTCGAATCAAGCAAGTGTAGAACTGGGAAAGGTCACACAGCCTGAAGATAAACAGCATGTTATTGACAAGGACACACAAGAACAAAGTATCACAAGCTTTGCTGAATCAAATATTGACAGTGACAAAACAGAACAATCACAGGAATCAGTTTTGCCTGAAGAGTCAACAGAAGTGCTAAAAATGTCTCAGTCACAAGAAAGTGAGGAGACTCAACCTTTGGGTCAAGATAGAGAAGAGAAGCTAAGGGAACCAATAAAGACGACTGAGGATCAACTCAAACAAAATGATGAGAGCTTGGAGGCTGGGTCAGTGGAACTGACTGCTGATGTGACACCCAGTGATCAGACTGAACAGAAACAGGACAATGAAGCACAAGTGAAACCATTTGATCAAGATAGAGAACAGCAGCTAAGGGAAACGGACTCATCTGATTTCAATACCAAGGTTACAGATAGCAGTGAAGCAAAAAAGACAACTGAGGATCAACCCAAACAAAATGACGAGAGCTTGGAGGCTGAGTCAGTGGAACTGACTGGTGATGTGACATCCAGTGATCAGACTGAAGAGAAACAGGACAATGAAGAGAAATTTAACACATTAGATGACACTCATTTAGCAATGGTGGATAAGACTAATGATGCACAACAGGGGATAGTTAATGAATCTATGACAGAACTGAATACTGAAAGAATACAGGCAGAGTCAGATACACTCTCAAAACAATTGTATGAGGATGTGACAAATCAGAATTCCTCTGAGGAAAGTCTGGAAAGAGTTGACCCAATTTCATCAGAGAGCATTATTGATGACCCTGTCTCAGTTATTTTGAATGAGGCAGAGACAGACACAGACGTTTCACAGACAAAAGTTGCTGAAATGCTCAAGGAAGATGAAACAGAATCTGAGACAATTGACGCTAGCGGTAATTCTGACACACCTACACAAATTCTTGAACATCAGAGTGCGCTACACACGAATCACGAAAAAGAGAAGTTTCCCGCTGACACATCTGAGGATAATACCTTTTCTCCCAGAGAAAGAGTAATTGAAGACACCCATATGGTAGCAGACTTAATTTCTGATTCTTATAAGACTGCAACTATAACACTCTCACCAAATTCCTCAGTGGAAAGTGAGTTTGAGGTAGATGCATCCGGTCAGATGGAAGTTCAAGAGAAACACACGAAAGACTCAGTGGCTGACCCTGAAACTACAACAACAGTGACGAATGGACGTTTAGACTTAGTGGAGCTCAGTGAGGACAATAGCAATGATGCCCTCCCTCCCCAAGAACAGTCAACTGAACAGATCCCAACAGATGATCTTATCGGGGAGGATGAGAAGAACTCAGGGTGGTATGGTAGTGTTTATGATAGCCTTTCAGGAATTTATAGTGGGACAACTCAACCAGGTGATAGAGGGGATGCTGTGAGTCTATCTTACACAGCAGAGTCTCCTACACCAGAGGGAATCACTAACGAAGAGGGCCCAGTGGGCACACAGGAGTCACAGTCTCCGTTTTCAGTTGGTGGCCTGTCATCAGCGATTGGAAGCCTCACATCAAAGGCTCAGACATACACAGCTGGCGACCAGGAGGACGACCAGCGTAATGAAGAACAACCCCTTGAAGAATCACACACAGGTAAGGAGACTTTCGTTCAGCATGCTTATTTTGATCTTTCTCTTTGAGCAAGTGACATGGTTCTTGTGTGTGATGTGACAGAAGTTCTAGCCTTGAAGGAGTCTGGATGAGCAAGCAGAATCTACATGCAATGGAGCCACTGATCATCCTGCATAATCAAAAACGACAATGAGGAGAAAGATGATAAGACCAATGTATCAGTGCAATCTAATCAGGATGGACATGAAGAAGTCTATAAGCAGTATGGAGACTGCATTAAATGATCAAATGCATTTTGTAGAGACCACTACAGAGATTAATGCAAGCCCAAATAGGTATTTTAGTGTTTACAGCAGAAGAATCTAAAGACTTACAAGAGAGTGAAAAGCTTTGGAAACGGAAAAACTGCTGGATGTTTTCGGAAGTGTGTCTCATATGAGCATTGAGCATCATTGGTCAACATGCTGTCATCACTGGTCAAGATAATAATTATGTTTAAAACACACAGAGAAACACTCAAGAGCCTCTGGATTATCAAGCACACTTTGAAATTATAGATGGAGATGTGGTTTTAAAAGGTGGACACACAAGTCCCTCCAAAACCTGGGACGCCTCTTAAAAAATAGCAGGACCGAGCTGAGAATAAGCTTCTGGAGTGTCTCTGTGACTAAACTGGATTTTTGGAGAAAAATTATCAAATGATTAAGGATAAAGTTTTATGAAGTGAATTTGGTTTATAACTCAATGACATTGACATAATTTCACAACTTTAATTGTTGAATTTGCATGCATCCTCTAGTAGAAGTAATCATAGTGGGTAGGCCAGAATGTCTGGTTGTCTGAGAGCACATGCATTAATTGTACACTTCATTTTGCAGATTTGGAGTGCCTTCAAGGGACTTGCACCAGTTTGACTGAAAATGAAAAGGCCATTTTCAAAGATGGTGAAATTGCTGGTGAAATACAAGACTCCACCCATTTCAAGGATGAGGGAGAAAATGTTCAAGAAGATGTCAGTTATCACATTCATGCTGAAAGTGGTGACGCTACAGCATCAGACCATAACCCAACCATGAAGGACCATGAATATCAAAATAGTAAGCTGAGTTTATGTTGCTTAAAAATCTAGAATGTCTGATAAAATCTCTGGGCCTAGGCCTATGCAGAAATGTGCTGTAATATCAAAGAATAAGATACGCTGATCGTTTTTCTTGCCTTTCTAAAACACATTTTCATTTACTATTTCCATATTCTTTTTAAAAGCTGAAGAAACAAAGTCAGAGAGGCTCACAGAAGGTGCATTCCAGTTTGTTACCACTGCTGAGATGGGCAAAGGGTTCACTGACATTGTCAAATGGTTTCTGGTAAGTTATGGTTCAGCTTTGGTTATGCTCTATGATAAGGCCCATTGCAAGCTTTTTTTTCCCCAAGTTCAGCTCGACTCTAATTTCTAACGACTGGCTCTTTAAGACATCTATGTGGACTGTGTGGCCGTATTTTTTTTCTTCTCAAGTTCTTTGACATGTCATCTCTTGCGACTCCAAACTGGAGTGTTCAGGCAGCTGGTGGAAAAGATATTTCACTTGACTTTTATGTGACATCGTAGTTTACGCTACAAAACAGTAACATAGAAATGAAGAGTAAATTAGTGAGTTGAGATCGGTCGAGACATGGATATAAAAGAAGCTGAGCAGGTGAGTGAAAGTTTACCGATTAACCTCGGACGATCGATCTGAAAGGGGCTGACCAGGCGGCTTGTTTTGTTCTATTCATGAGCCTATGTCGTCGTTTCTTTGGGAAATTTTCACTCCAAACGCAGGTCTTTCAGTTCAGAGTTTATATGCAGGGTGGTGGTCAGACCATAGACTGTAAAAAATATAGGGTCAGACAGACTGCCCTGTTGGAGTATCGGACAAATAGCATACGAGAGGGATAGGCTACACATTTCAGACAACTTTTAGCAGAATTTAATTAAGCCCTAACCAAACCTAGCAGCGCTATTATGCTAAACACGTTTGAAGTAGATAAGAAATTTGGTCTTTTTAGGCATGGGACGTGGTTTTGATAACACTGACAGCAAAAACATGATCGTTTTCAGGTTACACGTATCACTACTGTCACTTTAACAGAAAGCTGTGTGAGAAACTGTGGCGCTCTATAATAGAGAATGGGAACGGAAGTTAGCGGCGCAGTGCATTCTGGGACAAAAAGGGCGTTTTCCTCCATTAGGTGAGGCCGCGGCGCGAATTATAAACAAGAATCCTATGGAAACCTATGATATTTCGAACAAGATCGGCTAGCCAAAACAGTAACACTAGATGTAAACATTTAGGCTACTATGCTAAAAACTAGTAGTAGAAGTAGTAATGGACCGTACAGAGACAAGCTCCTGCCAGACGCGAGGAAACGTTATATAGAAAAGATATCTTTGATCGGTAACATGGATCCCTATGACAGACCGTCTGGAGAGTGGACGTGAGACCCTGAAAGTAATACAAAGAGACTCCGTTGTTGATTTTTTTTACCTGACGATCGTGGGCACGGACGTTACATCCAACAACACAACAGGTTCGTCCCATGATGTGTGAAAAACAGTGTTAGAAACAGCGAGTTAGCAATGTTTTACGATGTTTACAATGGTACAGCATTGGCAGCAGCGTACAAGTGGCCTCACGTATGTATCCCAGACGCCACCGCGGCGCAACCGCGAAATGTCCGCGACGTCACATTCCCATTCTCTATTGGTGACGTTGAGGATATACCATGTTGAAAAGGGAGGTATGTGTTGTAGAAGGTCACACATATTAAATAATTGCATTTAAGAGTGCAGTTCTAGTTTATAAAGACGCATAATTATATGTTGTTAATTGGACGGAACAGCTTTTGGATTGGTGAATATTTTCAAGGTTTACACACGAATAAGTACACATTATGATAGGAAGGTACCCCCTGTATTTTACAGTAGGATGGTCCATCTACTAAGCGCACTTGCCTTCATCGGCGATATCATGGGAGGAATGACAACAGATGGATAGATGAAATTGTATTGTGCCAAAAAACGTTAAGAAGTGTTTAGTTGACAAGTCAGCCAGCGGAATGGCTGAAGAAGTAAACATTCATAAAGTCGCTACTGAAGCAACTGACGTGAAGGGAGCTGCCAGCATTTACTACACGCTGGCAGTGGAGAAAGTCAAGGATGTGAGTGTCTGATCTATGCAATAACGTTACCAACAGTCGCAAGGGTAGCTAAACATAACCGTTAATTCTTATCTCCGTGCCCTCATCTTCTCGGTCTCGTTATATTCCCTCCATGTAAATGTCTCTTATGTCGATATTACTGTCACTCGGCCATTTACCAGCCTTCTATTTAAATCAAAACAACTGTTCTGGTCATGCTAGCAGTGCTGCGAGCTAGCTAACAGTCTGTTCCATTGAAATAAAACCTGCGTTGGTTTTTGTATCTTCTTCTTAAAACTACATATAAGCACCGTATTTGGCATTTTGGTAGGATTTCAAGACGTAGTATGTGATTTAGCACATTATTTCAATGCGATTTCTTTGTAACAGCTGGCTTGACCATAGCTGCTAACCACTGCAATTTGATAATGAAATGAGGAAGTCCATAATCATCTATTGTTCCTGTCTGTCAGTTAGAAAGACATTTACCTTAAACACTTTCTTATGCCTCTAAAGGTTGTTTCATCACTCCCTGATGACCTCAAGCCTGGCCCTGACCTGTATGGGATGCCATGGGAGGCAGTCATCTTCACTGCTCTACTGGGTCTGTTCATCATACTGCTCTTCAGTTGCCGCTTCTACTTCTCTGTAAGTAAACAGTTGTATCAAAATACATTAGACCCTTTTGCGTTTACCTCCATGTGATGTCACAAGGTTTAGTAAAAAACAATTGTGTTCATTTCATCCCTGAGCCATTGCAAGCATTGCCTAACATGACTGGTTTTCTATTGCAGGTGAAAAGCAGACTCTATGCACGTGAGTAAGCCATAGGGGGTAAACTAATCCAGGAGCAAGTTAATTTGGCATCCCCTGCACAATTTAATTGAATAGTCTTTTTATTATGTTGTCATTAAGCATTTTCTTTTTTTTTGCTTTACAGGAAGAGAGGGGAAACTGGCTCAGAAAGTAGCAGAGGCAATAGAAGAAAAATGTAAAGTTCTTCAAGAATTTAGCGAGGCTCAAAAAGAGGTATACTATACACACTATCCACTTCTGTATGCCTATATGTCTTTTTACTTGTCTCATTTCCATGATATGTTTCATGGAATGAATGGTCTGCTATAGCAGACGGGAAGCCATAGCATGTACCCATAACATACTGGAGCCTGTAATGATTAGTAAATAGAAGCTGTGTTATATTATGGCTTTGGGAAAAAAAGAATGGTAGTGTCCACTGTATTTACTTAAGGCTGTCAGCTGATGTGTTGAAATAGCCTTGTCTGTCCGCTTTGGCAATTTCGAAAATTGAGCTGTTTGTTCAGTGGACACCCAAGTTATGACAAGCACTTATTTTTCCCATTGCAGTATGACAAAATGAAAGCTATTGCAGAAAATGGGGGACTATTAGCTGATCTAGAAGAAAAGCAAAAACTTGAGGTAAGAAACTGAAGAATTATATGCCTGTCTGAATATTAATTAAAGCAAGCGTTGTTTGTTTTGACTAAACAACTTTTCTGTTGTTGCATCATGTTGCAGAGCATGTCTCGACAAATGCGAGAGACAAATGCTCAGTTGGAGAAGGACTTGGAGAGACTGACAGAGTCTTTGAAGACTCAACAAGCACAGCGTATGAAGGAGGAGCAACAGGTAGAGTGCTCTAGTTCGTGTGTGTGTGTGTGTGTGTGTGTGTGTGTGTGTGTGTGTGTGTGTGTGTGTGTGTGTGTGTGTGTGTGTGTGTGTGTGTGTGTGTGTGTGTGTGTGTGTGTGTGTGTGTGTGTGTGTGTGTGTGTGTGTTTCATTTATTTATTTTTAAACATTGTGTGTTCCAGCTAGCAGATTTGCAGGAAACCATAAAGACCTTGGAGAATGAAGCTAAAGATCTTAAATCCCAGATGGAACAGGTATGTTTATGTCAGAAAGGCCCTAATAAACTCAGCATTAGTGTTTTTGATGCTTTGTTTAACTTGCCCACTGAATGTACAGTTACAGTTCTACATGTCATTATTGACAACTGATATTTCATAAATCTGTTATTTTTTAGGCCGCAACAACATTAAAAATTCACAACATGAACTCAGAGAGACTCCAGAAGAAACTCCAGGCTTCCAGAGAGGAGAATGTTTTGCTGAATGAGAGTACACAACAGGTATTTGCATGTTGATTCATTTGTTTGCATGTTTTTGGTAATGAGTACATATTTTATTCATGGAGGTTGAGCGGCACCTCATGAAGCAGTCCTATGTCTCCTTCCTTGGTTGGTTTGTCAGTTTAGACTCACACACAGGGACCAAAATCTTTTACCCTAAAGAAGTTCTTATTTTAGCCATGATATATTCACACTTTGATTTAGGTTTGTTTGCTGGTCATTGTAATTGAACATATATCCAATGAAGTAATATTAGTCAAATACTAATGTCAGTGTTTCATGTACACACGTCTTATCTGATCTTGGCCTCCAATATATATGTTACAGTAATTTCCGGCATATTATCCGCATTGTGTATAAGACACAGAACAGTGTTTTATGCAAGTTAAAAGAAACAAAACCATATTAATACCATATTAACTGCCCCCCTGTATTAACCTCATACTGGAAGAAATTTAGCAAAATTAATGTATAAGCCGTGGCTAATAGTCGGGAAATTACGGTATGTGTGTATCATGTTAATGTACTATTGGTGTAATCCCACTGTAGCTGTCCCAGGAGGCCGAGGGTTGGGGTGAGCGTCTGGCTGAGCTGGAGGACGAGATGAAGATGTGCGAGAGCAACCATCACCGCATGCTGGAGGACTGTGCCAACAAAGACGAGCGGATCAAGGTACCGCGCTAGACTCACGAGAAGGACAGAGTAATTACTTAGCCACGTCAAAGATCCTTAAGGCGGAGCAAGATACTTCATCGTAGTTCATGGGTGCGTTTCATGCAGCGTTTATACGTCCTCCCTCGCTCCTCGAATCCTCGATCCTCACTGATCTACATAAAGAATGATGGGGGGGAAACAATGGGATAGTCTATCCAGTGTTAGTTATAGATCAGTGGGAACGCCCCTCGAGGATCGAGCATCGAGGATCGAGGAGGCATAATGAGAGGCACCCCATGTCTATGGGCGCAAAACGGGGATCACTTCCTCTGCATAAAGGGGTGTGTCATGCCCATAGACTTCAATGGAACAGCTCTGCATAAAGGGGGGATCTTGCGATTCGGGTTCCAGGAAGTGGCTTCTCATGAAGTATCTTGCTCCGCCCTTAACTCATTGGCTGCCAGCGATTTTCAGTGCAGAGCGCTCCATACTGCCAGACGTTTTACAGCATTTTGACTGTTTTTCCAAGATCCACCGAACGGCGAGCTTTATGACTATGTAAACACCGAAGGTACCAAATGAAAGAGTAGACTCTCTTCTTTCACCAGGAAAAAACGGCTTGTTTCTATCGTTTTCCGTTCTTTAGTAATCGTCAGTAGAACATGGGTTAGTTTTGCTAAAAACACCTGTTTTTGACCAAAACATGGAGAAAACGATCTTTTTGTGAAAATCAACTTTTTAACTTTAGCGTTTCAGTAGTATGTCAACCACGATTGCACTGTTATCTCGTCAGTCTCGTCAAGGTTGCTAGGGACTCTGATGGTCGCTAAAGACTCTGAACAGGATGCTAGACTTAGCAAGCTAGCACTAGCAAGGTTGTTGTTAGTCTATATCGCAATATCCAATGTAAATGGATCATACCGTTCACGTGTTTTCCATCCTTGATGTAAGAAGTAAGCATATATTTTTCCCTGCATCGCGTGCAAACTAGATCCACTGTGGTCGATCTTCAGTGTGTTTGCTAGTTGTCTCTGCATGACTTGTGCACTCTAGGCAGATACTAATGATCCAAATGGCACTGTTGCCATCTAGAGGTTCGGATCGCTAGTGCAGTCTGTTTACAAGCCTGAAACTCTGCCAGATCGTTCCCAAGCCCACCCAGGAGCCCTCCCCATTGAAAAAGGCAATTGACGTCTATAGACGTCAATGGCAGTCAACGTATGTGTCTAAATTGACGTTTAAAGACGTCAAAGGCAGTGAATGAGTTAATGATCTTTGGCCACGTGCTCAGAGTTGATCAGAATGTTTCCTGTGCCCTGATAGGAGTCTTTTCCTGTCATTGACTCTCTTGTTTTCCCTTGTCCACCCCTCAACCCCCCCCCCCCCCCCCTGTTGTTTTTGTCTTCCTTGTTGTTTGCTCATCAGTCCCTCACAGAGTGTTTGCTGCAGATGAAGGACTGGGACTCAGAGCTGGAGGATGAGGCTAATGGTGATGGCAGCTCCCCATTCACGGGAACAGAGAACGGTGATGAGACGGGTACAGTACACAGCTGTGTGTCACGTCTGCAAATGTGGAACATGCCGTAAAAGTTTACAGTGCACTATACACTATGTAAAGCTATAAGCGAACCGCAACCGATATCACAATGCAAACATCCACTATGTTGCGGCTTGAGAAGATAGAACTGCAACACACACTCCTCTCCAACCCCATTAGCAGAAAAGGCAGACACAAGATGGCTTTATTTTGAGGAGTTGCAGTTTTATTCACTGACCAGTAGTTCAAACTATGTGTGACTCTCTGTTTCACTACCTCTACTTTGGTCGAGGGCATAGACCACAACCAACATGGGTGTTTGACCCTGTCCGCAGACTTGTGATTTTTTCCCCATGAGAAGGACCTCCATGATGCTTCCCCGATTTGCTTGGGGAATTGACCATGCTTATAGGAGGTGGATGCAGCCCGATGGTTGTGTGTTTTGTCACCAGCTCAGGTGCTCCACTTTGGAACAGTTTGAAGTTTGCAGAGAGGATCCTGGGTCAGGCTACTGCTGCGCAAGGCTTCCTCCTCTGAAGCCGGCTGTGCTCAGGCTTGCTCTGAGGACGAGTTGGAGTCTGTCTGTGAGGCAGGTGGAGGTAGAGCCAGCTCCTCTGTCTCCTCGGTTCCAGCACCATGTGTCTTTCGTGGTGGGCAGTGACGAGGTTGTTTTCGACCTACTCATAGACGAAACTTAGCCTCTTATCTGGCCCCTTCTCATGACCATGGAACTATTGCTTTCAACAACGCCTCTGTCAAATTGCCCTTTTTTCTATGCACAGCTAGAGAAAGGCTACCGTGCAGAGTCTGCAGTGCATACCTTGTCCTCAGTGTCCCTCCTGCAACCTACCAGGCTATGTGCTTGGCTGAGCTTGATGGCATGTTACCTACCTACCATGTCCTACGTTTGTTGCTCTGCACTACATTCTCACCAAGTGGCGGAGTGACCACCTGTGGCTCACTCTCACCAATATGCCCGATAGGGACAGTTGTTTCCTACTTGGATGAGCCAATCTGCCCTGCTCGTTTCTGTCAGTGAATTTTCCCACTAGATTGTGGAGGTCATCTCCTTCAGAGAAGCTGGGGCCTGTCGTTGCTAAAAGGTTTGCATGCCCATTCAGTTAGGGCGATATTAGCATCTTGGCCAGGTCAGTGGAGCAGGTGTTCTCAGTGGCGTCGTGGGCATCTCCCCACACCTTTGTATGCTTCGGTTGTTGGACATGGTGGCCCCTTTAGTGGCTTCTTCTGCTCATCTGGGTGTTGATGTGCTCTTCAGCCATGGCTGTGGAGTGAGTGCATGTATATAGGTTCCAATCCAAACCATCTGTGTTGTACTGATTGAATCGATTGAAAGGGGAATGTAAGGCTATGCCTATGACCACTGTTCCCTGAGAGAAGCACTACTTAGCCCTGCTTAGCAGCAGTTGCTCAGTAAAGAGCACCGGGTTGAACTGAGGAAAAGACGGTGGTTACTTGGCTCATGTATAAGAGTTGGGAGAGGAATGCAATTGTTTTTGTAGAATTTTAGCACACCCTAGTGGTCATATGACATTCATGGAATGGTAATGAGGGAAGTTGTCTTACCATGGGACTATAACTTGGTCTTGATGGATGTCTGAATGAAGGAGAAAGTTGTAAGGAAATAGTGTTTGAGGTTTGAAATTCAAAATGTTAAACAAAATACAATATGTTTGACTAAGCCAAAAAATATAGCAAATTATATTCAATATCCTAAGTGATTGGCCCACCAAATTGATAATCTTGAAAAGTAAATTTAGCAGTAAACAGAATGCTTTGCCATTTCCAATTGGTTGAAACAAATATCATATTGACACTGTCAGTCAAAATATGATTGGCTCTGCTTCTTCTTCCAGATAATCACCAGAAGCAGAAAATACAGAAGCTAATCTACGCTGCCAAGGTACCTTTACTCTTACTGACTTGTATGTATATACATGTATGTAAGCTATAGTAAATGGTGAATACAAAGAGAAACATATAAAATGTATCCCACATTGGCTTTAATGACATGTTGACAAAGCCTCTTTGCAGCATATACTAAGCACACATTCACAACCATTTTTATCTTATTCACAGTTGAATGCCAACCTGAGGTCCCTAGAGGAAGACAAGAATAGAGTGGTTGCCAAGCTCTCTGATGAAATTAAGGCCAAGGAAGATCTCCAAGGTAGGAGCACAAACAAGCCTCCTTTGCATCAACAGTTGTTTGAAGCCTCAACAAATGTCTTTGTGTTACTTACTAAAAAAAGCTTCTAAGGAGCTAGGTATAGCTGAAAATAGCTTTTAAATTATATTGTTATTCCTTGGGGAAAGCACATGTTTGCACATCTTGGGTAGTCCTTGGCACTCATGTAACCAACAAGGTTAACTGCATTATCCCCAAAACTTTCTTTACTCAATTTGAACGTATGGCCTTAGTAAAGTTGGTGTAATTTTCCATACAATGTACCTGGGTAGCTCTCTTCTTGTATTGTGTGTGTGATGGCTGTCTGGCCTTTGTGTGGCCCTGGTGTGCTTTGGCAGAGGGCATCGAGCAGCTGCAGCGGCAGAAGGACCAGCTGAAGGCGGAGAGCTCCACGTTCTCCAGCGAGTCCCAGAAGCTCCAGCAGAAGCTGACCATCATGACGGAGATGTACCACGAGAACGAGCTCAAGCTGCACAGGTGAGGGGGAGCAAACCGGCTGCATCAAGGACTGCATCAAGGCGAGCAGCCTTTCTGTCGCTCGTGTTGCTCTGCTATTTTGAATGAGAAATATGACTCAATAGAAGGGCATATTTAATGGATTCAGTATAGGCAGACATACTGTATAAGACAGTCGTTGACCTGGATCCTATTAGCAGGGTTCGTACGGGTGCTTGAAATCCATGAAAATGCTTGGATTTTAATGTGGTGTTTTCAAGGTTTGAAAAATACTTGGATTTTGGGTAAAGTGCTTGTGAATGCTTGAAAGTGCTAGGCCTACATATTTCTCGGCAGTCTGACCTAAATAGACCAATTATTAAATGAAGGGAAATAAAATTAATTTGCTGTCTATGCGCTGCGCTGACAATGACGACGGGTTTGGTGCTTCTCATTCATCACTCCGCAAACATGTCCGTTCGCTATAGTCTTCTTCATTGAAAGTGAAAGCAGACGTGTGTTGATGAATGTTTGATGCAAGTTCGATGTGTGTGGTGAACTATTTGTTTCTTAGCAGAAGCCATGAAACGGTAAAGGTAAAATTATTTATTTAAAGAGACATCATTTATGAAGTTGTTTTGGCTTTGCCACGCGTTCGCGTCCAGTTTGACGTGTCTTGAAAGTCCTTAAAAAGTGCTTGAATTTGGCCATGAAAAAGGTGTACGAACCCTGTATTAGGACATGGTGTTAGAAGTCATACCTTCTTAATGGTATTCCTTAGATGTCAGTCTGTTGCAAAGAAGAGGTTGAATTTTTGCAATTATGTAGTCTATGTTCTCTTCCCATATTATTCTAAAGCTGGATTGAGAAGAATGAAGATTGGTTGAACCTATCTGTTTGAGGTCTCGGCCAATCACGTGTGCATATTGTATGGTGTGAGAAGATATAGGGAAGTTGTAGATTTAGCTATTAAAATGTCATAGATGATGTGACTGTGGTCTTTGTCCTCTCAGGATGCTGACGGTTGAGGAGAAAGAGCGTCTGCAGAAGGAGGAGAAGCTGACGAAAGCAGATATGAAAATCACAATGGCAGCTGAGGAGCTGAGCAACTACAAGTGAGACCATAACATGACCTAAACAAACATGAAAGGGAACTTAAGGGGAAAAAGTAGCATTTTATCCTTGACAGATGCTTTTTAAATTGACAATTATTTTTGATTGTCTGCCTGGATTCTTTTCAAGATTGCAAGATACTAATATTCATTTTGAACTTTACATTATTCCTTTAGTATAATTCATAATTATAACTGGTCTAGCAAACAGCAACAAACAGTAGTGGTTACATTTAGGAACTGTGTAGGATAAAATAAATGTATGTGGTTCTTATGCAAATGTTTTTCAATCTCATGTCTAGGAAATATCATTTTTGAGATGTTATTGTATTTTATCCTAGACTTAGAGCTGAGGAGCTGGAAGAGGAACTAGACAAGACAAACCACGCCTACCAAAACCAGGTGGGTTAATGGTAGTAGGCAGACACCACCTCTCTCTCCATCTGTCTTCTCCATCTCTCTGAGTGAGCATGTGAAAGGTTCTGTTTCTGAGTCCTCTATCTGTTTTACAGATTGCATCACATGAAAAGAAAGCTCATGACAATTGGGTGAGTAAAGCATCATTTTTGCTCCCTTTTCATTCGACAAATGGATCCTTCTGTTTCATAGGTTTCTTTCGTTCCAGCTGTATCGGTAAGCTCCTTCTGTCTGTGCCTGTGTCTGTGTCCGTGTCTGTTTCTAACGTTTACCATAAATGAGCCTTATACCTTTGTTGGCCCAACAAGATAACAAGATCTCCTAACCCTTCCCAATGTAGCCATTTTATGCATGTAACAGGATTTCCCTGGCCTGTTGAACACATCCACTGCCAAAGCAACATATAGAACTGTGGATGTATTGCAACAGCAGCTTGTAATGCGTTTACAAGCAGAGCGCTCATGTTAATGATCATGACGGGAGTCAACAGCTTGTGTGTGTATTAACAGCTTGACTCTGTTACAGCTGGCCGCTCGTGCTGCTGACCGAGACCTAGCGGATATCAAGAGAGATAACGCTCACCTCCGACAGAAGTAAGTGCTACCTCCATCTGTGTTGGGGTGTGTGTGTGTGTGTGTGTGTGTGTGTGTGTGTGTGTGTGTGTGTGTGTGTGTGTGTGTGTGTGTGTGTGTGTGTGTGTGTGTGTGTGTGTGTGTGTGTGTGTGTGTGTGTGTGTGTGTGTGTGTGTGTGTGTGTGTGTGTGTGTGTGTGTGTGTGTGTGTGACATTATGTTCTTTTGTGAGGGGTGAAGGGGTAAATGAACAAATATTCTAATGTGTCGTTTTCCCATTAGGTTGACAGATTATCAGTTTAAGCTGGAGGTCTTGGAGAAGGACCCGTTTGCTCTTGATGCTCCTGGTCGACCATTATTCAGAGGTGAGTGTACAAGTGATACAGTCTGATTTAGTCTATTTGCCATCATGTAGAAAGCACTTCAAAGCATTGGCTGTTACTGATGGAGTCGAGTTCCACTGATCTATGGTTAGATGATAAATGAAAGATTGACAGGGCTTATTGTTCTCAGGCACTCTACCTGAATCCAGGCGAGCACCAGACAGGTTGTGCAAGATTTGAAAATTGATGGTCTTGTTCAACAGCTTGATGTTATGAAAGTTTCTGATACAGTAACTTCAGACACAGACATTTTCCTTGCTTTAAGCATTTGATTGAGGAGTGAAAGAAATATTTTCTCCACAGCATAATAAAACCCTTGACTTTCCACTATAGCTTGTTGCTGTGTCAGACACTTTTAGAGTGCAAATGCACCAGACGAAAAAGATGGAAGATTTCTAGCTAACTACATCTTTACACTGACAGTCTAGAGCCAGGGGTCGTTCCTTTTCTTTGGTAATGACTGTGGTCTGAGTGCATCCTTGAGCGCACATCTTTTCCTACAAAGCTTGTGTACAATTCTGGATGTGTAAGTACACAAACATTGGTACAGCAGACCTGTGCCAGCAGTGTAGGGGAATTATACAGAGACTGCAGTGCTGATCGCTTATTAATATGTCAGGGAATTTGTGCAGTCTTCTCTCTCTAAGGACAGCAAGCACATTCGATAAGTGGCAAAGCACTGGGCTGTGACACGCCTGCATTCTGGAACAGGAAGTCAGGCAGCAGAGTAGAAGAGTGACTTACTCAGCAAGCTGCCAGTATTCTTTGCATTTGTCACAGTGTCATAAATGAATTAACTGCCTTAGTTATTTAGTAAGTTATATCTATCTGACATGAGTTGTTAGTGTCTGTTGGGCTGATTGTACTTTGATGATTTGTTGGTATATGTCATTGTGTTTGGAATTGATGGAAGGTCACAGCATTATCATGAAGAATGTGAGTTCATTTACACCACTGAGGTGTGAAATATGATCTGTTATGATGACACAAAAATAATGATTACAACTTAAGGCATGTAGTGTGTACTGTACATTATGTGTCTGCTGTTGAATGTTGACATGACTGTGGATGTTTTGTTTCTCTTTTCTGTCCCCCAGGTGAGAGATCACCCTTTGGCCCCTCTCCTCTGGGTCGCCCTGCCTCCGAGACGAGGGCCTTCCTGTCCCCTCCTACCCTGATGGACGGGCCACCGCGAATCTCGCCTCAGTTTCCCATGGGCCCTGGCGGCAGAGGTGACCTCATCGCATTCCTTTTTCCTCCTCCTCCTCCCCCCCTGACTTCCTGAAACTCTAAACCTGGGGAGAGTCTGAACTTACTGTACAAGGGGGGGGGGGAGGGCAGCATTACTTGGCTCGTCATGTGAACGTGTTATTTTTATGGCATCATGTGCATCGTGTAGCTAGCCAGTTGATGCCTTGCATGGATCGTGTGTGGATACCCCACACGGCACAACAGCAACAGCAGCAGCAGCAGCAGCAGCAAACTCATTGCAGCCAGGAGAGGAGAAATTCAGGTTCATAACAAGGTCCAAGTCCCAATCCCACCTTTGTATTGCACCCTCAGATGCACTGGTAGACTGGGTAAACCATGCCCAATCTGCCGGCGATTTGATTTCACCCTGCAACTCCAAATTTTTCTATCCCGCTTCCGTTACAAATCTGCAGGTACCAATCACAAACTGGCTTATCCACCTGGCGCACCCGGATTGTTGTTCTGATTGGTTGAAGGACATTCCAAATGTGCACAGAGTCAATTGAACAAAGTCAATTGAACTATGCCCATTGATCACACCTCTTGTGCAGGACTCCCCAGACTAATGTTCAATCCTAAAAGATTTAGCTTGGTCTGGCGATTGTGAGTAATTACAGATACAGGAGGTGACGCATACAATACTGATGGGCACAGCACCCTCACTGAACCTGAACTTTCTCCCTCCGATCATAGCTAGTCAAATGTTAGCTCTTTCAGTGTTGCTTAGGCCATGCCGTTAGCGGATAGCATTAGCTTGTAGCATTTTTCATGCAGATGTTTCATGTTTCATGGTCTCATTGGCATTGCACTGCTTGTGTCTCTCCCTCTCTCCCACGTCTCTCTTCTTTCTTACACTGTTATCAACTGCTCTTCCACACTGCTTGGCCCGTTCACCTCTTTCTCTCTCTCCAAACTCTCTTTTTTTTCTTTTTGGTTTCTCTTTCTATTTTACTGCTCCTCTGTCTCTCTCTCCGAACTCTCTTTTTTTCTTTTGGTTTCACTTTCTATTTTACTGCTCCTCTCCTCTGTCTTTTTCCTTTCTGTGTTTCGGTTGCTTTTCCGTTCCCTTTTCTTCCTGTTTGTCTCTGTATATGGGAGTTTTCAACTCTTTCTGCTCTCTCACCTCTCCCTTTCTTTCACTCCCTCTCTATATGAGAACTCTTTGGTCTGTTCCCGGCTACCTGTTTCACTCCCATCCTCCCTGCAATTTTCTTATCGCTCCCCCCTTTGGTATCTGTCCTCTCCTCCCTCTCTCTCTCTCTCTTGCTCTCTCTCTCTCTCTTGCTCTCTCTCTCTCTCCCTCTCTCCTCCCCATTCTCACTCTGGCTGTCTCATGCTCAGTGTCCCGCGGCCTGGTGGAGCCCCCTGGTGCTGGGGGGGACTTTGAGCGCAGTGGCGGCCCCCACTCAGACAGCGGCTCGCTCTCTCCCACCTGGGAGCGGGAGCGCAGGGGCCCCCCTGGCCCTCTTCCTCCTCCAGGTACAGTCACAGCCAGAGGCCCTGCGGCAGACAGACGGCAGACTACCACGGCAACGTAGTGGTCCCTCCCCACCTCCATAGTTTATTTATTTCTTTTTATTTTTTTTTACTTCTTACTCTTTAAAATGGATTTCTTTCCACACTATCCCCCCCCCCCCCCCACTAAAGTTACATGTACCATTCTTCTATCATCATATACTTCTAGTATACTGTCCCTCATCAGAACTTATTTTCTCTCATAGAACATACCCTTGTTTCGTGACCCTCCTTTGAACTTTACCTCATTTGTGTTTTTCTCTGAAATTGTTCTAGTCTTTAACAGTGAGTCCCTCTGGGAAATTTTGTGAAGACGAAGTGTTCCTCCCACACACACACACACACACACACACACACACACACGCATTTCTGAACGCGTGTGTGAGTGTTGGCAAGTGTGCATGAGTGTGAGCGAGTGTGCACGTGTGACATTTGTGTTATGGGGGGGCTTTATCTCTTCTCTAAGGTAACACAAGGTCACACGGTGAGAGTGAAAAAAAAAAAAAAGCGGGCGGGCGTGTGCGTGTGCGGGGGGCAAAAGTCCTGACTCAGCTGGTCGTGCCAGTGATGGAGGAGCCGAGGCACGGACTCGCTCATTCCAGACTTTTCCGTCCTTTGGCCTCTGAGAGGCCCTTTTGTGCTCGGTGCCCCCTGCGGCCACACAAAGCTGAGGCAGGCTGTGGGCTTGCGGGAGCCGTGCTCAGCCTCTCAGCCGCAGGGTTTACCCCCACAACCCCCCCCACCTCACCCCACCCCGGCAGGGCAGAGTCCACCGGCGTGGCTCTGTGAGAGAAGCATGGAAACACAAGCAGCACGTGGCACGTGTGATTAGTCATCCACACACACACGGCATCATTGCATCATCCACTGCTTTGTGTTTGTGTGTCTGTGTGTGTGTGTATGCGTGTGTGTGTGTGCGTGTGTGTGAGGCATCATTCTCATTACCTTTAGCAATGTGTGTGCTATGGCATTAAGACTCATTTTGCTGTAGAGACCAAGAAAGCTACATCCCGGTGATTCTCAGTGGCATGTGTGGTATCGGAAAGTCTTGTCCAATCAAAGCTTGCTTGAGTTCAGAGCTAGGTGAAATTCTTCTATGCGCAGACTAAATCTGTAATCTCACTGAAGCATTCTGGTCTCTCTTTCTCTTTCTCCCTCTCTTTCTCTCTCTCTCTCTCTCTCTCTCTCTCCCCCTGAAAGGCCACCCATATCCAGAGCCTGGACCACCGTTCCGGAGACCCCCGCCAGGGGCCTTCCCCATGGGCCCGCTCCCTCCCCGACCCCCCTTCCCCCCCGAGGGGCTTCCCCCCCACGGCTTCGGGCCGGGCCCGCTCCACCCCTCCGACAGGCCCGGTAAGCCCTTGCTCATTTCCGGCAGCAGCCGCTCGCTCGCTCGCACGTGTCCGCAGCAGGCGTGCTTCTGTTTGGGGGAGCACGAGGAAGAGGAAGGTTGCCGCGCGGTCACGGCGTCCTGCACGCAGCAGTGGGAAGAAAGCAAAAGAGGGGAGCGCTCGCGTTGCTGGAATGCTCTCAGAACGCTCACTTTATGAGTTTAGGCAGTCTCCCCTTTGTTGGGGGTATTTTGTTATTTCACTGTTAGACCTAATACTTTCCTCTAGGGTGGACAAATAAACTGCGGATTGTGGACTAGGGGGTCATGAAATATCCTGTTGTGTTATGTAATGTCTTGCCTCGCTATATATAAACTGTGTATGTCATTTAAGCCGCAGAAATAACTATAGGCCCCCCTGCTGAAAATGTAAGGTCAATGTCCATATCTGCACAAATATGAATTTGTTTACTCACGTCAACTGAGTTCATATGAAAACAAGTATTGTGGGAAGTAGGTACAGTAGCACAGGGGGAACAGTGCCTTTGTCAACTTTACCATGCTGTAGTGAAGTAGACTGAATCTGCTGTAAACACAGGGAATGACAGTCGATCTGAGCACACAGCAGCAAGTGCAGGTCTGGTGTGTGTGTGGCAGTGCAGCTCTCATGGCACACGATCACTCATAAGATTCCTATCTATGCCTTGAAATCAGAGTGGCCGCTGTGCCCCCCCCCCCCCCCCCCCCCCCCCCCCCCCACTTACACACACACACGGACACATACACACACATACACCACCACCACACAACCTCCTCCCCCCCACACACACTCGCTCCTCACATGGGGCAGTGAACTTGCTTAGCGGAATGCCGCTGTGAATGCGCTAGGGCTTGTTTTGACAGAGCTGGTTTAATAGCATTACCCGAAGCATGAATGAGTTTTTTCTCTCTCTCTCTCTCTCTCTCTCTCTCTCTGCCCCACCAGCCCCCACCCACCTCCTGATACTCAAGAATTGAATTAAAACCCAATGGCAAGAGAGAGTGAGAACCAGGCCAAAGACCTAACAAATGCTCTTTGCTTTTTCTGCAGACTCATCATTTGCAGGCAACAGCACGGGGATCAGTGAAGCTGAAAGCAGAGATGTGAGTGTTTCCCCTAAAGAACGTTATAGAGGACATACAAGGTGACATTTTCTGTATGTATGCAATAACATTGGACCAGTTCCCTGTACACGGATTAAGACTAGTCCTAGAATAGATGGAAAATCTCTAGTCAAGGAATAGGCTTAAATCCACTTAAACGAAACTGACTGGAAATGGGGAAATTGTGTTCTCAGTCATGTGTGTAACATGTTTAGTATCTCATGGCATCCATCTGATGTGCTGTCCATGTGTATGTGGTCTGTTTCTGAGCTGTGTGTGTTTGTTTACAGGCCAGTCTCATGTCTGCTCCTGGAGATCTGCGGATGCCACCTGAAGCCGAGATGAGGATGGGACCGCCAGGAATGGGCCCGCCGGGAATGGGCCCTCCGGGAATGGGGCCGCCGGGAATGGGACCACCGGGAATGGACCTCCACTTTCAGCGCAGGGGTCCCTACGGACCCCCAGACTTCTTTCCCCCACGAGGACCCGGTGGAATACCCTTAGGAAGTATGTAAATAAAGACAACAACCGTTCAGTCTCAGGTTTTAGTCTTTGGTTTTAGTGGCATTGAACCAGTACAAGAAATGTAATAATGTAATAACAAAAATGCTATGGTTCAAAACTCACCAAATCCTGGAGTCCTACCAAATTAAGTGTTTGGTATGACTACTAGGGAGCAGACAAACCAATAAAACTACTATTTACTTTGGATATTGTGTTATGTGTCCAATAATATGAAGAAGAAATGCTATGTAAGGAATTCAGTCGTGTGAAGGGATCATGTTACGAGGGCTTTATACCTCCATTCATTTCTAGAGGCAGGTACAATTGGTATGTCATTTCAACCAAACCATGTAACTCTTCTCCCCCTCTTCAGTGCGAGGCCCACCTCCTCCGGGCATGTTCCCCAGATATCCTCCTATGGGCTACCCTCCGATGAGACCTCCTCTGGACGGCTTCCCCCCCGGCCCCCCTGGACCCCCCGGACCCCCACAGAGGCCCTCACCGCCCGGCAGCGAGCAGCCCGCCGAGCAGACTCCACCTCCCCATGATGCCATATGAGCCCCCAAAGGCAATCATATCACTCCCCTCCATATCCACCCCATCCCCTCATCTCCAGCTCAGGCACCGGCCTCTTCCTCTCCTCTTCTCACTGCCAACTGCAATAGGAGTTGGCCATCACGAGAAGAGAATGGACTCTCTGTCTCATTACATTCAGTTGTTTATCAACGGAAAAGGAGAAGAGGGGAAAAGGAAGGTGTTTTATTGAATGAAAACTGGAGCCTCTTTCTGACCCCTCTCTTCCTGTGTCTCCTCTGCGCTCTTGTGTGCCACTTCCTGTTGTTTCTGTGCTTAGGGGCTGCTTCCTGTTTAAGCTAGGAGTTGTCATGTGATCATTTTTTCTTTTCCTTTCTCCCCCGCCCATCAGACAAAAAAAAGAAGAAAAAAAGAAAAGAAAACCTCTAAGTCTGTTGTTGTCTGTCAGTGGAAAGGCCAACGGATGACTTGTGGCACTTCACGTTCCCTGTATAGCTGCAAGTCTAAACAAACACACTTTAACTCCATTTAAAAGTAAATATAGTTTTTTTTTTTTAATAACAACATAGGGGTCTGTGAATGTGAGCTTTAAAAAGATTTTAGTTTGAGAATGATGCCTGTGAGAGACTGCCTTTTGTGAGGAAATTGGATGCTAGATAACAACATTTTTATTAGGTGCCTATGATCTGTTTGTAGTGTCAAATGCTTTATAACCGAACCATCTAGAAGAGAGGAGGTTCACGTATTTTTGACATGTATATACAGAAATTGTAATGATAATGTGAATAAGAGATTGTAAATACACCTAAAACCTAATCATCTTGTTTTAACACACAGTACCGTGTAAAGTTCTGAGGCCGTCCGGGAAATTTGCGTATTTATGGTCACCTAAATTAAAGCATTTTATGCCTTAAACATGCAGAGTTGTGGGTGGATTTTATCAGTTTGGTGTACAGTTGCCAGTAAGCCTTTGAGGTATGCGGATGGAATTGACAGAATTGCCTTTTGGGGTATTGGCATTGTTCAGACTAATAAAGGTTGACTTCATTGTTAAACCTGACCGTGCGGACATTCATTTCTTCTGGTGTTATGCATGCCTGGATGATTTTAGTCACAGACATGGCCACAGACGAGGCTTAATGACAAATTTATATTTGGCATTCAGCCCCTAAAAGCTACAAACAAGGCTGGTTTGTCATTACATACGTGGATATCCATGTTAAAAATGTTTGTTTTTAATCTACAACTTCAATGGCTACCTTGACTTAAGGCAAAATATTACCAATAAACAGTTTCAACTATAGTTTACAGAGCTACACCTTGATGTAGGCAAGTTAAATTTTTGTTTTATTTAATTTGATTATCTTAGCTTCTCTGCTCTGGAGATAAAATGCAAGACTCAAACGGCAAGGTTAAATGCCTCTATTGCTGTAAAACAAATATCTATACAAGACATGACTGACCAACAATACTTTGAAAGAACAACAAGACAACAACAGGAATATTTTTAATGCTTTTATTTCACTGATTAAAAGAAAATGGATTCATTCAACATTGATTCAAAAATCAACATTCGGCTGGTTTACCCAATATGTGTCAGGTTTTTATATATCATAGGTTTTTCTCCTTTGTTACTGTGGAACATAAGATCACTTCTCCAATCAATGAAATTTCTCCACATCTGGCATTTTCACACCTGTGCCGGTGAATTGTGTTTTTCCCCATTTGCAGATGTACATATAAAATCCAATGCTATGTGCTCACTGGAGACAAAAAAGACAGTACACACCTGCCCTATAATATTAAACATTTAAGATGGTAAAACCATTTTTGCAAAACAACGCTTATAAACTTTTGTCATGTTCATAAATAGAACCCGGACAGATGTAGCATAGAGGTGTGGATGTATATAAACATACATTGATCTATATATATATTCATATACACATACACACCTTCTTATGCACTGTAAAGTTTCCTTACGTTTTTTTTTTTTTCTCCAAACTTCCTCAACCCCGAAAAGTTTATAAGGTAGCAGCCAGGTCTCAGCACTGCTAGTGCACACCCACAGTTGGCCACTGCTTTATTGCAAACTGTCCTGATTTTAAACAAATGCACAACATTCGTACCTCTTAGAACTGGGGCCGGCTGGCCGGTCTCATGGAGACCATGTCTGTACCCACGGTCGCCCTTTGAAACGGAGTTGGCTTCCGAAGAATCAAGATCTTAAAATAATAATAATAATAATAGCAATAATAATAAGGCCAAGTATCACTGCAGTAAGTTACTTCCATTTATGAGTGACAGTAAAAAGGAAAAAAAAAAAAAGAAATCAAGAAAAAAAAAATAGATTTAAGAGCCACTGAATTATATGCATTCCACTTGCATAGTTATTGACTTTGCTGTACATGCAAGCCAGCCTGCTGGAGAGGAGATTGTGGCTTGGTGCAAGCTTAATGTCTGGGACCAACAGTGGTGCTGTCTAAAGGTGACTCAAGGGTTAACTGGTTGTCGAAAAATCAACCGAGAAGACAAGACTCTATACGGTCACCTCCACTGCGACGCATGGTCACAACTTTGACCAAAAAGCTTATTTCACTTCTGTGTTTAACTCTCCACTCACTTCTTAAGGCTGGCATGAGGTTATTTCATAACAGTAAGGTAGCTATTGGAGCTCGATCGAGCTTTTACAGGCAACAGTTTTTGAGTTGGCTCTCAAAGATGGCTTCCGAGCAGCCCACTGTATGTTTTTTTTTTACAGCTTTCTCCTTTGTGACAAGAGATAAAGTGAGAGAGAGATTTGGATTGTAAATGCATACAAACATCTTCTACTAAAAATAAATCTGAAAAAAAAAAGAAAAAAAGAAATACCTCTAGAAAATAACGCAGGGATCCAATGGAGTTGTAACAATCAACTGGTCCAATAATCTTTCCCGCATAACGAGCAATCCCGCTTAAAATGCCCTCGGCACATGGTGACAGGCAATAAGGGATCAATACAACAAACCAGGTCTCAGTGACTTGATACTCCAATGGTTTCATCGTAACAGACCAGTCATTTATCTTTAGTAATGGATCCCATTGCAATCCCACCCCAACCCACCCGAAAAAAAAAAGAAAAAAAAGAAACAAAAAGAAAAAAAAGAATAAAATAGTAAAAAAAATAAGTCATTTCATGCAGACATTTGGCCATGTTTTTGTTTGTTTTTAAACTCCCCAGTGGAATGTTCCTCACACGTCTCATAGCAGCTTGTAGGTCTGATAGAACCAACCCTTGATTTGAAATTCATCAATAAGTTCTTTTTTTTATCTTAAGTTACATTCACTCTTCACAGTGAAACAGGTGCATTGTTAAGAGATCTACTTGTTGTTGACCCAAAGGCCGCAGCACAGCTGCGACAACCAACACGTGGCCCAACTTTTGCTCCTCACTTCAGCACGTTATCAAACTCTAAAAGTAGATGTGGTATAAGTAGTAGTATAGTAGTATGTCTCGGCCCAGAGAAGCTGTTGGCCCCGGCCCCTTTGCCTGCAGGTGGGCACTTCATGTGGGGTTTTTTTTCTATGCATCACCGTTATCTTTGGCAGCGGACGCAGACATGCTGACAGAATATTTCATTAAATCCAGTGACTCTGAGAAGCGGTTTGTTTTTTTGTAGTTTTCGTATGATTTTTTTTGTTTGTTCTCGTAACTTTTTCCTCTCTCATAGTTCGAGGCCTGAGCTTTTGAAAACCTCCCCTCCGCTCCTCTACTTGCCGGACAGTTACCCTGAGAAAGACTGATTCCTGTTCACTGCTGAGAAAGTGGTACGCCTTGTATTTCTTTTTGTTAGATACCGAGTTGCACACGCGCATACACTCGCACAAACACACACTCACCACTTAGCTGATGTATGCACTTTTTGAATAATTTTACAATAAAACAAACACACACGCACACACACGCAAATGCACACCAAGAAGAAATCTTCACAAAAAAGCGGAAAATAAAGAAGAAAAAAAAATCCTTGATGCTTTTACCTTTGTAACTCTGGACCAATGCTTGTTCTAGACTTAAGCTCCACTAACAAACCTTTGAGAACACGAGAGGTTGAAATGAAAGCTATTCTGGGTTTTAGGCACAGGATGGAGTAGCAGTTTATGCATTAGCAGTTCACATATTGTAACAAGCGACAGACAGTCTCATCCCTCATCCTTCAGTCTATAGCCACTCTTCATCAGCAATGACCAAAATATAATATTCTGATCAAAATATAGAACAATCTCAATGAAAGGTCCTTTTTTTGGTGTAGTACTAAAATAGAAACAGGGCTTTCTAATGAACTCACTGCAATTTCTCTCTTTGCATACATTTCCCCTCTTAACCTGCATCTTTTCTGGAATTCACAAGAAGAACATAAATGCAAGTTTGTCAACAGGAATATTTGCACTTGGCCTTCAACATGGGTGCCACAGGTGAGGGAAAACCTCACTGGATGACTGCAGTGGTCATTTCGCAGCTAGACTTCCACTAACCGCATTCTCACGCCACTAGTTCTTGGGAAGACACACCTCTCTTTCCCGCTCACCTCACACACCTGCATACAAGTTTTATACCTTCCTTCCTTACAGGAAGTACTCACTTTGGTAAATTCCGAACATCTTTCACACCTGATCTTCAAGCGCAGGAGTGTTGAGGCAGCATCGGCTCCTCTGGCTTTGGCCACCATCATCTTGAGGGTGATGCCGCCTCTAAAAGAAAACAGGCCATTGACCTAAAGGCATCCCCTTGAAAACAAACACTGCCATGTGCCCAAGTGGATTTGCTCTGACAGGGGCTGGAGATATGCAATCATCAAGGGATTGGAGGGATGATTGACGGTGTTGAGGGGGTAACGGAGCCTCTAGCAAGAGCAAGAGGCTTTTTCTCACTTCTTTTTAAAATAAAGGCTTGAGCTTCACATTCACGTTCTAACACTAGGCAAGCGACCGCCACTATGTCCCACAACTATGAACTTCTCGTTTTTTTTAAAAAGAGCAAACACGTGCAAGAGAGACAGCACAACTCAGGTATAAGCACTGAGCACATACAACACTGAAGATGACAACTTTGTAAAAAAAAAAAAAAACAAGAAGTAGTAAACCGAGAAACCATGAGGGAAAGAGACGTTTTTTTCTCTTAAAAGAAAAACAAACATCCCCCTGAAGAGCACTCTTTTTGAAGAGCTTCCGTATTTTTCCCCTCTATCCTTCGCCATGCTACCACCTCAAAATTCCTCGACACGTTTTGTGTTTCGGATGTCTAAACCAACCGCGCTCCCTCAACACAACCAGCTTTCACAAAAGCCATTACAGGAAAACAAAAAGTACCGCAGTGCAGGAATCCTGAGATATGGAACAAGCGAACACACTTAACGCCTCTAGCCATCACTCGCATACACACAAGCACAACACACAGATGTAACATAGACCTGGATTCAACCCAGCACATGCACGATTTTGCCCTCAGCGACGACCAAGACAGGATTACTCTATTAACATGCGTCTACACAGCAGTGCAACACACTCATGTCTACCCTACGACTGGTCTGTGGAGAGAGAAATGGGCAAAAAGTGACGTTTTGAATTGATTGAATCCAAGAAAGTTTTGATAATGAAAACAACAGGGGAGTTTCCAAGGCAACTGTGACTTTAAAAAGAACAGATAAAACTGACAAGAGTAGCTGATTGTTTCATTCATCTTCATCATCTAGATCTTTGTCATCGTCCTGTTTGTGCCTACCTGAGACGGACAGAGGATTTATTCCTTTCTTTTGTTGTTTGAGAGCGAGAAACCTGCAGCTAGTTCTCTGCTAACACTTAGCCCCCATAGGTAAAGTGCTGGGAAGGGCTTGCAGTGCGCAGGAGTTTGAAACCCTCCACTATCGTGTACGTATGTTTGTGTGTGTATGTGTTGTTTTTCTCTTCCACCAGCAGACCTGTTTATCTACTGAATTTCCAGGTTGAGGAAAAACCAGCAGGATCTTAAGTCCCGAATGTAGCCAACAATGACAACAACTATTACTACTACAACAATAACATGTCAGCATCAGCATCATCATCATCATCAACAACATCACTTCTGAAAGAAAAAGAGGAAGAAGAAACACTTACAAAAAAAGACTGATGAACAGAGAGGAAGGCTGCAAGGAGCTTTGCAACTGTTCATCGGTACTGACCCTTGGCCCGGAAGACTAATCTCCCTTCGAAATAAATCAAGGAGGGGGGTGTAAATAAGATCACAGGATCTTGTCCTCGCAAAATGAGCCAAGATAAATTAAAAAGTGATGGTTCTGTTCTGTCTATACGGTAACACCAATCTCCGACAAAAACGAAATGAAAAGAAAAAGTCAGACAGGCGTCTAAAGCAAGAAAAGAGAAAATAAAATAATACAAAACAAAAACAACTCACGGTACAATGAACTCCTAATCTAAGTGTATCCAAAAAAGAAAGGAAAAAAAAAAAAAACACGCACACACACACGCACACACAACATTGAGCCCCTCATCACCTTTCACTCAATTAGCTACTAAATCGATACCCAACTATACTCTCCTATTAATGAGCAGGATATACAGAGAGATATTAATATAGTGCTAATACTGAATAAACACAGCACATATAAAGGATTATTTGTCACACTATAGGAGAGAGAGAAGGGGAAAAAAAATCATAATCGTAAAATGAGAAGAAACCCGCAAGTAAAACGAAGGAGAGGGAAAAAAAATACATCAACGAAAACAGGACAGAATAAGGGTGAAAGGTCTACCTTCAAGTACAAGGGGAGGGAGTTGGGGTAGGGTGTAACTGGGCATTGTGTGGGAGAAGGAGAACTTGAGAAGAAGGAGGAAAGTGGGAGAGAGAAAAATGGGAAGAGGCAAGACTTGCAGGTGAACGAGCGCACATGCGTTGGCGACGGGCGGGGGGGCGTTCAGATGCCCTCGCTGAAGCGCTGCATCTCGCGGTGGAAGTGCTGGGTGGGCTCGCTGAGGACCACGCTGGTGTCCAGGGAAGGGTGCCACACGCGTCCCAGGCCCAGGGAGACCTCCTTCACCAGGTTGTGGACGGGGTCGCCCTCGATGAACACCGACTGGTCCGGGTCGAAGTCGATGCTCTCCTCGGAAACAGCGAGCACCTTCAAGTTGGAGCCGCGCAAGCGCGAGATGGCAACCAGGTTGTGGGACCACACCGTGTAGCCTAGAGATAGAGAGAGAGAGAGAGAGAGAGAGAGAGAGAGAGAGAGAGAGAGAGAGAGAGAGAGAGAGAGAGAGAGAGAGAGAGAGAGAGAGAGAGAGAGATAGCAAGAGAGAGAGAGAGAGATACAAGAGAGAAAGAAAGATAGCAAGTGAGTGAGCTATAGTGATTTAATGACACATGAATGAGGTCATTAAGAGAATGGCAGTTGATACGTTAGAGGGAACATACATACAAGGAACACATTTGTTTGTGTTGATAACGCATTTCCAAGACGTTGCTCTATTAGCCTTCCCCTACTTATCAGAACCTTGTCCAAACTAGGCCAGATTAGGGGTATTCCTAGTAGTTTGTAAGCGGTAAACAACCAAATAGAAGATCTCTATGGTTTTATTCTACTGGTAAAACAAGACCTTACAGCTCCTTTTTATTAGAAGGCTTACCACTAACCAAGTTAACTTGCCCAAGTTTGGCACAAAACCACGTACTTGGAATGCTCCCTAGCCCAAAATATACACACACAAAAAAACAAGCAAGAAAACGTCCAAAGTAACAGCCATGTGTGTTTCATGGCCAGTACCTCGGACTTATGCTCGCTGGAAAACAAACAAATCTGATAATCAAAACAGCAGCTTGAAAGCTCCATTGCGTTCTTTGGAGGAACAAAACGGGGCTGGTTTCTAAAGCAGCTAGTCTGACCTTCGGTGTTTGTTTATGGGAAGTCAAAGCATGAAAACAGTTCCCTGCCGATACCCTCAAACAAAAGCTCATACCTAGAACTATATATTGGCACACAAGGTCTAATAAAGATGTATATGACCTTGTGTTTGGAGATCAATCTAGTGGACTCAACTGCCACCATTTCAGCTTGCTCAATCATGAGCAAGAGGCCAAGGATCAAAATAAAGAAGGGACATCCTGGGAGAAAGTATTGAACTTGTGACAGCTTAACACTGAAGCTAATGACACACATTTACAGTAAATGAGAGTGATGACAGGTGGATCAACAAGAACAATACTCTTCAGCAGGCACCATCAGACCAGCGTGACTAGAATGCTATAGCCTACTCCTATACACAGCATTGAAAGAATATCTGGGTCCATCAATTACATGATCGAATCAGGGATTGAATGTCACATTTTAGAATCTTTCATTGCTGATGAATTCATATCTTTCGTTAGAATGTTCAAAACTGCCTCGCTCATGACTTTAAAAACAATGAATGAAGAGATGAAAAAGCAATGAGCTCATCTCACCGTGGATGATAAGCACAGCCAGGTGGACACAGCGCCAGGCCAGGAGCACCAGCGGGTCCTCGTTGCGGTTGACGCTGAGGTCGGGGAAGCCGGCGTCGTCGCGCATCAGCACGAAGTGGCTGAGCGTCTTGTGGTACTGCTGCGAGATGAGCTCCACGGCGCCGTCCGTCACGGGCGCGCTGTAGCTGTCCAGGTGGATGCGCTCCAGAGGCATGCTGGGCTTGAGCACGCGCAGCAGATCCTGGCTGCCCACGTCCAGCGCCATCAGGTAGACGCGCAGGTTGCTGCTGCGTCGCACCAGCGCCTTCCAGTCGTCCTCGCCGGCCGTGCCGTTCAGCGGCTTGGCCTCCAGGGCGGCGCCGTTGAGCAGGAGCGAGAGGCGGTGCAGCGGGGCGCGATCCTGGCCCGCCAGCAGGCAGCACATGGCGGAGGAGAAGTCGCAGAAGTCGAGGGCCAGCGAGCGCAGGTTGACGAGACGCTCCAGCTCCACGGGGACCAGGAGGCTAGGAAGCTGGTTGTCCAGCAGGCTGAGGTGCCCCAGGGATGTGGCACTGGGGTTGGAGAGTGAGGCCAAGGAGCAGGGAGTCACCACGCCCAGCATGAAGGCGGAGGAGAGCCACTTCATTTGCCTACTGTTGGACAGGATCTCCTCAAAGAGCAGCTGGATCCTTAAACACAGAAGTGAGCAGAGAAACAATTAGAAAGGAGGGTTGATTGGGGGGGGGGGGGGGGGGGGGGGTAGAAAACACAGACTACCACTAACAATAAACAATAGGGTAATGGCTGAGAGTAAAGGATAACAACACCACATATAGATTGTTAACAGCATACGATTATGATGTACTTACTCTTTGATTTTTTTGCTTCCCTGGTCAACATGGTGGAGATAGGAGCTGTCAAATATACCCTCATCCTGGAGAATGCAGGTATCGCCATAGAGACTCAACCTTTGGAGATATCTTGAGAGAAATAGAAGAAACACATATTTCGAATTAATAACTGAACTGAAGCGGCCAGAAAATAGATAGGTGAATTGGTATGACTATTCTTGACTATCTAATGCCTTGACCTAAGTTAATGGTCAAATATATTTTTTAAATCTCATACTGAGCCTCTTTTAGAGAATATAATGGAAGTTTATCTCCAAACATGCACTGTTGCATAAACGTGGAACTTCCTTCACACTTCTCAGAGAGACATGCCTAGAAATATCACTATAATACCATATGGTTGTGACAAGGGAACTTTCAGGAAAACAATGAAAAATGAAAGACCGCAGAATAATACCGATTCTCTTTACTATACAGACTGGGCTTCCCATCAACACAAAGGGAACCGTTATGTGAGATTCTACCTGGGGGAAAGGGCTTCTAGCCCCAACAAGATTTTCCCTTGGCTGTCGTGTGTTCTGGAAGTCTGCGCATTTTCAAAGAGGAATGGCATTCATTGTGAAAATGCCATTCCATTGCAAATGGAAAACAATGTAATTTGCCAACAATACAGTTTATGGTAATGAAAACGCACACTTATCTATGTCCTTGTAATGTAAACTACGCGGCGTCACTGAGATCTGTAGCTATCAGACATAGCTTGGTTAGGTTACGTAATGACATGGGTTTGTTTATAGCTAGCTAGCTTGCTGATTTAGCTTCCTGGCTAACTAGCTGGTAGCAAGCAGGCTATGGTAGCACTGAGAAAATGGCGTTTCTCAACTGACAGGGTATTCCTAATATAAAGTAAATTGGCGTAATAACATGGAGACATGTATTACCTGTTGTTTCGAAGACTGCGAAGTACACATAGCACCTGGTCCAAATAGGTGATCATAGCATCTTTCCAGCGGTCAGAAAACTGTGGGTCACTCTCCACAGGTTCCATTCTGCCCTCCATTGCTTGCAATGGGCTTAGGTACCCATCCACTGGTGCGAACTCCAGCTGCAGCTCACGTACAAAGGAACCAAACTTGCGCATGAGGAATTCTAATCTTGGGGTCTCCTCTGATCCAGAGCCACCTCCATTCGTCCCTCCACCGACACGCAACTTCAGCTCTGTCCACAACGCTGGGTAAAACAGACACTCCCTCCAGCGAGAACATACGGCCGAGGCCCGAAGCTTGTCTCGATCTGACAAAAAGGAAAATATGTGAACAATAAGCTCACTGGGTAAAGCCAAGGCTCCGACACCCCCGCACAGAGCCATGGCTGTTGGCTTCAAGACTGCAACAACTCAGAATAGGGTAAAATATAACCGTTGCACTGTAAGCTACGAGACTTCACGACGGGCCAAATGCTGCAGATCTCTCGCCCTACTGGTCGTGTATGGAGAAAACAAACATCGTTCAGTAGCTTTGCTTTCAATACTATTGGACTATTCCATTACCTCTATAGATGGGTGATGAACACGAAGATCTAAATCAGTGGGATTAAGACACAAAGAAATCATTATGGCTTTGTTTTTCGTTGTCGAGAGATTAGTGTAGGGCTGTTTAAGTATTTACCACTCTCATAATGTTTTATGTATGTCCAATCTTTTTTGGGATATTCATGTAATGGTTTATTCCATAGCGCTCTTATTTTTGCCATACCATTTAAAACCTCTAGGGGTAGTACTTGCAACGTGCAATTCCCTGTTAATCGAGGCATGTATTTGTTTTAGCATTGTTGTCCTTTGTTCTCTCTTAAACTTCAGTGATTTGTACTATATTTGATGAATATGCACGTTTAATGTACATAGATTGGTGTCCAGTGAAATGGACAGTGCTTAGTTTTCCCAACCATTCGTTTCATTTAGGGGGCGTGGCACCATCACAAAGCTGGATACCTCTTTTTTTCATAGCAAGCTTACCTTTCAGTGTAAGGCTCCAATGTCAAGTGTGCAATCTCACAAATAATCATATACATTCTTGTTATTGTGCATAATTGTTGTTCATTCTCTTCATGTAGTGATAAATTATTTTTATAGTCTAGTCGTAATTTCTTGAACCCAGAAATGTTGAGTACCCTAAAGTTTTATTGCAGAAATGTCATCTATAGGCCTAATAGATGGAATTTAACTTGGTTGCCTAAAGTTGCACTTTGGGCAATTTGCATAATTAGCATAAATATATAGGCAATTAAGGTGAATAGGGTGCAGGTGAATAGGGTAAAAATTTTAAATAATAGATATCACTATGAAACTTTCTTAGTTGGTTACTTGTGCTAAGATGAGAAAATAATGTATTGCATGTTTTTTATATTTTAATGCAAATGAGGCCATGTCTCATTAAACATGCGCTTATTTGCATACTGACAAAATCAGATTGTTTAATAATAAAGTCATGCTCAAAATATTTTTTTCCAAGGGTAACATGTGTATTTGGGGTCTGAGTTGGTGAAAACCTTTAAGGAACCTGTCAGGAGGCAGTGTTGACCTATGGACAGACAGATTAAGAAATTAGGTGCTCCATGCAAAATAACTATAACAGCATGCACACACACGCAAACCTACAAGAACTGTACAGTACATAATATGCAAAATAACTATATCCAGCATGCACATGTACACAAATACACATTAACTATACAAGAACTATACAACATATAAAATAACTATGACATTTTAAAGGCACAGGAGCAAGATGTTTTTGTACGGTCACAATTATGACAATTGGGATTAAATGGGTCAATGGGTTAACACTGCCTCCTTACCAGGTTCCTTTAAAGGTTTTCACCAACTCAGCCCTACAAGTATACATGTTTACTTTGGAAAAAAGAAACATTTTGAGCCTGGCCTCATCACACTATCTGATTTTGTGCGTATGCAAATTAGAGCCTTTTTTATGAGATATGGCCTAATTTGCATATGTAAACATTAAAATATAAAAAACATGCAATACATTTTTTTCTCATCTTAACACAAGTAATCAACTGAGAAAGTTTCATAGTGATATCTATTATTTATTTTGTTTACCCTATTCACCTGCACCCTATTCACCTTAATTGGCTATATATTTATGCTAATTATGCAAATTGCCCAAAGTGCAACTTTAGGCAACCAAGTTGAATTTCATCCACTAGGCCTATAGATTACATTTATGCAATAAAACTTTAGGGTACTCAACATTTCTGGGTTTACTATTGGGCCTATGGGGATTACGACTAGACTATTAGTGTAATGCATGTTTCAATGTGTTTAGGTCAACACAGCTGGTTGACATTAGTTATTCAAATTGCAATCAAATAATATTTTGTTAACCATTAAATGAGTGTACTGTGGAAATCTGAGCCAGAACGACTTTACGACATGTCATCTGCCACAGACGTCACTTCCAACACAACTACCTTGCACCTCCCCCGGCTTTCTGAAGTTAGCAAACCTAGCTAACCAGTGGTGGTGGTAGACGAGGAAGTGGAGATGGCCGAATTGTCACTTTATCTCACAAACGTTAACATATCTGTGGGGCAAACTATGGACAAAGAGAAGGTATTTCATATTTTCAAATCTAACACGTATATAAGTTGTTAAAGTGAACTATTGTGATGTTTGGCTGTAGCTAGCTACCATTCATATTAGCTATCGTGTTTCGGCCATAGACAGTAAAGGTTTCGGCTAACGTTAGCTTGGAAACAATAACCTAACAACCTGTGTAGCTGCTACAGCCTAAGATCATGTTGGTACAGTGGTGCGTGTCTGTGTGTCGTGGCTATCGCTTGTGATGTTTTGTCGTGCTGTTTCATTCAGAAATTTACTTTTCAATGTAGCATAGCTACATTATTAGTGAGACCGTTAGCTGATGTGCATTGTATTGCTGGTAACGTTGTAGCGCCAGCAGGCAACTCGTCACAAGATGACAACCTGTTGGTCTCTTAACTTTTCCGTGGGACCATATGATGTTGTTAGTAACTATTATATCCATGAAAGGTTATTAAGAGAGCACGGAAATAAGTATATTTAACCTACTTGTGTTATTCGGAATGAAAAGATAACCTTCATCGACAGGTTGTTGCTGAAGGTGTTTGTTTTTGTTTAGACTGCCAGTGTGGGGAAGGATTTTGAGAATGTAGAGCTTGGTGATTTGGGCCTGAAAAAGCAAAAGGTTCCACGAAGAACCATATACTTTGCCAGTGGGGAGACTATGGAGGAATACAGTACAGATGAAGAAGAGGAAGAGCCTGAGAAGAAGGAAGCATTGACCACAACCGATCCCGTAAGTTACGCTTGTTATTGCTGCAGCCACACTGTATTGTGAGGAAGGGGTGTGGTTATTTTTTTAATGGGAAATGTCCTGTGTTTTCAATTACAGTCAACACTCACATGGGGCCCATATGTGTGGTTCCAAATGTGGAGAATGGCTACCTCAACTGTGTCCGGTAGGCCTGAACTGCAACCCAGTTTATTTGTAACTAATCACAGTGGAGTTCATTTGTTGCATTACTCTATCTATAACATACTGCCCTTCCCTATCCTTCCTTTTTGAACATCATAATGTTGCTTATGAAATATCTAGTCTTTGATGCCTGACAGTTTTGTTCCTCGTATTTGTGTGTCACAGTGTGTGATTATCTTGGTGAGAGACTGGCTGGACTCTTGGGTATAACATCACCGAAGTATCAGTATGCCATTGATGAGTACTACAGAATGAGGAAGGAGGTGAGCAGTAACTAGTATAGTGAATGTGAGCGTATTAGATATTGGGAAACACACCTATTTATTTATTTTCCCCATGGCCAAGTTTAAGTCACAAAACATGAGATAACCAGTTTATACCAGATTTAAGTTCATATCTAGATTTCAGTTGGTACTATGGCCAAGAGGAAAAGTATACATTTATGCCCCATGTCTGTTCCCTCAAGTTTGCATGGGCACCTGTCATAATATTCCGAATCTTCACTGATCATTTTATCATCCTGTTTATGGTGTATGTGTACTGTATGTTGTGTGTGATGTAAGCTACGGGGACCTTGAATTTCCCCTTGGGGATCAATAAAGTATCTATCTATCTATCTATCTATCTATCTATCATCACAGGACGAGGAGGAAGAAGAAGAAAACCGTCTTGCTGAGGAGGCAGAGAGGAACTTCAACAACCAGGGGAACCAGGAGGGTCAGCCGCCCAGGGTGGAACAGCCGGAGACAAGCCCCTCGTTTGTGAACGTCACGTTTGAGCTGGAGCCAGAGCCTCACTCAGCACCTGATGCTGTGCATGTCCCTGCCCCTCTCCCCTCCTAAAGTCTATGATTAAACAGATGTCAGTCTTTTAGTTAAAGATCCTTTTTTGTTTGGTTTCTTTGCCGTTTGTAGATTTGTTAACATTCTGGACGTAAAATGCAGTTTAGTAATGAAAGTGTAGTGCGGAGGTATACTGAAGATTTAGCTTTCTTACCAGGGAAATTATATTTTATGTGCAATGATCAGTACTGTGAAGATATCCCATAATGTCCAGTGCTAGGTGAGCACCAACCTGTAGGTATGTAATGTATTTACTGTCTATTGTTTTTGTTACAAGTTTTCTATGCAACTAATGTAATATATTTTTATGTACGATGCATTGTTGATGCATGGCAAAGGTTATTATAGGTTTGTTTGCAAGTGCTGGCTTTAGGAGATCATTTCAAAAGGTACTTTTTGAAAATTTGGGCTACAATTCATTCGTTTGATTCTCTCAAAATAGGCTGAATTGTTTTTTTGAGTGCAGTATTTGAGCAAACACAACCCCTTACTGTACTATACACTATAAGAATTGCATGGCCAAAAGTGCTGTTTCCTCTCCAAGGGCACGTTCATGATGTTCAATCACACTGACAATGCATTGAGGCCCTTGGAATACTTAACAGAGCAACTCTACCATGTTGCCTTTTCTATGTAGATCAATGTTCATGTGTCAGTTGAATATTTGTCATCGGATGTTCTGAGGTCATATAACCTTATGGAATGCTCATTTCATGGATTACGAAGTATCAGTAGCTAGCCTGTTTGAAGTAGAATGGTTCCTTTCATTTACACGGACAAAATGATAATCTGGATCCTGGCGTGGATTTGGAATGTAAGGATGGATGATGCCTTCAATGTAATCTGTATTGTCCCACATGATTTAGAAATTAAGTTTTCCACATGAAAAGTATCTTGCTTACTGTTGTAGTAATTTCACATATCTGTAATTAAGTAAAAAAGTTACTTTTATTTATGTTAATAAAACATTTTTGTACATTCAATAGAAATACAATGTTCTTTCTTTGCATTCACAACAGGGAAAGCATGTATATACATGTAACAAACCAGAATATGCATTTAATAGGAGTTCCTTGTCTGCCATGGTATATTAGAAACAAGACAATGTCAATTTTATTTGTATGGCTTCGATGTTTTCCCACACTAGTCAAGTGTCATCAATATCGATGTTGTTGCTTTCTCCGTCGTTGGCCACCAAAACCTCCCTGTTCTCATAAGTCCAAAATCCGTTGAGGTCAATGAGAATGCTACTTACAGTATCACCCTGCCCACTGTTGACTAGGTCCTGAAGGGTGATCTTGTATGGATCCTTTGGTTTCACCATGTCAAAGATCTCATCCTGCAGTCACAGAGAGGGTATTGTTTAGAGTCATATGTCACCATCCATCACTCTGATGTCAGCACAAAGATATTTGTACATAGTACATGAAGATATTTCATTCATGAGTACAATCTGTAAGCTTTCGTTTCGGGTGTCATGGGACCATGGAATGTATCCGTGTAGTTAAAAACAAAAACTCAGCATTTACCTTGACATCCTGGAAGGTCACCGCCTCTTGTCCATGTATTTTCATCTGTTCTTGAATAGCCTGAGGACAAAATATACAGCAGAAATGATTTAATCAGACAATATGTCAGCCACTTAACTGAAAAGAGTACAGAATGAAGGTAAAGGGGGGTGTCAGCTTACTCTGAAAAAGTAGTTGAGCGCAAACACATTGAGGTAGCCTTTGTTGTCCATGTCCAGCAACTTGAAAATGTACTGCAGTGCCGCAGGTTCTTTCCGGTTCTCCAGAGCCAACACAAAGTCCAGGTATGTTTTATAATCCTGAGATGAATGAGGTTAGAACAACACAAAAGGTTAATGTTTAATAACTGTTTGGAATTTTTTGCCCTCCAGGAAAGTGCAAATTAAGCAAACATTAACTTCAGAACGTAATTGTTATACAGTTTACATTGTGTTATAAACCAGTCTGTGTGTATGGTAGGGCTGCATGATTTGGGTTAAACATCTAATTCTGATTGTTTTGACAGATATTGCAATTGCGATTTGCAATATGATTTTTGAATGTCTGTGAATTAATTCAGCTCAATATTCCAAATGTCTCTTTAATTTGTGCCACCCCTGATTGGTGATCAGTACCCCAGATCAACTATGAAGCTCACCAATCTGAATTTCTGTGCCCCTTACACACACTATGCACACCCACCAACCTGAAGTGGCATTGTCAAGGAGGACAAAATAAATATAGAAGTTAACTATGCACGATTATTTGTAGATTTTGCGATTAGGTAATTGTGTTGGTTCATAATGGGATTACGATTGCGATAATTGTGGAGCCCTAGTGTATGGAAGTGTGTGTTTTTTGTGGCCGCGCTCTCACCATCTCCCCATCGTAGGTCAGGCATTCTTGATACACACGATCAAGGAAGACACTCGTTAGTGTACCCGTTCCGTAGCGAGAAAGTTCTTCTTTGCTCAGCATGCCGTTGTGGTCTTTATCGAGATTCAGATACTGACCTGAGAATTGAAAAGGCAAGGCATGCCGTTTTCATTTCAACTCTCCACTGACACCCACGCAGAAAACTTAATAGTTGGAAGCTTGTGACAGCCAGTCAGTATGTGTATCTTGGAACAAAATCAGCTCAGGTTTACCCATCCAATAGCAAAATACATGCAAAATGGCAGATTGAGATTAATGACAGTAAACTGGCTCCTTTCTGATTAAAGCTTACCATATACTCTGAGGGCAGATGGTGCAGAAAACCAGTTAGCCTCTTGACTTTCCTTGGACAACTCCTCATCCCTCAGCTGCAATACACGACAAAAATAAAACAACAGTTATGGTAAAAAGATTGTGCACATCCCAACCAAGGTGCAGAACAAAAATGATTTGTGAAAAATAGAAAAAAAGAGTAAATCTGAAGAACCACATGTTTTCATTCAGTACCTCGAGAAGGTCATCCAGGAAGCTACAAGCCAGGATATCCTGTATCTTTATTTTACCTGGCATAAGATGCAGAATTAGATTAGACTGGTTAATATGTACTGAGGGAACTTTAAAAATGAAGTAAAAAGTGGAGTATAGAAAGTGAGCCATCAGAATAAACCCCTCATCATTTTGTTTATTTATGTTTGGTGAATCTCAGCAACTGAATTGAAAAATATCCCTATGCAAACAATTCAATTCAGGCTAGTTTATTTTCTGTCCCGAGAACCAGGAAAGTGATATTCTGAGACGAGAGCGAGAGTGCGAGAGAGAGAGAGAGAGAGAGAGAGAGAGAGAGAGAGAGAGAGAGAGAGAGAGAGAGAGGGGGGGGGGGGGGGGGATTGAGATGCTAATGGCCTTCAAATGAGGGGAAATACCAGTGCGCAGTGGGTCGAGGAAGAAAAAGAACTTTCGAACGGCCGTGCAGACATAAAAGGAGTAGAAAGACTTCTCCAGGCCATCCAGTTGGGGCAGGGTGGGAATCAACTCAAGGATGTAGTTCTCCAGGTCCTTACATGCAACAAACACAAATAAATATACCAAGGAAACAATGCATCAGCACTATCAAAGCACACTGTGTACATCCAACAATTCTGAATGTGGTTCTTGTGGTTGATTTTATGAACTAGAGCACAAAACATATATTCTGTGTTATTATGATATCTATAAAGGCTTTAATAGTCCAGAATGGATCTTCAATTCTTCCACTAGCACATCAACCAGAGAGAGAAGACACGAGATAACAAACAAATGGCCATGTTGATGGTACGTACAGACTCACGCAAGTAGCCCTGCCCAGCCACATCATACAGGCTTAACCCGATCCTTGTCTGATGCAACCAAACTGCAAATGAAAAACAGTTGCTTGAACCATGACTAAACAAACTCAAAATTATTCCGTTAATGATTCAGAAATCATTTAGAAACGTGTTAAAAAACATTTTGTAACTCATTTGACAAATACTAACGCATATTTTAAAGGAACTGTATGCAAGAAATGTATTTCAATTAATCATAAAATGGCCCTGATATGTCATTAGACATTAAGAAATCATGCTCATTTCAAATACTGACAACAGTAGTAGGGTCAGGATATTGTCCTTTAAAAAGTGAAGTTGCAGCCCTCAACTGATGTTGATGTTTACATATTATGTGTTTTGGCCTGATGCGCCACGCTCCACCTATCTACAAATCACAAAGGCAGTGGTGTTTCGGCATCCGGGTTGCCTACTTCGACTGAAGTACCAGATTGCAGTACCGGTTTTGGCCAAAATCCTACATACGGTTCCTTTAAGTATTATTACTAATGTAAATGTGCTACAACAGTATGCCAATATACAGTACCTTTTCTCATGACGTAGTTAAAAAACTGCATAATTGATATCCTTCCATATGGATCATTGTGAAGGAGTTTAGCATACACTCTAGCAGTGAAGAATTGTCTGTATAGAGAAAAGAGAAGCCCATTGATCATGTATAATAGTAATAGTAGCAGAAGTAATACAATCATTGTAATGGGAATTTATTAAGGGATAATTGTGCAGACAAAGCTTTATATGGGTACTTTAATGTTTGAATTGAATTTTTCTATATTGGTTAACATAACATAACTTAACATAACATAACATTGCTGCATGTTGTACCTCCGATAGTGCCATTTTTTTTCTGGGACTTGTAAGTGATCTGTAATTTACCTGTTTCATCCTACCCTAATCCCACCTCAAAATATTTTCAGTTTTGCAACATATCAGACGTATAAATAATATACGAGTGCCACTAGGTTGGAAACAATCACTAATAAATAATTCACTGGGCAAATACTCACTTGCACTTGACTCCAGCCTGCTCTCCAACTTTCAGAAAGCTCTCATAGGTGATCATAGCCTCATCTCCTGTTGCTGGTGGCACCTGGTGTTTGTCCAGTAGAAACCATAGGTTCTGAGGGGAAACAGACTCATGCAATTTCAGTTGTACACAGAGGGGGAAAAGTCTTTATTTTCCATAACATTCATATCTTAGAAATGTATGGTGGTCAAAAATATTATATCACCTCTCAACCTTTCATTTTTATTATTCAAACACCACAATACCCAATTTTCGAGGTCATAAAATAAATACTGCTCCTGGGAATAACAACATTTTTCATGTACTATGAGTTTAGCCACTCACTTGTAACTCTTCATTGTCCAGCAGTTCCCGACTCTTCCTCTGTAGAAAGACTGCCCTGGACTCCTCTCTTAATTTTTGTAACAGTACCTCATCTTCAGCAGGAAGCTACGAGAAACAATGAGTTAAATATTCATACAAAGTTATTTGACGAGACCATTGGACGCCAGAGACATTAAAAGACATGATGTCTCCTTCTTACATACCCTGTAGTAGAAGCGCGGTATAGTCTTATAAGAACTGCTTCGTTCCCCCCCTCCTTTCCAATCGGTGTAGTATTTAGTAAACAGCTCTGTCTCTTCTGCCTTTTTCTCCTCCTCAGTCTTTTCATCTACAAGTTTCAAACACAGGCAATCATGACAATGTTTGCTATGCTGATGACATGCTAGCAAACCTTTAATCACGGCTTTACGGCTATTATGAATCGTTAACTGATACTTTCAGCTTTCAGTCAGTTATATGTAACACCTGACACATTGTGTTGTCACATTGTGTTGACACATTGTGTTGACTCATTTATCCTACGGGAGAAACACCAAGTCATCTGGAAAGTTAAATGCACAAGACCTAGCATTAGCCGATGTTAGTTAGCTAGAAGTTACACAACAAGCTCGTTTAGTTAACTGCAGTGTTTAGAACAAAAAAGGTAACTTCATGATAATGGTCATATTCGTTTTGTTACCTTTCTTTGAATTGGCTAGCCTTTTTCTTAAGAGATCCTTCCAGTGGGAAAGTTTATCATTCGACATGTCTGCATACCGTTAACGTCTGGTGCACTACTAGGGTACACAGTAGTCTAGCTCAGTGACTGGTTTGGTTTGAGAAGCATTTTCGTGACGTCTTCTGGCTGCGCCGCCGCCTGCTGTCACGTGACAAGTGCCAAACTTCACCGTACATGCTTTCTCAGGACACTTTGTGGTGAGCAGAGAATGTAGACGGGCTCTTTGGTGAGCAAACTACTTTAATAACTGCCCCCTCTGAAGATAAAAATCTGTAACCTGTATGGAATTGTTTAGAGCACATCAGCAAAGTGGTGTTGGAGCTGCATTTCTTTTACTGTCTATGGCTGCATTTAGACTAGCTAATGTTAGCTGCTAGCTACTTAAGGTTGTGTATGTGGAGTAATGGACGTTACGTTACAGTTGGCCGTGGACCGCAAAAATAAATAAGCTATCTGAATGTTAAGTTATCTTGTCAAGTACATGCATTTATGTAGCTTTGTGTGAGTAATAAGTTGCCCTGTCCCTCTCTGCCCTGTCAGTTTGTGAACTCGCTAAAGCTATTGTGCTGTAGCTACAGTTACCTACCTGAAAGTAGCCTAAATGTTCAGGCAGGTCATGGGCCCTCTGCTGATAGCCAACCCAATGGTTTGCTTGCAGCATTTTATCCCAGTTCTCACAAGAAACATATTAAATGTCTCGTACAAGAACGTGCCGGCGTGTTTTAAACTGGGAGGCATGAGTACATTTTGTACGAAAAGAATAAACAAAAAAGGAGTTCCTATAAGAAAAGATTTCAAATCAAATGAGTTTGTCATCAAGGAGAATCCTGCTTTTCCCAAGTCGGTTTTTGCAGCTGGAAATGCTAGGCGGACTAGTGCACTACTGAAAAGGAGAGCTGATATATCAGACTTAGGAGAGCAATCAGACTACAGGAATAGAGACAGGAAAAGAGATTACCCGATACCAGACCGCCCTCTCACAGTTTCAGAGTGGAAGAGATTGAAAGAAGACAGCAAAAACCCCCGTAGTTTTGAGACTCAAATTATGGGGGCATTCCTGAAGTCCAGTGCAGAGGTGGACACTGCTAAATCTCTCCTGGCGTATGTTGCCATTGACACTGGCACGGTGTCATATGAATTACTGTTGCTGTACCTCGCTTTCTGCGTCCATGGTGGACACTGGGCTGAAATGTTCGACGTGTACGACATCATGAAGAGTCGGTTTCGGACGCTGGATACGGGTGCTTACAGTTTATTGATTAAAGGCTTTAGCAAGACAGGACGCTGGGAAGAGGCGTTGGTTTTTCTTGAGAACATCAAGGGCATCAAGGCCTCTCCTCGGAATTACTCAGATATCATAGCCGGTGCAGTACAACATGGCAATATGGCCACTGCTTGGACGCTGTATAACCAACTCTTGGAGAGGGGCATTACTCCTAATCAGGATACCTGGAAATATCTGTTTGAGGGGGGTATTTCTGACCATGAAAACGATGATAAGCTGTTGTCAATATTAGAGCATATGAGAGACAGCCAAATATATCCAGAGGAGAGTCTGGCGCACAACATTTGGAAGTGGTTTGAATGGTAAATATGACTACATTTATTTAACTGATTTCAAACTTTTTACTGATATTTGAATGCAATGATACACTTTTCACATTTATGTTCCTCTCAGTCGCCCTGACCAGAAGTGGACTGGCAGTATCTCCACTGTGAACCCAAGGTAAAAATATCATACACTCTAGGGGGACAAAAACACCCAAGGATATTCAGAACTGCTCCACAGCCCAGGATTTGTGAAGTATCAAGGAAAAAAGAACAGATCATAGAGAAACTTCGGTCATTGAAATGTCTGTTAACGCCATCACAGGAAAATGCTGGTCAATCATTGTTGAGATTAAACACCACAAGCCTTTTGTTGCGCTTCACTAAAGTGTGACATTAAAACATAAAATGAACATTTTTTAAATTAACAAATGAAACACAGGAGTGTATTTGAAATGTATCGGCTGATTCTAGAACAGACAATAATCACTCATCTCATTAGAGAATGCCATTTATGCTGTCATATTCTACTACATTATTTTTGTTGATGGCCTAATCACTTTAATGATGTTTGACCCTATTTAACCTCTGTCCTTTGTCTGGCAGCGGAGTGTGTGAGAGCTGTCAGTCTATGCTGGAGTCCATACACCTGACTAAGGAAGACTATGCTGATCTGAAGGACAGTATCATGAAGAACGTGATTGAGGGCAAAGACGTATTCAACAAGACCACCCCTGAGGTTTGCATCCTCTTCCTTATTTGTCCTCAAGCCAAAGAGAATGTGGTTCATGTGTCCTTGCAAGTCAATACCCTCATCTTGTCCTTGGGGTCAATTTGACCCCAAGCCATGTTTAACATCATAAAATATATGGTTCACTTTTTTTGTTTTGCTTCAAGTTTCATGACTTTTCCTCATTTGAAGGGTACAACAGAGTAAACATGAAATTTGCACAAAAATATGTTTCCAATGTCCTGTAAAAAAAATAGTTACGTTGGTGTTCTTGGGGTCAATTTGACCCCATTTTTATGAAACATGAGGTAAATGAATATTTGACACAATATGAATATTATTATTGTAATAGTATGAGAACATGTACTTATTATCATTATCACATAAACAAGTACATATTACATATAAGTTTTTATGGCAGGTCTGAAAAAGGCCAAAAACTCAGCCTTTGGGCTGTTGACACTGGATTGGCCATATTGCCAGCCAGGGTTCCAGGGTTCATAAAGGGGTGTAGAGGGGTGGGATTGTTTTTTAGGGCTGTTGATGGTGGTTATTACACTCTTGTTAAGTACCTACCACAAAAAAAACTGGGTAAAAAAAATAATTTCAATCATTTTTTGAGAGTTTTGTTAGCTGGGGTCAAATTGACCCCAAGGATAACGAACGTCAGTAAGATTTGAGGACAACATGAGGGTTAAAACTAAAATGCATGCAATTTTGTGTTGTGGTTGGTGTTATGTTTGATGTGTAAATATGAAGCTGCATGTTCCTTAATCACCACTAGATAGCAGTGTTGGCTCGAATTCCATCCTAGCCTAACTTGAACCAATGGATTCCCTGAATGTGTCCAGTGGACATAGTCAAATTAAACCTTTGCAAATACTTATTGTTTCATTCATTCATACATACATACATACATACATACATACATGCACAAATGGTCTTTCCTTGGAAATATGTTCATTAAATGTGCAATACTAGGGTGTCATCTAAATGCAATTTGGATTGCTAATTGATAAAAGATACTAATCCATATTGCTCAGACATTTAAGGATACTAAGAAAATATATTTCTCAGACTCCCACTAAATAAGCAAAGATTGGATTTGATCAGAGGATTGAGAGAGTTTGTCATACAGATATCCAGAGTTGAGCCACTGTAGAAATAAGGAGAGTTTGTCTCAGATATCCCTCTAGTCGTCATGCAGCTAGTTGAGCCACTGTACAAATGAGGAAATTAAGTCTCATCACAGCTTGTGTGTGTGTTTGTATGAGAAACCATAGATGGGTAGACATCCTGGATTTTCTCTCCCATGGAGAGACAAAGATTCTCTAGCCACAGACAGTGGTAGAGTCTCCAAGCAGGGGGCTTCGTGTGTAGTCCTGCTGCACCATTTTGCCTTCGTCTCAGATTGGACACCCTCCTGAATTAGACAAGCTATTTTTCAGATACGATGCTCGTACAGGAGCTAGGTCTGATGCTCCTGCTCCGGCTGGTGCTCTTGATGAAAATAGCCTCGAGTTGGTCTGTAGAGAGAGGCTCGGTCTGGTTCCACTTTTAGACCATGTTTAGGGGCTTTCCAGCACATGGACCTCCATGTGTTTGTGGAGGCCCAGTTTAATGTAGAACTATGAGTGTCAAGCCCAAACTACCCAAAGCCCAAAGGGGTGCATGCTGGGTATTGGAGTTTTTTTTGTGTTCAGCCTTAGGGTATTTGAGGAACCGTCTGCACCATTTGTGTGCGCGCCGTGGACTCTTATCTTGGTCTGTGTGGTTGACATCTTTTCAACTGACTCTGCTGAGAAAGAGGATTTTGTTTAATTCAGAAGTGGATGTGTTCTAATCCTTGCACTCTCAACGGGATTTTCTTGTCTTTCTCAATTCCAACACATGGTCAGGTCATAGGTGCTGTCATTGAGCTCAATATTGCCTTTATATATCTAAAAGATCTCTCACATGTTTGAAACACGTGTGAGAAGTCCAAGTCCAGTTAATGTTGAATGTGCGACGTGCTGAACATCTGTGACTTCTACTATTTTGCAGAAAGACTGGTTTGTTGGATTATGGTGTGTGCTAGAATATGCCTTTGTAAGGTGTTTGTGTCTTGAGCCTGCAGATCTGAGCAGTTTTTGTGTTAGTATTCATATAGGCCCACACAAAAGGGTTTCACATTTCAGCCCTCAAAGCCTCTTTCACATGAGTGACCTTGGAAAGTCCCCACTGTGTGTTGTGTGTGTGTGTGTGTGTGTGTGTGTGTGTGTGTGTGTGTGTGTGTGTGTGTGTGTGTGTGTGTGTGTGTGTGTGTGTGTGTGTGTGTGTGTGTGTGTGTGTGTGTGTGTGTGTGTGTGTGTGTGTGTGTGTGTTTAGTGTGTGTGTTTAGTCTGTCTGTGTGTGTGTGTGTGTGTGTGTGTGTGTGTGTGTCTGTGTGAATATCTGTGTGCGTGTGTTTGTATGTGTGTGTTTTGTGTGTCTTTGTATAAGAGTGTGTGCACTCAGTATGCGTGTGAATGTGTATATGTGTGTAACTGTGTGTTTGCACGTGTGTGTGTGTGTGTGTGTGTGTGTGTCTCTCAGAGAGCATGTCCGGACTCTACCTCAACGTCTCCTCAACACCTCTGCTTCCCCACCACTGCACCATTAGCACGTGAGAAATGTTATGGGCCTGAGCCCTGTTGCTGTGCCCGCAGTATAGTAGTTGGGTCTGGGGATTCACTTATGCTTGTTTGTCAGCTCTCCGTGGGCGGTAAGGTCGGTGGTGTAAGACTGCATTCAAACGGCAAACTGTGCGGGCCAACAAAGGTGTCGAGTCTGCAAAACTGCAGTGAACTTATTGACTGCAGTGTTTCAGTGTGTTTGTGAGGTTTTCGCTTGATTGATATCAGCATTCGATACTTTTATTTATTTATTAATTTATTTATTTGTCTGAAGACATGTATTATGTATTCCAAATCAACCCAGGGTCCATGCACAGCCTGGTTAGGTACAGGTAGATTGCAGGAAGGAACAAACTTAAATAACAGTAGAATACTCCCCTACACACTATTGACTTGTTACTTAACTTGTTATGTATTTGGATACTGTACTGTACATCTACGTTAAATGCATGAGTGTTCATCCAGCAATAATGGGATCATGCGTTTGTGTGTAGGTGGTTGTTTGTCAGTGTGTTTTGCTTGATATTTCAGTAAATGCAGATCTAGTGTTGGATACTTTAAATGTAGGTGAAATGCATTAGTGTTTAAACAGAAATTATGGGATCATTTCTCTCTCCCATGGAGCAGAAGACTGTCTTTGTGTAAGGTAATCTCCAGGTGCCTGTGTTGTCTCACTGCAATTTCTACCCCCTCTTGCAGTGCACTTTTGTGTAACTGTGAATAAGTGTTTAGGGTACACTAAATCCTGGCATCAGGTTTTTTTTGTTGTTGAAAGTTTAAGCCAGAATATCCTGTGAGGAGTGCAAAGGTCAGGTCAGCAAGGGTTCAGTGAAAGGGCTGTATTGAGAAATGGTCCCACTATTAAGCTGGATGTTTTTGTTGTTTTGTTCACAGGGTGTGGTGCAGTTTCGTTTTGATGCTGCAAGGTGTTAAATAGTCTCACGAGCACTATTAGGGGCTGTGCACAAGAAGTGTCTTGTTTTGAAGCTGTAGTGTGTGTGTGTGTGTGTGTGTGTGTGTGTGTGTGTGTGTGTGTGTGTGTGTGTGTACGTGTGTGTGTGTGTGTGTGTGTGTGTGTGTGTGTGTGTGTGTTTGCAATGGTGCGTCGGTTGCTTTAACCCTTCCGAATATAATACAAGCACCTATGAGAGCATATCTTGCTGTATGGAAAGTTGAGGGGGCAGTGCATTTCAGTATGAGGGGCCCGGGGGGACAGGGCCGCATGATATGTCTGAAACACCCCCACATATGACCACACACACACGCACGCACACACACACGCACGCGCTCACACACACAAGCTGTAAAAATACATCATATGTCTACCCCATCAGAGTGGCACAGCTGTCACCTGACCTCCTGACTGCTGGGGAATCCCCGCCGTCTTTGTTCTCATTCCGCCTCGTCTCGCTATGGCAACAAGCTCTGCAGATAGATGACAGCGCTGATGGCCAGTCGGTTGTTGTGCTGTACGCGCGGCTAGGCTAACCACCCGGTGCCCTGCAGTGCAGCTCAGCTGACGTTGAGGTCAGCATGCTTTTTTAAACCGTTGACTTCATTGTGTGTGTGTGTGCGTGTGCGTGTGCGTGTGTGTGTGTGTGTGTGTGTGTGTGTGTGTGTGTGTGTGTTGGGGTGCAGGAGAATACATATTCGGCAGCCAGGCTCAGTTGCAGCCAGCGGCCAAAAATATGCAGCTTTTCTTATCCGCAGCCTTAAATACTGTTTTCAACGGCAACCTTAACCCTTGATACCCCCCACCCCCACCCCACTTCAAGTGGAGAGGAATTTCCCCAAATGTCCAGCACCCCTCCCCCAGCTTGTGTTCGCCTTGTTTTTCTAACCATCTTCCTCCTTTCTTATCTCTCTTTCTTTTTTCTCTTTCTTTTTCTCCCTCGCTTCGCTTCATGTTCTTGTTAAAGGTTATTTATTATCTGCTTGGTTGTGCTGCATAGTATGCATGCATTCAAAGATGACTATGCAAATGAGGGTTTCAGGCTACATTCTGCTCCAATCTTTTACCGCATGCATTGACACACACGCTCTTGCACAAGTATTGTTATTACTCCATATATTAAATGGCTTTGTGGAAACTTCTATTACGTTTGAGAAATGAAAACTCTGTGTTGTTCAGGGTTATCTTGTTGAGTGTGTGTGTGTGTGTGTGAGTAGGAGCATGGGTGATGTTGTAACTTCAGGGTTTCTTAACCTTTCTCGCTGCCGTGTTCTTAGGAAAATTCATGCTCTAAACTCATGCAGTGCTTGACAAGATCAACAACAAACATTTCAGCAGCGATACAAACTTCTTCAGAACTGAACACCCGGGAGGGGGGGGGGGGGGGGGGGGGGGGGTTCTGACCGTCAACCCCACGGCGGGGTGTTGTGTGTCGTGCCATGTTGTCTTGATAAAACAGGCCTCGTGCAGGTGAAGGAGCAAGCTGGCACGGCTCCAGCGGGAAATTCCCCAGACGCGATTGTGGCCAAGTCCGCCAGGCACGTTTGTGGAGACATTCCAGGATCCAATTCAAATGAAAACAAAGAGGAGAACTGAGAAGGAAGTTCAGACTGTTCTGTGGCAACATACTGGAACACCCCATCTTGTTGTGTGTTTGTGTGTGTGTGTCTGTGTGTGTCTGTGTGTGTATATGTGTTTTTCTTCCACAGAACTTCCCCGCTGTTTACCCACATTTGTTCTGTCGCATTTGAAGTCCCTAGTCATCATACGTAGATGAAGTTAGATGCTCCGAAATAATTACTTGCACTACACAAATGTTCAAAAAAGTGCAAAAACGGAATACCAGATCTTGCACAACTCCCTTACCCTGGTATGCAGTTGCTTAATTCTGTTTGGGTGCTCATAACAGATGCATTAGTATATGCACGGAACATGTTTTTCCGTTTTGTGAAATAATAGCCGCTTAGATTAGCTCCTCTTTATTTGCAATTTGCTCAGGCACAAGCACATATGCATTTGAGTTCTTGTGCAGGTCTCACAGTCGCAAAGAACTATGTAATAACTACAAAAACACAATATAAAGCAATGTATAAGCTCAGAAACACAAGTGGGCCAACTCCTGTGATTATCATGCAATGGTCTCGTGTGGCTCGACCTGCATAACAGCACTTCAGTGAGCTCAGGAGACCATTTTGGAATTTTGCTGAACTGTAAGGAAAGATTGTATAGAGGGAAGGAAGTGCTCTTCACAAGTTGATTACAAGTCTCAGAGCGTCATGTATGCTAATGCTACCCTATGCTATTAATCTCCAGAATTTAAATGTCGTCCCCAGACATCTCTGCAGGTCTTGAAATGGAGGTGCTACCTCATCGTCTGTGACCAGTGGTGCGGTCAAAGGCTCTAACAGACTATCTTTCTGTCTCACACAGGAGCTGGAGAGTTTCAAGCACTTCGTCAGTCAGCAGCCACCGTTTGATGTGGTGATCGACGGACTCAACGTGGCCTACAGCCAGGGTAAAGGGAACCAGTCTAACACGGTACGCCATGACTCCTCAATGGTGTGCGTTTTCCAGCTGTTTGGTCTGTTGTTTGGACTAGGCCTTGAGTAAGGCTGAGGAAACGGGGTTAGTCATGGGCTTGACAGATGGAACTTGACTATTAACTTGGGAGTAGACGTGTCACTTCTTCACATGACTAATATTGTTTAGCCAGAATTAGCCGTGGAAAACTGGATACTTACTAATCAAAAGTCTTTGGAAAAGATCAAACTATGTCTGAGCGGGAACTTAACCATGAGCTTTGATCTGGGTTCTTTGATCTTGGTTCTTGATCATAATCTTTAGAGAATAGATATGGAGGGCTGATTAAATTAGGTTTTACTTCTTTAAGCTGTTCTCGGCTAAGTCTGCGATTGTTATTTGAGGTGGCCACCAAGAGGCGATGTAGAGCACAGACTGAAAACCTATACCGTCTGTGGTTAAGAGACGCAGCGGTGAAATTAACCCCCTAGACTCTCACATTTTCCACTCTGCTGAAGACCCCTCACAAGACAACAGCGTGACAGCCCACCTGCTTTCAAGACCAAGACCTTTCACCGGGGCATTTCAATGGGTGGGGAACACCTGATATTCAAATAGTTTCGCATCAGGGGGCTACAATAAAATGTCCGCAGTGCGAAAGCACGAGCCCACTTTTTCAACACCCCTAGATGAACAGTGAGTGTGAAGTATCATACCTGCTACATGATCACACGTGCCCACCTGCGGTGTTACACTTACTGTACCCCTCACAAGGAGAGAGAGAGAAAGAGAGAGAGAGAGAGAGAGAGGATGATAGAGAGACGAAGACAGAAAAATGGAAACAGAAAAATCCCATAGAGCCACGCTTTCCTTTGAACTCCAGCTGTTTTGCATCAGCTTTTTCTCCAGTTAAATCCTTCCCAAAGAGGACTTTTGGCCATAAAGGAGCAGGTATTTTTAGTTCTCTTCTCCCCCTCTCCGCCCCCCCTCTTTTACCCACATTGGCAGCCTGTGGCTCAGTTCTTGGCAGGAGCCTTTTATCAATGGTACATGGAAATCAGGCTGCACTTCAACAGCGCTGCTGCGGTCAGAACAGGCCGTCCACAAATTCTAGATAAACAATGTTTGCTTACAAATCTGAGATTAGATCCCAAAAACCGTGTACCTGACGTTTGTGCGTGTGCTGTAATCCAAAACCACAACAATAGTGGTCATGTTTTGTTATGGAGTTATGTCATCCGTGGTGCATGCTACTCATGAGAATGTGACTTTAAAAGTCACAGTCACATTTTGTGATGATGGTTGCCTCTCCATAGTAAACTACCTAGGAGGCGCCTATGATGATCTTTCGTCGTGACATTCATGGACTGTTGAGTAGACAGCCTGGTTGTCTGTATGATTTGGTTTGGTCTGTCTTTTTGCCTTTGGTCTGGTCGTTATGATTATCTGACAAGTGCTTGTGGTTTTGGGCTTGAGCACAGCCCTCCATCAAGATCTGTCTGTTTCAGTTAGTCTCACTTCCCCCCCCCGTGCCACGTTGACCGAGGTCACACTGTTGTTTTTCGCCAGCCCTGTCCTCTGCCTCACCAATGGATGGGCAGTTTACATGGACCAAATAGGAAAAGGGAACTATGCATCTGTTAAACATGTGCAGCCAATATTGCTATCTCAAAAGCTTAAACATGCTGAAGGACAGCCTTCATGCATACACAGACAGACACACACAGACACACACAGACACACACAGACACACACAGACACACACACACACTCCCTGCAGCTCTCTGCTGCTCTTGGTTTGTACCCACACAGAGTCAGCCAGACCTCTCTCTTTGTGATAGCGAGGGGGGATTTTCTGGCTTTGTATGATATGACTAACTTCAGTAACTTTGGTCGCAATGAAATAACGGCCTCAGCGGCGGAGTTTATTTGCGGCCGCCCGTCGCCCTTTCCCCACGTTCTGTTGCGGGACACATTTAATCTCCTGCCCGCCCGGCCCTTCTCTCAGATCCTCCCACATGTCTGCGCACCCAGCCAGGGCCTGAAAGTGTCCGCCATTCAGTCAACTCGTTGAAAGCACAAGTTTGAAGATAGTCAATGGTTAATAGGCTATAGTTTACATGTTGTTATATGGTAATATTTGTTTTACTTTAGTGTGTTTGAGAAGTGGATTGGAAGTTCATTTGTCATCCTATGCCATTTTTTTTTATTTATTTATTTATTTTTAATTATTCTACTTCTCTTATCTTGATCTTTTGAAAAGGAATATGTGGAATCAGCCTACTTAGACACACACGGATGTAATTCAAATAAAATTTCCCGTACAACTCGGCAACGTGTGACTGGCATAGACACTGGCGTCACATGAGCAGCAGCTCGCCTGTATTCATGCAGGAATGACGATCAGGAAGGGGGGGAAAACTCCCGACTCATTGTTTGCATAGAGGAGTTACGGGGGGTCAGCGGGCTGACTGGTCGCGATTGTGGCGTGTGCGCTCCCAAGTGTCAAGGGCCCAGTGAGGTCAGTCGGCACTGGCAGCCTCGGTGAGTTTTTGGCCCGTGGCACTTTTCCACCTGGATGATCCGGGCCACTCATTTCCTTCTGTGTGATTCAGCAGAAATTCACCTGCAGTGCTACTTCAGCTGCACTTCCTTCTTGAGAACGCAGGATTTGTTGGGCTGTCTGTTCCCTAGAAAAAAAGGCCAGGGTGAGGGTAAACATTATGGTTGATATTGTAAACATGACAGTTACACACTTTGCCTCTCTTTTCCACGTAAATCAGTTTCCTCTTCCAGTTAATAAACGCAGCCATAGCCCCATGGGTTATGTAGGCTATTGTATTATTATCATCCTTGTTATCAGGGATTGTCGCATGCGTTAAAAAGTGTTCACTTACGGGACAGTCACAAGATACGGTACAGTGAAATCCTTGGAAGTTACACTTCACCTAAATACCGGAATTAAAAGGAACAGGAAGGCTGTGTTTAGATATTACATTTATTTATTTATTTATTCATTCATTTTATCGGCACGGTGTTCTTGTGAAACAGGATGTGTCGAAAGAGTTCCATTAGGGCGTGGCCGTGGCACTGTAATCAATGATGAAGGAAATTGGCTGTGAGCTCATTTCTCCCAGCTCTGACATTCTTGCCATACTGTTAAGATGCAGCGTGACTGAAATGAAGTTGTTACTAAATTTACCAGCCCACCCCAAACAAAGCATTTCCTCCCACGATAGCTCCACCTGTTTGTTGTGTCACAGAAAAGAGACTTACTGCGCATCTGGAGAGACAGACAGGAAACTCCCTGCGACCTCTATGACACGGTGGGCTAAAACAAAGATTATGAATAGTTTCCTTGCATCAGATTTGTTGTATAGATTTGTCTGTAGCATCCCAACCCCCAACCCCCCCCACTGATTGGATACTTAAAACTACATACAAAGGGAAATTCCTCCCACAGACCACCAACAGACAGGTTCTCAGACACTCATTCATGAAAAAGTCCATCTTTACTCTTGCTGTCTCTCACTGTCTCATGCAGAATGACTGTAAAACCTTTGATAACATGGTAACATTAGAACTAGACATGTATTGTGTAATTTGTGTGTGGCGGGGTTAACGTCACAGAGCTTTGTTTTTACTTAGTAGAGACGTCAGTGGACTATTTGTTTTATGTCTCATGTGGATAAACATCTGTAAATTGAAAGGACACTCACAAAAGTTAGTATAGTATAGATATTTTTGAGTGTTGTGTATTTGTGCTCTGTGCAAAAGGTGTGGTTTCCTATGAATTATGTTACAGACTTTGAATTCTGTCATGAATTCTACAATGTATTCTCTGGGAATGTCTGTGATTTATTATACTCGATCACTAATTATCTACAAATAAGGTGGCCTTCAGTTAAAACTTTTGATCTCTTCTTGTAGCTGTTACAGCTGTAGCGTCTTGGGAGGTTTTTTTTTTTTTCCCCAGTGATATGCCACAACCAAAAGAAAAAAGTACTGTGTCACATGACCTTCCAAACACCACATTCTGCGAGCCACTGAACGCAGCTTGTATGCCAATCGGATCATTTCTAACCTCTGCATGAAAGAGGTTTTACTACGGCACGTGCGTCACTCACAGTGTGTTTTTGTATGTCTCCCTACAGCTGTTGGCTGTGGTCTCCAAGTTACATCAGCAAGGTCTCTCCATCCTGGTCCTGGGCAGGAAGCATATGTTGAAGGATTATAAAAGCTACCACATGAGGAAAATCCAGCAAAAAGCGCACTGCTTCTTCACCGAGGATATGTGAGTGCAGTGGGTTGTGCCAGCTTCCTCTATCGCGTTTGTTTTGCGTCACACGAGCGTGCAAATTCCCACTACTCACATAACTTACCGGACGTTAGGGAACATTTACAGTAGTTAAGGGTGGAGATCATTTAAAGGGCTTGGGTTTATTTATTTAAAAAAAAAAAAAATTCTACACAAAAGAGAAAATTATTCACTGTGCTTCCCTTAATTTTTTTTAAACAGATCTGAAGATGACCCATTCCTCCTCTATGCTGCATTGCACTCTGGTAGCCACTGTACATTTGTGAGCCGCGATCTCATGCGGGACCACAAGGCCTGCCTGTCCAGTGGGCGAACCAGGCGCCTCTTCTTCAAGTGGCAGCGCGGGCACCAATTGGTCCTCCGCGCCTTTCTTCCTGGCGAGAAGGTCTACTTTCAGGTGAGAGGTCATACCTTCATGTGTGAAAATCAAAGCAGTCATTAATCTTCCACAATCCATAAAGTTAATGTAAACACAGACCTTGGACACAGACATGAAGGGGTGACGTGTACATTTCTGTTGTGTTGTTGTCTTGTTTAGCATGTAGTTCTTATATGAGGAGCTGAAACTGTCAGGCACAATCACATAACATATGTAACTAGATTCAAAATACATTTGCTTTAATATCGTTATATATTGAAGCAAATATGGTAGTCATCATAATATGATGATGTATCTACCAGATATTTTTTTTAAAATATCTGGTAGATATTTAAAAAAAAAAAAGAAAGATAATCTTGTGCTTCCTTATTTATGTATTGATTGATTGATTGATTGATTGATTGATTTACTTCTTACAGGAAATACAGAGTTATGACACCATTGCTCAGACCAGTGGAGACAGCTGGCATATACCCTTTGACCAAGAGGGTACAGAGAGAAGTACATATGAAGTTCCCCAGAAGTGGCTGTGCCTTACCAGATCAAACTGACAAATACACTGTAATTAATGGCCTGTGTTGCTTCCTTATGTATTGCTACAATAAAGTTGAGTTGTTTTCCACTTGCAATCTTTTCTTTGACTTCACACAAAACAAAACATTACTATGTTGTAAAATAATTGCTCTCATAAATTGTTGGATTGTGTTGATATCTGGTAGGAAAATGGTGTCATGGAGCAAAAGATTTTAAGACTCAGGCATAATGTAATAGTCTAAACTATATCATCCTTGCGTATTTTAGGTTGAATATATCAGATTACATTTGTTCCCCCATGATTAGTGGGTTCTGATCATCAGAGTGCGCCTCACTCATGTGGTTTTCAGCTTTGGACAAACTAACTCAACTGACTTCACTCAATAATTTAAAACAAATTAAAAAGATATATACATATAAACACATAAGAGAATTTCCGAGAATTTCTTCAAGTCTTCAGAGCACATTTTAAGGAGTTCTCTGAAGTCTTAAACATGTGACCCGGATTTTGAATCAGCGGTTTGATACTACTTCCGGGAAACATTTACTTTCGGTTGTGCACTGTTTACAAATTCCTGTATTTTCCCTTAACGTTACGGTTTCCTCCGACTCCTCGACAACATGTCCCGTGGATCAAGTGCAGGGTTCGACCGTCACATTACCATATTCTCACCGGAGGGCAGGTTATATCAAGTCGGTCAGTATTAAATTTAACTTCTTTGTAGAACCTGGGCTTGCTAGTTAGCAAGCTAGCTTAATGTTAAGTGCTCTGTCATTGCTACCAGACCTGTCTTTTCTTTCTCTGCAAAACTTTTCACTCCTCAAAGGCAGCATGCGTTGTTTTTAGAATATTAAGAATTTGTTCTCTTGTTATTTGTTTTTCAACTTAAAAGTAATTATTATGTTGTTGTCTTGTCTGCTCTGGGTAGCTACTTTGGCTACGTTTGTTAGCTACGTTACCACACGTTAGCCAACATAGTCAATGGTGAGACAGTGAGTGTGACAGGACACAGAAAAAGTGATTGTAACCACTGTTCATACACCCACAGAATATGCATTTAAAGCCATCAATCAAGGTGGCCTTACATCAGTCGCTGTTCGGGGTAAAGATTGTGCGGTTGTCATCACGCAGAAAAAAGTCCCGGTAAGTTATTTATCCTTTCGAAGTTGCTAAAACAAGGCCATACCAAACGTTACTACCCCTTGCCAACTGTGCATAACTACTGGACTGTTATGAGGTCACTGTTCAGTGGGGAAAGGGGAAAGATGAGTTATAGACCGCATGTTGTGCTGTGTGTAAACAAATCTCTTTCTCTCTCTATTCCCTCTCTGTCCCTCTGTTCCCCACCCTTTCTTTCTTTCTTTCTTTCTTTCTCTCTTTCTTTCTTTCTTTCTTTCTCTCTTTGTCTGTCTCTCTCTCTCTTTCTCTATCTCTCAGGACAAGCTTCTTGATTCCTCCACAGTCACCCACTTGTTCAGAATCACAGAAAGCATTGGCTGCGTCATGTCAGGAATGACAGGTTGGCACAAGTGAATGGCCATCTAACATAGAACATAGCAGACATCATCGTCCTTTCTCAACTACTGTATGTGTCTTCCTCCAGCCGACAGTAGATCCCAAGTGCAGAGGGCCCGTTACGAGGCAGCTAACTGGCAGTACAAGTATGGCTACGAGATCCCCGTGGACATGCTGTGCAAGCGGATTGCAGACATCTCTCAAGTGTACACGCAGAATGCCGAGATGAGGCCGCTTGGCTGCTGTAAGTGCCTTAGTAAGGCCTTGTGATGAAGCATAAGCTGAATCATGACTGGCATGGGCTGTGGATGAGTCTAGTGAGAGTCGTATGACAAATGATGACACACACCGGAGAATTCAACATGTTACCAGGAATATGACTTACCTTTGCTAATCTACTCATCACTCTCTTTACTGGATGACTATTAGTGTACACAAGACATCACAAGTGAATGATTCTGACTGCACTGCTTCATTGTTTTTAATCAGTTGTCCCTCCTAAATGATGTGTGAATGTGAGCTCGCTCACTCACTGTACTGTCTCCAACTCATACATGTATTCATTTCATATTAATTTCGAAGACCTCTGGTTTTTACACTGTCAAAACAAACTGTATTGCCCACAGAATAACAAAACAGTTGAGTTCAGTCAGCACATTGCTACAGTCATAGCTCCCACAGGCTGCTTGTCCAACATGCGGTCAGAGAGTGACACTGTGGCTGGTGTTTTCCAGGTATGATTGTGATCGGCATGGATGAGGAGATGGGGCCTCAGCTGTACAAGTGTGACCCTGCGGGTTACTACTGTGGCTTCAAGGCCACGGCTGCCGGTGTCAAGCAGACGGAAGCCACCAGCTTCCTGGAGAAGAAAGTCAAAAAGAAACTGGATTGGACTTACGAGCAAACAGTTGAGGTGTGTGGGAGTGTGGGTTGGGGTGGGGGCGGGGGGGCGGGTGTTACGCGTTTTCTGTCTTTTTGTCAGAGGTCAAAGTACACAATGTGGATTTCATTAAAGTTTGGGGAGTGTAGCCCTGGAGGTTCATAAGACCTCAAAAAAGTTTGGAGGAGGATACAATTATTTAGCAGAAGTCTTATGAGGGGACTCAAATACGTACTGCTCCATTTTACCATCAGCCACATGAAAAGTTGATCCTTCGTACTCTTCTGCTGTGTTTTCATGCTGTTTGAAAGCAATGGAAAGTACTCTGTTCTTGCACAAACAAAATCCAAGGATATGAAAGTCAGCAAAATTGCACAGACGTCCTGAGAAGTGTCAAGTGTTGCGCAATGGTAATATGTGTTTTTCTGTAATAGCGGCATTCAGTATCTATGTCACTTCCTATAATTAGACTCAAACATTTACACCAAAACCCAAAGAAGCCCCAACCAGTCTGCTGTCCCAATCAGTCGGTCAGCAGTCCCAATCAGTGTGCTATTTGAAAGCAGTGGAAAGTACTCTGTTCTTACTCATGCAAAATCCAGGAATACGAGTGTCAGCAAAATTTCACAGATGTCCTAGAAATTGTCAAGTGTTGCATAATGGTAATATGTGCCAGTTTTTGTGCAATAGTGGCATTCAGCAAGCCTCTTCCTATGATCAGACTCAAGCATTCACACAGAAACGTCAAGAGGCCCCAATCAGTATCTGAGCATTTTCATTTAAAAAAAAAGTAATGCTGTTGTACACTATAGATTGTGTTGTCACTGCACTTATGTGTAATTCTATTGACACGGATATTGGGTTCGAACCGGACTGACCACAAAGCACAGCCTAAACAACATCGAATACTCATATTTTTACATGAAGGCGTTCATGCTATGGGTTTCTTACTGGGAGATTCTATTCTGATGTTTTTTAAAAAAAAAATAAAAAAAAAGTTAATATTTTAATGTCATATATTTAGGGGATTTTTCATGTTATTCTCAGGGTAGTGAGGATTAGACAGGAAGTTGAAGGGAGGAAGAGAGATAGGCAGTGGCCTTGAGAAATGACCTCAGGCTGGTTTTGAATTTAGGTCCTTGCTGTGCTATAGCTTCCCCAGTCAGTCTTTTAATGTTGAAATTAAACTAGTCTTATATTAAGGCTAGTTAGTTCCTTTTTATGTGCATTGTGTATGTGTCCATCCTACATTACATGCACAAATAAAGATACGTTCAGGATAAATTGACGGCCTTGGTGCCTAGGAACACGTGGCTACTGTTTTGATAGACAGAAAGCCTAATTAATAGTCTCGTCATTTGTAGACACAGGTCATTGCGCGTGTGCAACATGCACGTGCAAGGCTACTATTCCCGGAATAGTGATTTAAACAAGTACCAGTAATTCATTAAGTTATAGTTTCTTTACTTTATGACTTGAAGTGAAATGAATGGACCGGCTGTGCAGCAATTGATTCAAATCCGGAATGAGCATCTGGTTTTGGGTTAACCTGGGATTTGGTTGCCAGCTCATTGTGCATGTTGTGTTCTCCTCTCCTCTCTCTGCTCTCGTCTCTCGGTGTACGCTCTCTGTATGACTGTTGTCATCTTTGTCCTTCTGCAGACAGCAATAACGTGTCTGTCCACGGTGCTCTCAATCGACTTCAAGCCGTCAGAGATCGAGATCGGCGTCATCACAAAGGATCAGCCCAAATACAGGTCGGTTATCGTGGGAACTGTGTTATGGTGTGAGGGCGCGTGAAAGCGCACGCTCGCTCTGTCTCTCTCAAAGAAAACAGGAAGTCTGTGTGCACAGTGCAAACGCTTGGCTGACAGGAAAGGCTCAGGTGTAGGCTAATGAATGCAAAGCAGAAGAAAAGAGAAATGATATCAGGTTAAGGGGACATCGTGTTTCACACTCGCTGTTGCAGGTGTTCAAGGTGCAGGCATGGTTCAGAATACCTGCTGCCTGGTGTTTGGTTCAATGCAGATTCAGTTTTCCTAGTTATCTCAAATAGTAGTGAAGTCAGCAAGAAAATCTTTCAATATGTTTGTGATTTCTATCTCATGTCGGTGTGTGTGTGTGTGTGTGTGTGTTTGTGTTTTCTCCTGGTTAGGATTCTTACTGAGGCAGAGATTGACATCCATCTTGTATCCCTGTCTGAGAGGGATTGAAGAGGCCCAGACCACTGATGTATTTGCGAGTTTGTGCTGCGCTAAGCTCGTACCTGAGCGGTGCAGTAGCCCCCCCTCCCCTCAACGGTCTACCCCCCCTCCTTCCCCCCGGTCCTCGTCCCAGCCCAGGAAGCACTACAACACACACACTCAGCTGGCTGCTTTTGCATGGATCAGCCAGGCAACCCCCTTTTTGCTGTTTATTTAGCTTTTTCAATTTCTGGTTCAATAAATACTTTTTTGGAAAAAAAAGTTTTGCCTTTTGTCAGAGCAATGTCATGATTTATCAGTCGTACCTTTGTGTGTGTGTGTGTGTGTGTGTGTGTGTGTGTGTGGGAGGGGTTCACATGTAAATGTTTTGCAAAAATGTCTGTTACTGTGAATATAAGCAAGTAAAAATGGACCTGATTTCCAAAAGGCATATAGTTTAAATATAAACAAATGTCTTACATATATAATTCTTACTTAAATAAAAGCAAGATACTTTTCTCACCATTTCAAAAGATGGCCTGAGGGCCTGAGGCATAGATTTGGGCACTGCACGGTCAGTATTTAGTAACGGCCCCTTTGGCAAGTATCCGAGCTTGCAAATGCTTTTGTACTCTTTGAATTATTATGTGGGGGATTTCCCCCCATTCTTCCCTGCTGAAGGCGTCCAGTCCTGTCTTGGTTCATCAAGTTATCTGAGAGCTGAAATCTCTGGTGCCCATTTTTTTTGCACGGCACTGCTTTCCCTTTCTTTCAACCTGAAAATTGTACACAACCAATAATAACACACTAACCCTTGTACCCCTCTGGGGACCATGAGGAGATCCGTCAACTGAACTTTTCACAGTAACAGAGATTTTTGACCAGGGGTGCCCAAGGTTTTGCATGATGCCACTGCACCTCTGTTGGAGAATGGTGTCCTCCATCACGATGCGTAGAGCAAGAGTAAAAGCTCTTCGCATGTAAACCACAGAGACCGCAGCGCTCCTGGAGTGACTCCAACAACATGGCCTTCATTTGCATGGAGAGGCACTCTCGCTGTCCCTCTTTCTCTCTATCGCTCACACCATCTGAAGAAGGTAGCCTGGCCGTGTCCAAGCCTAATGTCAAGGTGCTTGGGGGTGTGCGTAAGGCGGTGGTGGGGATTTTGATTTTCCGACATGTCGAACCCTGTCACTTCTCGGACGTCGCTGAATCACCCCAGACACCCCCCCCCCCCCCCCCCCCCCCCCCAAATCGGGTCCCGAGTCCCTCAAACCAGTCCCTGGCTGCTCCAGGTCTCCTCTGAGGAGAGGAGGGGGGGGGGGGGGGGGCTGCCCTCAAGTTATGACTGCATCATTTGCATCCCAGCCTTTCATGGGGACTGCGGGCTCCCAACCACTTGAAAGCAAACAAAAATGGCAGAATGGCCCTGGCGGCTCATCCGGGCTGGCGAGTCAAGTGCAGCCGGAGGTAGAGCCCCCTGCAGCCCTTTCAGGTTGCTATTCAAATGGGGAAAACCGCACGCACACCTTTTGTGCGCTACTTACTGGAAGAGGATGTCGTGAATAAAACAGCCATGCTGATGAGGGGAATTGTGATGTAAAAGCACTAGCGTCATGTGACGTGTAATATGCGCACACAGTCACACAGCTACAGTGAGCGAGCGAGGAGGCCCTTAAAATCATAGGCGGAGATGTGTGGGAGGGTGGTTGTGCTTGGAGGGGGATTTTTTTTTTCTTTCTCTGTCAGGCCTCTGAGTGTCTGGTTTTAACCACCTGGTTATTTTGGAGTAGTCTATTTTATGGCGGGTGTTATGTGCCTGTGTTCGTTTTTCTGCGGCTGGCGTCCAGTTTCCTGACTGTCCAGATTGACATCATGTGCTGTGTTTACAGGCTAAACTAGGAAGGTTCCAGAATGTGATATTGACCAACCTCCCCCTTGGGAAGACATTCAGCCTTTCCATGTGGCTTACATGGTACACAATAGTAACATATGAAAATGATTTAAGCATGATAGCCATCATTAAAACAAATGCTTTTCAAAAACATTTCGGCAACATTGTGCACTAAGAGGAATTCGTTGAAAGTAGTCAGTAGTAGTTGACTAGAAAGTCACCGTGTGTTAGTGTTCGAAGAGGAGGAAGCAACTAATCAACAATGGCTTCAGTTAATTTCATAATCCACTGGCGGGAAGTGGAGTGTGTGATATCCTGTGTGACTTGGACTGGGAAGGGGAATTTTGGGTTCTGCCAGCAGCACTGATCCCACCCAAGCCCCCCAACAGGAAATACCAGTGTACTCAGCTGACGGATGTCCGAATGCAGGCTGTGACAGATATTTCCCCGCGGTGACAAATCGCCAAGACTCACCCAACCAAGCAGCCACCAAGCCGCCACCACCCCCCCTTCTTCCCTCAACAGTATACAACAGAGTAAATTTAGAAATAACGTGGCGCCAGACAAGATAGTTTGTTGCTTTTTTTAATTTACGGGAGTGTGGTAGGGTACTCTTCACAGATGTAACTTTGGAACATACATTTTTTCCAAAGGAACTTTGTACAGATATACATTAATATTTATAAAAAATAAATCTGTTTCTTTACACAAATTTACAACATTTATACACCGTACTCTGAAGTCTGTGGATGAAAACGCTCCTTTTCTCGAGGTGTGACGTGAGAAAATATATATTTTTGTTTTTTAAAAAAAAACACGACACATCTCTCCCTCTGTTGAACTGTGAACTTCACTGGCTTCTCTGTCCCAACACTTTCAGGTAGCCTTCTGTTCCTGGGGCCTGCTTCTCTCCCTCCCTCTTCTTCTCTCTCTTCTTCTCTCACTCTTCTTCTGGGCATCCAGACTCCAGGCCACTTCATCAGGCTTGTCCATGTGGCCAGCTCAGGCCTGGGTGCTGCTCTCTCACCCCATTTTACAGTCTTTCAGTCTTGTCCACTCAAACATACTGTGTTTACTGCGGCCACGCACATATGACTGAGCTGCGTCCTCTATACCGTCAGCTGGACATCATCAAAGAACTGTAAAGAGAAAAAAAAAGAGACAGAGACAGATTAGAATCGAGCAGAACGCTTGGGGGGGAAAGAATGCGCTGACATTTTATGCAAATTCTCAGTCAGGTTGAGAGCAAGAACTATGCCGCTGTTTGAGAGCTGCGGGGATGGTACACACCTCGTCCTCCGACTGGTAGTCCTCCTCATCCTCCTCCGTCTCGCTCTCGGGCAGTGGCCGCAGGTGCTGGGCGGTCAGCTCGTACAGCTCGTCCCGGATGGCGGCGTTGAGCCGGCCGTAGGTCAGGTGGTACGGCGTGTGGCCGCCGTACGTCAGGCTGTTGGCGTCGGCCCCTTTGCTGATGAGCAGGTGCACCAGGTCGTAGTTCTGAAGGTCAACGGCCAGGTGAAGTGGCGTCCGCCCATTGCACTGCTCCTGAGAGAGAGGAAGGAACACGGGCCATAATGTTAGAGACCACAAGCTTTTACCAAACACCACACAGCACACCACAACTACCAATTCTGACATTAAATGTAAAGTTATTCTAGACGTCTTCAGTAAAACACAATCTACTTATTTTACTTTTTTTTAGCTTTTCATATACTTATTTATTTTAAATTTTTTTTGCTACTGAGCACTACACTATGCTACACTCTAAGTAAACCCGAGGTGTGATGCAGAATGAATAAATCCAGGTGCCTACCTGTGCATTAATATCGGCTCCAAGCTCAACGAGTCTTTCCACCAGCGAAAGGTAGCTATGTATGGAAACCTGGTGTAAACAGTTTTGACCTGAAAAAAGCACACACACACAAAAATACACCATCAGATTTGAGAAATGCGTAGGCAGGTGTGAGGAGGCCCCAGGCTGCTTGCAGTAGCAGCAGAAAGGGGACTCCAGACTCCAGAGATGAATCAAAGCCCCAGAAAAGTGGGGGAGGGGTGGTGCTGGTGGTTCCTTACCGCTGTAGTTGAGCGTGGTGAGCATTGTGGAGAGCTGGGAGCTGGAGCAGGCCTGGGTGAGCACGCTGAAGCAGGTGACCGAGCCCTTCCTGCAGGCTATGTGCAGCGCCGTGTTGCCGCTGTCGTCCACCAGCAGCGGGTCGCAGCCGGCGCGCATCAGGTGGGCCACCACCTCCGGCTGCTCTGTGATCACTGCCAAGTGCAGCGCCGTCTGAGGGAGAGAGAGAGAGGAGGAAATCGTTTCCCAGACAGCACGTTCAGTCTTGCCGACGTCGGCAATTGGAGGGCACCAGCGGCAAAGGATCGGCATGGTTTTTTCCTCATGCACATAAAATAAAACGTGTCAGTTTAGGTGGGCAAATCATCGGCGGGACGAGTCTACCCGACAGCGCACATTGGAGATCGGCGGAGGAACCGTGAAGAACCATTTAGCCGATCCCGCTTCTTTTTTTTTTTTAAATGCTGCCTGCTGCCGACGAGTATGAGAAGTCAGTTCGTTGGTCCACATCAAGCTGGCTGTGTAAGCACGAAGGTACGTTGAGCTTGTGTAAAATCCGTATGTCGCAAATGATATGATGATTTAATATATGATATGATATGATAGCAGCTATGATAGCCTATATCATATTTGGTAAAATGCATAATACGGTGTAGATTAACCTTTTGAAGATAATAACGTTAGCAGCTAACGGTTACACAAGACGTTTCTCAAACTATCTGGTTAGCTGCTAACTGCTAACTTACATGTATATATATGGCTAACTTAGGATAACACGTAAGTAAACTCATTGTAGAAGTGTTTTAAATCAGATATTGTATCCTATGACGTCTGTTGTGGCTATAAAATGCTTTAACGGGATGTGTTTTTAGCAAACGTCAGGTAGGTAGCTAGCGCTAGCGTTAGCGTTAGCGCAAGCATAATTATCTTGCCACTTTGCTGGCCGTACACAGCGAAATAACCGGAAGTAGAGCGGACGCCGCCTGCAGAGATGGAAAACTCCAGCTTCAGAAAATAAAAATCCAGCCATGTATTGGTTCCACCTGTGCACTTATCACAGGTGATCTCATTAATTAGCTGCTGTAGCTGAAGACTTGTGGTAATTACAATCAGCTGGTTTAAGTGAATGGTTGGCATAGATATGATATTGGTAGGACTTTTATTTTCTGAAGCTGGACTTTTTCACCTCTGCATGTCTGAGTGCTTGACTAATAAGTAAATGTTTAAGTTTCTTTATATGTGATGCATTGGGTTAGCTCTGGATGATGATGTGCTTTGTGTAAAGGCTCTTTTTCTGTATTTCCTAGTGCCACAAGATGATTGGCAGCAAGAGTCAACCAGTGATGAAAGGGATGCGCTCAACTGAATACAAGGTAATTAACAAAATTGTCACACAGACACTCGCGGTTACATGACCAGTCCAGTCTAGTCATCTAGTCTATTCTGCAATCTGACTAGTTGTCTTAGTCTAAAACTATACAGTCAAGTTAGTTTGACCTGAGAGCATGGTGGCTAGTTAGCAGGTCTCTTTAGATTAAAGACAATATTTCTACAATTAATTAATACTATAATATGTATTCTGCCTGTTTCGGTTTTAATATGGGTTGGAAGAAAAGTCTCTCTCTCTCTCTCTCTCTCTCTCTCTCTCTCTCTCTCTCTCTCTCTGTTCTTTGATGTAGGCTGGGCTGTGCAGAGTGCAAAAAGGCTGCCCTCATTCATACGGTCATTCTGACTGAATCTGATATGATCTGATACTGATTACCTGAAAATCATTTATCTTTGTTTTAACCGTTTTAATCTTTGTGTTTCAAGTGTCTGTGAACACAAACATGCAGCAGAGTCGTGAAACCCCTCAATCCCGTCCAGGCCTTCCAAACAGGACTCCTCTAAGTAAGACATATTTTAGTGTATGATGTGTTTTAAGTGTCTATACTTCGTTCACACCAAGAACGATAATGATAACGATAAAAGCGTCCACACAGGCCAACGATAAGAAAAGTCACTCATGTTAATGAATGTGATGGCTAGAATATTATGGGTTCTGATTGGCTGTTAGTTTTCTATCGTTCTCAAAATCGCTCTGAAAGTGATCAACAACGATATCGTTCTTGATGTCGTTATCGTTATAGTTTATGTGTGAACGTTGTCATTCATATTAACGAGAGCGATATTTATTTATAGTTATCGTTCTTGGTGTGAATGGGCCTTTAGTCTGTGTTATGGTAGGCTAGAGGCTGACACAGATGGGACTTGGTAGTCACTAGAGTAGCTAGCAGCCTGTTTTGTTTTTAATTTGGGTAGGAAGAAAAGTGTGTGTGTCTGTCTCTCTCTCTCTCTGCCGGTTCTTTGATGTAGGCTAGGCTGAGCAAAAAGTGCAAAAAGGCTGCCCTCATTCATACAGTCATTCTGACTGAATCTGATATGATCTAATACTAATTACCTGAAAGAATCAATCTTTGTTTTAACCGTTTTAATCTTTGTGTTTCAAGTGTCTGTGAACACACACGCAGCATGGTTGTGAAACCCTTCAATCCCATCCAGGCCTTCCACACAGGACCCCTCTAAGTAAGACATATTTTAGTATATGATGTGTTTTCATGTGTCTATACTGTGTTATGGTAGGCTAGAGGCTGAGACGGAGATTGCACTTGGTAGTCACTTTTGGTCACACACACACACACACACACACACACACACACACACACACACACACACACACACACACACACACACACACACACACAGTTCTATTAAAAAACAAGACATTTCATACTATGTATTTTTGTTAACCTCTATGGTCAAAGATCAGAAAGTGCTAGATCAGTTCCTGCTGGATGCACAGGTATTTTTGGCAGGTTCTCTCTGCTGTTGTCAGTAAACTACTGTATTATGCGCATTGCTTGTTAATTATGTGTTGTCTAATTTGTGTATTTTCTTCCTGTACTTTCCCCAGCTGTTGAAAGGCTGAGCAGGTTGGACTCCAGCTGAAAATGGACTATGTAAAACAACTCCAAAAAACAATGCACAATACACCTTCATTTTGACAATAGGCCTATTTCATATTTTATAGCTGATTCTGGTTATTTTCTAATAATCTTCTTTACACTAGATTTAAATGTAATGTAAATTAATGACATATCTAGCTTCTGTTTAATACAAACATAACAGCTGCATGTACACTATACTGGCCATCCCCAAACTTCCCACAAAGTTGGGAGCATGGAATTGTCCATAGTCACGTCTGCAGTCGTCTACATTAAGTCGAATCCACCTATTGATTGACTGACTGACTGACTGGCTGTTTTATTTTAAACTGACAGACTATTTGAAGGGATTTGTTATTTTTGTTGTATTTGTCAATGTGATTAGGTGAGTGTTGAAATAAATGTCAATTAAATAAATGAGTTGAGTATTGAAATAAATGTTTTGATATTTTGCAAAGACCAAGTAAAATAAATGTCCAAGGTCATCTCCAGATGCCCTCCTATTTTGTTATTTCTCTCATTCAACCATCAAACTTGATGTCACTCATCCATTCTTGTTTTCTGTTAGACTGGCATTCCCAGGTTGCCAGTAGCCTAAACGGGCTTTGCTTACTTCTCAACTAGCTCCCGTCAAATTGTTAAGGAAGCCGTGTCACGTTATTAGTGGAATATCACATAACTGTTGTTGATAGGCTACACAATAGGAAACGTGTGAACACGATCTGAAAGCAGCTAGCCTAAGCAAATCAATAAGACCTAATATAACGGTGGGATCCTAGTAGAGTGGCGGAAAGCATTCAAACGTCTCGCTCCTTTTGACTTAACTTTGGAAGGGCTGATTTTCGAGAGACGTAGCCGAAGATCAGCTGTTCCAGTGTTAAGTCAATGGGAGAGCGGCGTCCGAATGCTTTCCGCCACTCTAGTGGGACCGCGCCGCATAGGTCATGATAATATCGGGTTTAGGTGGGCTCACGGTCGGCAATCATTCTAATGCCGACATCTTCCCAACATCTTGCCGATTAGCAACCGATCTGCATAGGACATCGCGCCGAGGCGTTTTATGTCGGCGCAGGCACACCGCCCCGACGTCGGCAAGAGCTAAATTGCTGTCTGGGTTAAATCTCTATGGAACCTCTGTGCTTTCTTTTCACCCCCGTCTGTTGTTTGAAACTTTTACTTTCATTTTGCACATGATTTATTCATTTAATTATGTATTCATTTTAGTTCACTCTCATGTGATACAGAGTTACAGGTGTAAAATAAATTACCTGTCTTTGATAGTTCTGTGTATTCAGGAAGGGGTCATTGACTGACAAGTCAATCATCTTCATGGCATGATCTTTGGCTTCATGAATGATTGCCATATGCAGGAACCTACAAAAAATAAAGGGGAGAATACCCATTAACATCAAAGCTTCCAAAACTAGTCAGGTGTTAAACGTGTGAAAAGTGTGGACAACTACGAATAGCAGGGGAAGTTCTGTTATTTCCAGTAGTAGTGGTTTGACACATTGGCGTGTTAACGACTAGTCGGATTCCTGGCACGCAGCCCGGGACTTTCCAAGCTTGGGCAGAGTAACAGCGCCGCCCACAATTGACGCCACGCCAAAGTACAGTCCGTCCCGATGTCGACTTTATGTTTACGTAAAATCCATTATGATTGTAATCACTGCGGTCTTGGCTACGTGTGCAGCTGAACCTTACAATTTTGCATAAGCACCAAGAAGTCGTATATTTTCATTCTAAACTTAGTTAAAGCCGTAGGCATTGCGTGCGGAAATGATCTTGTTTTCTGCAAGCGAGCGCAAAGCCTCTGCGGTAGAAAGGCTGCCTTTTAATTAACGCTTTGCACTGCAGTTTTTTTTTTTCGTCCTTTTATTTTAGCCCCATGGAGTAAATGCTTAAAACTATATCACACAAATCCATCAGACCTATAACGTTATGCTTCGTAAGAAAATAAACTTTCAACACTTACGTGTCTCCGTCCTCAGTAATTTCTTTCTTCCATGGTTCACAGCTTTCTTCGGGTATCCGGGGAGCGGGTTCGCAATCCAAACGCACTCGCTCCAGTTCGGCAACTACATCCTCTCTGAGCGAATCCACACCACTATCAAGACGATCGTCGACATTCTGAAGCCCTTTCCCCAACTTGGCGTCTCGACTCTCGGCGTTATAATCCATTTGGTTGTGTCTGTATGGCTGGTAAACATCCATTGTGTTGTTGAGCCCTGAACAGTTGTCTTGTCACTGTGCTTTAGAGTTCTCCGACTTCAGTAGTGTTTTAAGAATCTGAGGTGGGCGGAGCTTCACTGGTTCAGGAGGGGGATTTCCAAATGCATTTGACTGATGCCTCAACAGCAGAAGGGAATTTATTCAGGACATATGGGGGGATTTCTCCCCTGAAACAAGCGAAGAAAATTAAAACTGAAAACCCGCGTTTGGAAAACCAAAAAAGAGGAAAGTTGGGTCGTTTTGCACCGCACGGATAAACACTATAATAGCCAACATTTCAGCAAACTTACCTAAGTTGCTTTGAACAACTGCTAAAAGCTTCCTGTATCTAGCTTTGCAGCAGAAGCTGATGTTAGCAACTTATTGTGCTCTATGTACATATTTTTTTAAACAGCAGCAGTTATTTGCAATAATCTAGAACAACGTCAACCATTGGCTTTAAGTAGCCTATGAGCATTTAATATATCCACAGTTGCAATGCATTTCCTAGTGTGAGTAATAACCTACACTGCATGACTCACTCCACTTCCTACTTGTTGCTGCTATATAGACTATTTTATGGAAAGTAATATAGCCTAGGCTACTACTGCTTGACTCAGAATATGATTATTTTTGTGATCCACAAGTGGCTGTCATTTGACACTAAACCACAGGTCTGAAAGCAGGTGGTATATTGGAGTCATTGGCGCTATTATAAGCAGTGTAGGCCTACCTGCTGACACCAATTTACTGCTATGCTTTCTAGTGTACCATTGACTGAAATAGGCTATGAGGTGTAGGACTTAGTAATTTCTCTTGTCTTGCACAGAGCTGACTTTTTGTGACTCATAAATGTGAATTTTTTACCTGCATTATACAACTTCCTTGTAGCCTATGTTGGCTAAATAAATATTATTTATTGCACTAAATACATAAAAATCATATGCAGATCTATGGTTGATACTGAAAGACTCCAGTGAGTAGAAATGCTGTACTGTAATACAGGTTTCCCCACTTGTGTGTCAATCATTGGATCCATCATCCTCCAGCCTGGCATTTACACATAAGAAACCCTCTGGGCTTTCTGTTCCTTGGACTCTTTCTGTTTGCACAACTGTCAGCACGCACCCTCTTCGCCGCGCTCTTCCTCAAACAGCCACTGCTTGGCAACAGTAACCAGGCGCTCAATACACACACAGTGGCCCAGTGCATTTCCTTTCTTTGCCTTGTTACGTCAAACCGCCCAGTTGTGTCACAGCTTTACTTTTTTGGCTCCACACAATCAAATGTAAATATGGCCATCTGCGTATGTGTGTGATGGGAGAGGTTTTTTTATTGGGCAGAATCCCCCATCTTAACTAGAAGCTTCATTGCTCTCTCTGAGGGGCCTTTCCAGTGTCTGAAAGAGCAAGGGATCTCCCTGGAGAACTACGCCTGGGTTTCCTACTGTAAATACGTAGGCTAGTGCCAAAATTATAGGTTGTAATAACACAAAAATCCACCTGGTGCCTTCCAAAACTCATTTCTAAAACCCAAGCTGATATCTTTGATGAATCTTTTTTTTTTTTTTTTTTTAAAGCAAGTAGACAATAAGTCTGAGGAAAGTTTTGTAAGCTATGATGTGAATGTTCTTAAGCCATTTGTTAAAATGTGTAATATACTACATTATACTTTACCATATTATACCATACCACTATTTGCTGGCTTATAGTTCATTCAGTAAACTTAATGGATTAAACATGTGGGAAGTTTTTATAAACTTCTGGATGAAGGGGTTTGGTCCTGGACTTATCAAAACTATGTATCTGTTGCGTCAATCCCTGAGGCTGAACATGTACAGACAGGACATCTGACACAAATCAATTATTTGAAGAATGGGGTGTGAATCCTAAAGCACGTCTATCATCACATCAAACGGGTTGAATTTGAGACATCACCAGTGGCATGTAGAATGGCATTGAGCCAGGTGGTGTGTGTGTGTTTTTTGCGGAATGAGCACAGGAAGTGATGATTTTGCTTCGATTTGTTTTGTCTGTGTGAACCGCAGCTCGTGTGTGACAGGGTGGTCAGGCGGCCGGGACATCCTGAGATACACCCCGTCCGGCACATGGAGTACTCCGTGGATGGAAACACAACAAAGGCACGCAAGCTGTGGCCGGAGCTGCATGACACACAGAGATGGACTGACAGGGGAAGACTGGACACGGGAGTGTAACTAGTGTGTGTGTGTGTGTGTGTGTGTGTGTATGAGAGAGAGAGAGAGAGAGAGAGAGAGAGACTGGCTATTATGCATACTGTCAACACTCAGATTTTATATAATGTAAAGAGCATATTCCTGCAATTCCGACAGGCACTATCCCCGGACACTTTAGCCGTTTACTCTCAGTACTCCTGCTGAGAGAGTCATGTAAACACGCCAGCGTTTATTACCAAAATCCAGATTTTGCCAGGTTTCACAATCTCACGGTTGCATTATGTTTCTTAGAAAGTCTGACTGATGCACTCCGGACAGCTCACAGACATCCCATGTTCCACTGAACCCGATGCATAAACTCACTGTCATGACTCAAATGTCTAATGTTGAAGATGAGGTTGGCTGGGAATGGCTAGACGTACCATATCAGAAAGCACCTCCTGTCCCAAACACAGTCATATATGAGTGTCTACACACACACCACCTGTTGATGTCAGGGAAGGGGGAATGGTCAAGGGTTGAGTTGCTGGGATATCCCTATAATTCCAGCAATCCCCATACGTGACCATACAGAAACGTAAACCCTTCCACCATCCTTAGACGGGAGAACTCCCATAATTGTTATTGTCCCATTAGGTGGTTTTCGGGACAGCTCTGGGAATAATAGGGAAAGCTTAGCATGACGCAAGTTAATGCAGTGGACTCTATTTATATAGTTCTTGTCCTGAGATGTGGTCTGTACATGGCTGGACATGTCTGCCCATTGCACTCGCTTGCTGGGTTTTTTTTTTCCCTCAAAAACTCACAAACACCCCTGACTCATGTTGACTCAGACTCAAGACAAGCTGGCTCCAAGCACACTCCTATCCCCTTCACCTTTGGTTCAGATTGAACCACCACCACATTCTCTAAAACAGCCACTGCTTTTGGAAATCTGTGTCAGTTTAACTGACATGTTTGGAGAGACTATTCCTGTCTTGGTGGACGACTTTGTTATGTTTGGGCCTGATTATACGTTTCCTGACTTCTATTTTTTTTCCCCTCTTTTCCTTTTCTTTCTGGGCAAAAAGAAAAATCTCTGCGCCTCAAAGGGCAACCTTTGGTCTGTAAAACAAACCCCTGTCATTATGCCACTATCATAAAGGCCACACACAAAACGGGTGTGTTGAGGGGGGGGGGGAGTCAGGTGAGTGAATCATCACCTTTGTACAGTGGCCGTCCCGTCCTGCTGGATTTCCCAAAGATTCCAGAGTGTGCCAGCTCACCCCTCGCCTAGTTTCTGCGCCGTGTGCGTGACTCGGTGTCTTCAGCTGTAAAAGGTGTGGGGGCAGATTGGGGAATCCTGCGTATGAATCACCCCCCCCCCACACACACACACACACACCACCACCTCCCTCCCTCTTTGTCTCTACAGTCTGTGATAGAGAATGTAAAGAATGTGGTTTCCTTCCGGTTTCACCTGTGAAATGGCAGCGTTTTGTAAGTACAGGATCATGGAATAGTGCTTCTCTTCAGCACCTCGATCCGAACTTTAAGTTCTGTATGTACTTAACCATGAATGCAAAGGGGGTTTTAAACAAAAGGTGAATGTTGGAGCATTAAATTATGAACTTTTTGACCAGAACGCTCTTAGATTTGTATTTACCTTTAATTGAAGTGAAGTAGCATTTAAGCAATCAAGTAAGTAAGACAGCATTCATTACAAACATAATCATCATAGTTTAATCTGTGGGTTCAGGAAATAAAACATGGTAATAGGGTGTTGCATTCCATTCCAAGTCAAAAGTCAATAGGCGGTACACTGCAAAAATGAAACAATGCAAAGCAAAAGCTGCTGAAGCAACAATTTGAACAAGGAAATATCTTATGCAAATGATCAGTCCTCTTTTATCTCTTAATGGTAACTTGGTACTCTCCAGTCATGAAATTATTTGTACTTTCCTTTCCAGATTGCTCTCCCATAAACTGGAGCACTAAAATTCCTAAGTGGTAAAATGAATGTCTGTCAAGATTCCCCAAGTTATAACCTGCAATGTCCCCTAAACTTTGGCACAATGTGCAAGGATCACTCTGCTGAGTGGAAAACACAGAATCTCCTGTAGATCGTTACTATGCAACTGCTAACAGGCCCCCAGCATGCGTAGGCCTGTGCACTACATGTAGATTGACCTCAAATATTTCAGGTGCTTAACTCAGTCTGCCCGGAGTGCTAGGTGGGCTGGGTTAGTGACTTTGTAGTCTACTCTTGAAAACTTGGGTGTTGCAGGTTGCAGCCCTTTTTTTTAAGTCTCAGAAGACATGCCTATACTGTACGCCTCTACAAAACCCCTTTGGCATTTACCACCACAATGAGAGGCATGTGTGAATTATCGGATCAGTTGTGGTGGTGACAAGTGGAGTTTGTTTTTGGTGGCAATTAAGTTGTGAATCTGTTGCAAGTTATGTAATGAAGATGATGTGTCATCTTAAGGTCAGTGTGAGCTGCCCGGGCAAGTACATTTAAGCATGGTTTCACACAAAGTAGTCGTTTTTGCTGGAGTCAATAAGGCCTACTGGCAACTCCCAAAGGCAGTAGCTTCCAAGAGGGGCATGTGGAGGGTTATATATATATATATATTAGGGGTGTAAAGGTACATATATTTGTACCGAACCGTTTTAGGGTGTCAGGTTCCAGGATTGCCAACTTCGGGTGCTGGGCTGGAGTGAGATTTTGTGAGGACACAGTGTGTGCATGCATAGTGCGTTTGCTATGTTTTACCAACTTGGAGGCCCTCGGCAAAAGACAATTTGGATAACAAAGATAATTTGAAATTATTACAATTACGGGAGGTTGTGTCTGTGTGCGTGTGTGTGTGTATCAGGGATGACATGGCCAAAATGATCATGGTTATGCGATTTAACGTGATTTAAGCACCCAGGACATTTGCCCACATTTTGTCTACCACCTCCAGTCATGAAGGGATGAACTGACCCTCTGTCTTTCCACACCAAAGGAACATTAACGATTTCTGTCATGGAGTTGTACCTTGGCTACTACATTTGGAGTTTTACATATGTATGTAACTGCAGAACCTGAAAACTGTGTAAAATTAGAAGATAGAGATAGATAGATAGATTGGCTGGACACAACAGCATATTGGAGACAAAAACAATAATGGCAATCAATGTAGTTTGCATGAGCAGAAAAGGTGAAATAATTGGATTGTTCTGGAGGTCACTCAAATAGTAGCTAATCTCACTGAAGAATAGTGCGATATATGCAGCCTAATATATCCTTTGGGATAAAGCCACCTGTTCTGAGAACTTCCCAGTTTGACTTTTTAAATGATCATTTAATCCAATATTCTTCCCCAAGTGTGTCATTTAAGACGACACGTGGTATGTTATGGAGAGGACATTGAAGCCAAGGTGGGATTTTTAAAGAATAGACCGACAACCGTAGCCAAATAATTTCTGTATTCTTTGCCTGACAAAGAATGTACTTTCCCCTCTCACAATTCTGTCACCTATTTTCAGAATGAGGTTTGAAAAGTACTGTAAAAGATTCTCAGGGAAAAAAAGAACACTTTGACCTCAATGTTAGATAATTAGCATTGAATCTACATACTGCACCACAAAGGCCTAGGCTACTGCACCTTTATGCCTACATGTTGGCTATACAGTCATACGTGTATAGTGATAAGAGGGAAAAAAAAACTTTCCATGTACACTAAAGGCTGGTTTTACAACGCCTTGAAATTAGTCATCAATCATGTGCCCGCCTAAGAGTCCAATTGGGATCGGAATTCCCCACTGGAGCGCAGGCCATCATCGATGCATCTGGCTGATTGACATGTCGCCCACTAGTGGCCAAGACAAATAATGCAGTTAACTCTAGTCACCAGTAGATGGCGATAAAATGTCAAGAGTAGCCTACATTCGAACTGAGTGAATGTTGATGCCTGTCGGCTGCCACAACAGTAATCACTAAATTGGCTCTATGTTATACCTACATTTTAAGGTTGCAATTTATCTTCTGAAAAAATTATGGACCATTGAGACCATTAATACTCAAAAATGGATAGGCCTAGCCTAAACTCTACAGTCCCTCAAGACATTGTTGTTTGAAATGAATATTCACATACGAAATGAAACAATGACTTTAGCAGTGATTTCATTGTGGAACTTGTGGTAACTTTTGCTAAACTTGCAGTTAGAGGGCGAAATAAAAGGTCACACTAGAAAAATGAAGAAGAAATGTCTTAGCAATGTAGGCTAATGACCTCGTAGAAATGGGTAAGGTTATGGAGTATCCTCAGAAGTCCAGGCCGTGGGCGTCACTGCTAATTAAGAACGATTAAAAATTAATTATGAAACAACCTGCCGGTCTCGATGCTGCCAGATCACGGAGGCTACAGCCGGAGTTGGAGCTGTCCGCGTCCCGCGGTGCTGAAGATCTCAGTGAAGCCAAGCGTGGGTCCAGCACCGCACTTAATCATCATATAATGCTCAATCATCCCCGGCCTCCAACGGCGATTAAATAAATACCCAGTGCATCAGCAACGAGACTAATTGCCTGCCGTTGTAAACGATTACAGTGAATTCCTACATCTGCGTTGCCGCCTCGCCACATGGCGCGGGGCGAGATGCCAGTTTTGAGCTGAGACTTTGAGACAGTTGAAGAATGGCAGATCAATAAAGAGGTCTGTGGGACTTTTTGGGAGGGTCCGTGCACACAGAAAAACGACATTCCGCTTCAGCAATCATAATCCTCCAGTCAATTTGGCTTAAGTGCTGAAGGTCAAGGACATAAATTAGGCTAAATGTGCGGACACAATAATCTTGCCTTGGCTGCCGCGAATTACAAGACAAATTTAACTGACAAATAACTGTGTGGAATTGTTAGATATTATTGATTAGTAGGTTTTAAAATGTTCCGGTAGACTTAATATCCCGTCTAGTCTGCCCTTATGTCAATTTAAATTATTGATACTGGATTTAAGTTTAGACCTGCATTATGAGTTGACTATATCATCCATTGATTTCTGTTTAAAATAAGATGCAGCTTGATGCTGCTGTCCTGTGGGCTGCTTTCAAGCGATTCGTTGAATTTCCCACGGCGGCTTGACATCAAATGTCTAATTCTCAAGGTAGTTACCCTTTTTTCCGGAGAGCGTCCCCCCAACCCTACTCTCACGCCCATTTGTTCTGATTAATGGACCGGGACGCCCCTCTCTAACCGCTAACCTCAGCCGAGCATAATGTGGTCCTGGGAGGTCGGCCGTATCGCCTCCTCCCCCTCCACCAAAATGAAAAGACATTAGGCACTCCGATCCCTTATCACCGCTCCCAGCTTCGGGATGAAGAGAGAGGGAGAGCGAGAGTGTGTGTGTGAGACCCGTTCCCGCTGGCAGGTTATTGGCGAATTGGACGGCCCCCAACGCTGTCCTGTCATTGCCCTGAGCATCGCTGCCCCTTCTGCCGGGAGATAGCGTGATGCCCTCGACTGGAAAAGGGAGGGGGAGATCTTCCCATCGTTAATGCCACAAAGCCAGTGAATGCAGGCGGGATGCTTCGGGTTCCCCGGCTCGGTGAAAACCGCTTGGCAATTTACATTGTTGCGACTGATAGCATCTTTCTTATCTGAGGCCAATACATGAGCACAGATGTGATTGCGAGTGTAATAAAAGATCTAGCTGTTGAGCAAGATAACGTTTCGAGCATCTGTCCGCAATAAAACAAACATCACACCCCTAACGACTACAATAAAACGTCTATTTACAAAATGTTCTGCTTAGCTAGATTTATATCTTGGAATATTAAAAACCTAAATTAAGTGAGTTCACTTCAGTATAAGCCTTGGATTCCATTTAAATGTGTCATTAGGCCTATCTTACTTTGGGTCTCCTCTAAGTAAGATTTAGGATGCAGAAATTGCTGTCACGCAACTGACATGCTCTGAGGATGATTGAATGTTGTGCTCAGCGATGCTGGCACAAATTAAACGGCTTAATTACAGGGTAAACACAAGTTCGTCAGATTGTATCCTAGATACATATATCAGGTAACAGGTAAAGTGCATTGAATGGATTTATTAATGGGCCCCTTGCTGGCTCGCCCCCAGTGCCAAATCATGTGGCGTGCCAACGGAACACGGAGCCAAAAAAGAATCCTGCATCTTAATAGTCTTTTTCTGTTTGCAACAACAGGAAGCGTTTAAGCCGGAATTCAGAGAAAGGTTAACGACCGCGCACCGGAGTGCATAGGCTCGCTCTCATTAATGGCCTGTGTGGACGCGCTGTCTGTGTGCTTCTACTCATTAGGAGACATTTCTTTATTAAATATGGGAGGCATTTGGTTTAAACAATTTATTTGGACACAGCCACATGCTGTTTTATTTATTCGCCGACACGGTGCGAAGTTTTTTTTCTTCTTAAGGCGTGTTCATATTAATGCACTGAGCTGGCCCAATTAGCTGTAGTCTTTCATTATTTCGCTTAACGTCTAAAGTAATTTAATACCTTTGCATACTTATCATTGAATATTCATAAAGGTGACAATGTTATAGCTTTGTCAATTATCATATGATTGCAGTTTGAACATCTGACGTTATATCTCAATCAGCTACAAAATAAGTAGTAATTGTGCATTATGTAATAGTTATGCAGCAATTTAAACATTAGCCTAAATTGAGGAGCAGCGTGGTATTTCTCTTTAGAAGGATCTGTAATATACAGTTTAATCAAGCAAATTAACAAATTGGTTTAATGCCATTACCAAAACCGCGCCTGTTATTGTGCTATGATTTAATATGGAGCACACATCACTTAGATTTAACAAGCATTCAAGACACTAAAAGGCGGTGAAGGAAAAGTATAGCCTCCAACCCACCGAGCGCCGACAATAATCATACGGATGTGAGAAAATGCAATCTGGTGTCCATTAGGAATCAATCTGTAACTGGATATCCTCATTAATGCCACGGGCCCTCCCTCTTTAGTATCGCCACTGATTGGGCAGTGCGTTGACACTGACGGTGACTTCACAAAAGCAGAATGCGACCTCGAAGATAAAAAAACAAGCCATGCGTATCGACGTGACAGTGCTCTCCTTCTCCACTTGGCCGCGTCTCCTGCCTGCACCTGTTCTGTAGCAAGTGACAGTTTCGCGTCTTGCGGTTTCTGACAGTTGTCTTAGAAGGACGCACAAGGCGAAAGGGAGGATGCCGCGTGGATTTCTGGTGAAAAGGAGTAAACGGGGCTCTCCGGCATCTTACAGAGCGCGCCAAGAGGCCACCGAGGAACCCAAAACGCACCTCCCGGTACCGACTCCAGATGGAGAGACAAGCGTCTTGGTTACGCACTCAAGTGAGGCGCAAACTGATCTCCAAGAGACATGGACAAGCGTTCCGACAGAAACCGAGGAAGCCCAACTGCCCGAGAGTCCAAGACAAGTAGGACTTCTGATGCACATCACAGACCTGTCACAGCAAAACAGAAGCGACGCGGAGCCCAGTGGGTCGCCCGGTCGGGCTGATGCTGCTTACAGTCCCGTTAAACCCGTCAGCACGGAGCTCAAGGAGTCGTTTTTTGACAGATGCCTGAGCTCACCGGCCACAGCAGAGTCGTTCCCTATGAGCACACCCGTGTCGTCCATCGAGCGGCTGCTCATGACCCACGGGGAGATGAAATTCGACTCACCGGTTCAGCTGTACTCCTCATTCCACCAGAGTCTAAAACGCACCGGCGCTGACGCCGAGCGTAAAAGCAAGCCACCGGCAAAGAAGCCCAAAGTTATGAGGAAGCTCAACTTCGAGGACGAGGTGACCACCTCACCGGTGCTAGGACTAAAAATCAAGAAAGAGGGTCCCGAATTCAAACCCACATCGTCCGCTGGAGGAAGAAAGAAACCGCTAGGCGAGTTCATCTGTCAACTCTGCAAGGAGGAGTATCCAGACCCGTTCTCACTCGCACAGCACAAGTGCTCAAGGATCGTGCGCATCGAGTACCGCTGTCCCGAGTGCGACAAAGTTTTCAGCTGTCCCGCCAACTTGGCCTCGCACCGCAGGTGGCACAAGCCTCGCATCGTGAACGGCGGCGAGTCTCAAGGTAGCAAAAAGTCGTCGCTGGAGGGTCGGGTGCTGGACAAGCTCTCCGCGGAGGGAAAAGAAAACGCCAGTAAGCTGCGAGTGAACAATCAGCACCACATCTCGCTGGATAGCTCTCAGTGCCACCGACCGTCCGACAGCGCACACGGGCAAGATATGCGCATGGCAGTGCCGGAGAGCCCTCCGTCGCTGCAACCGCAATACATCTCACCTGAGAAATGCTTCGACCTGCACATCAGAACCACCGAGAGTGACAGCTTGTTGCACTGCGCTGATCCGGCGAACCCCACCGCCGCTTCGTGCCTGCCGTCCCCCGGCTGCGGAGAGGAGGTGTACGAGTGTTGCTACTGCGGCAAGAAGTTTCGAAGACAAGCATACCTCAGGAAGCACTTGGCGGCTCATGAGACAATCAAGCCGTCACCGTACAGCCAATTCCTGAACGAACAGATCACTTTCCCTTGTCACCTGTGCGGAGCTCATTTCCCCTCTCTGGAGATCCGGGACAAGCACAGACTGTGGCACGCCGTGAGGGAGGACCTGTTCATGAACCCGGTGAAGAGCGCCAGTGCGCTGGTTAGACCAGACCTCACGCACGGCGAGCAGCAGATCTTCTCGTGTAAACACTGTCCGTCCACGTTTTTCAGCTCCCCCGGACTGACGAGGCATATCAACAAGTCTCACCCCACAGAGAGTAGACAGGTCATGCTCCTGCAAATGGCTGTGAGGCCCGGCTGCTAACTAGCAAAAGCAGAGAGTGGGTGACATCAAAATCTACAAAAGACAATTGATGGACACGGAAAAAAACAATTTAAGTCAATCATACAACATTGTAAATTGAACGTTTTATATCACTTAACAAGCGTTTTCGGCTTTGTTTTACTCAACTCTTGTTCATGACATTATGATTTTGCACCGGTACCATAATCACCTGTCAAGTAATCCTGTCAAATGTAGTGTATACTGGACACTTTACTCTAAGAACAAGTTTCTGTGCAAATATCCGCAAGGGGTTTGGGAAACTAGACCCCAAGAGGTACGCTAATATAATCAAGAAACTGTTTACAATCCAATTAAGTTTTAGCATGGGTGCAAAATTAAGTTTCAGTTACATGTAACAATTACAAGAATAGACTATTCTCCACTTATACGTAGTTCCTATGGAAATTCAATTTGTTGTTCAGTAGCCTAGTTGTTATTTCTAAATAATCTATAAAGACGTATTTTCATACGCATTACTTGTGAATGTGCAAAGCGGTGATAGTGACAAAAATGTACCATCATCCATATGATTATAAGCCGAGAAATGCCTATAAATTATCTTGGCCTCAATGTAACAAACGTATACTTGCTATATATTTATATTTTCATATGTACAAGAAATGATTGCATTGCCAACTGTTGTGATAAACTGCAACATACAGTCAATAAAACGTGGGACGCACAATATACAGTGATCCGCATCGACATTGAACTATTTCACTTCAAGAAATCACCGTGGGAATGTTTGCACATTAATTTATCAATAAATGACAGTGTCATGCATAAACCTGTTCATATTTAGCCCACAAATTCGATTTTTATGACAAGTTACTCCAGAGAAATAGTCATTAAAATAAGAAATCAGACACAACTATTAAAGTCTGTGATATGAACACCTTTATTTTCATGTCCAATTGCACATCCGTGTCTCCGTCTTTCATAACCATTACTGTATAGATACTACAAGTATGACAATATTACAGACTGGCGTATGTGCGTGTGTGTGCGTGCGTGTTTTGTGTTGTGAAGCTGTTACGTCAACACATGCAGTTAGTACTGGTGTCATGCAGCCTTTGGTCAGTAGTAACGTACATCATAACCTTCAAAGGCATTTCTGTTTCGCCCTCAGTTTTACAACAGGCACCGGTCTCAGTCACTCGTGCAAGGGGGTATAGAGACGCAGGTTGCGTTTCAGCACAGTGAGGTCTCAATTGGGCCTCTCTGTCAAGTCCTAAAATGTCGCACAGTTCGTTGTCTGACAAAAACAATGCTGGGAATAAACATATTGATTGACCTAATGTAAGTCTGACCTATTCAGTGAGAGACAACAAAGCAAAAACGGAGTATGATTTGCATGGAGTTGACTGCAAACATGCCAGTAGCTGTCACTGCTGTTATAGGAGTAGCCTATCATAACAGCATCACCCTGATACCGTCTTTAGCGCAATCCCTTTCATCTCCGTCAAAACAACTATAACTCGGCGAAGACATAGGCTGGGCATCAAAACAATGCTAAGTTCATTATAAAAACAAAAATGCGAATGAATATAGTGTTGGCTGAACACGTACTGTAATTTGGCGACAGGGCGTAATTGTTCTCAGGTAAAAAACAAAACAAAAAAAATCTTTGCGTTGACCCCCTACGCTTTCCCTGCCGGGCAAATCACATTGGGGAGAAAAAGGTTAGGCTACGTTTTGGCTATGTTAAAGTCTGTTGTAGCTATGTAAAAACTCTTTGGCCAATCTGTCATTCAGGCATCACTAAATAGTCATTTTTTTCCACACATAGATTGGTGGGACGCTGCTCCCTTCAGCAGCACTCCTTAATTCAACGATGGCATTTTCAGACTATTAACTAGCCTAACCCTCATGGGTGCCGCCGATAATGCGACCTAAATCAGCAGACAGGGAAAGTGCAGAGGGTAGTAACTTCAGCGACAGAGTGCGTTGCAGCAAGACCAGACAATCGCTGCCTCTGAGCGCTTAAAAATCGCCCTAAAAATCACCACCCCACAGATGTTCTGAACGGCTCCGTGTTAGTTTGCGTTTCTGTTCATTTTTGGCTGATTTAAATATTGGTAACTATATACACAGACCAGATACTGTTCATACACTATACACATACATTAAATATGTATATATTTATATTTATAATATATACACGTGTTCTGTTACTGGTGAAAAGTGGTGTTGTGGTTGAAATAGATTTTGTAGTAACAATGTTTCAGTAACATTCTAAATCAGGTGAAAACTGATTGAACAATCTTGATCATAACCATTTGTGAACAGTAGTGAAAACAATTCAAATAAAAATATTAGCTCCACAGCTGGTGCGGTAAAGAACAAAACATGAAATAAAATGTAACAGGAGGAAGTGCTTTCTTTTCTTATCCACAAACACACTTCTGGGCATAACAATTTTCTCCAGCCAAATTTACAGGAAGGCTCTACTGCCCAATATTGGCCAGCGTCTCTGCAAACTGTAAACAAAGCAGGCTTCAATTCTACAGTACAAATACACATATACATATATATATATATGTATAAGTATACATACGATTTCTAGCATGTTCCATGGTGGATACAACAGTAACCATAGAAGAAACTTGTGTTTCATTTAATATATATATATTTTTTGCCATTTCTTTTTGACCTTTGCTGGCATCATGGCTATGTCTGCACTGAGCACTTCACTTCTTCTCTTACTCGCGTCAGGAATTACAGCAGAGGGTGAAAGAGTCAAAAAAAAGAGTTCTCAAAGCACAACAGGCAAACTGTGACCGAGGGAATGGCGTGAATGAAGACAAAAGTAGACGTCGTCTCGTCACCTCGTTTTCTTTCCCTTTTGCCTCCCCCTCTGCGGCGTGAACACCTCTGTGCTCTAAAGGTCCCAATCCTCCTTTCCAAGGGTTTCTTTCCTCTCCTTGCTCCGTCTCCTCTTCAGTGGTTCTGCAGCTCAGAGCTGCAGTGCTCTGTCTCCTTGAAGAGTTTTAAAAGTGTTTTTATTTATTTATTTATGCATGTTTGTTTACTTGTTTATTTATTTTCTTTTTTCTTTTTTTGCATGGGCACAAGCAGAGTCTAGGCACTGTCCTCCCACATTCCCCCTCGTTCATAGTCCTCCAGTGCAGCAGTATCCGTGGCATGGGCATACACGTCTGTGTGTGTGTGTGTGTGTGTGTGTGTGTGTGTGTGTGTGTGTGTGTGTGTGTGATGTGTAGGTAGCAGCAGAAAGCTTTCATATGCTTCCTACCAGGTGGCATAGCTGTGGCATGGTGCACTAGTCCAAGCTCTACAAAGATCACAGGCAAGTAGGTGTTTGGTATGGGGGGGAGGGTGGGGGAGGGGGGGTATCTTGGAAGGCCAGGATGTCAAAACCCCAGAAGAAAAGATGAAGAGGAGAAACAAACTGACAACGATGTCCTGCTGTCAGAGGTCGTCTCCGTGGAGACCGACGTGCGAGAGAGGAGAGGCTTGACGTGACGTGACGAGGGCAGTGGCCAGATCCAGATGAGCGCTGTGGCGGCGGGCAGTGGGTGGGTGGGGTCAGTGGAGGTGAAGGTGGAGGGGGGTCGAAGTTCAGAGGTCGGTGTCAGGGTCGGGGTCAAGTCTTATTGGCCGAGCCGGAGGAGCGGCGCAGCTTCATGGACATGCGGCTCTTGCTAGTACGAGGGGACATTGGCGAGGCTGAGTCGCTCCCGTCGCCCGCCACTGCCGCCGCCGCCGCCCCCATTGCTGCTGGGCTTTCGGCCGACGGAGTCTCGTGGCATGAGCCTGGGGGGGGAGGAGATGGGTGGGGGGGGGGAGGGATGGGAGAAAAGAACAGTAAGACACCCCCCATGCACGCACACGCACACACACACACACACACACACACACACACACTCATTTATACCACACACAGACAAAACATGACATCACAAGCAGCATCATCAACATGAGACATGAGGCTACTGGTGAGAGACTGGGGGCTGGCTGAGAGACCACTGACTAGTCGTCGTCAGGGAGGAGTTAGAACACTACTTTGATCGTTCTACGGGGGCCCGGAGGGGACAATAGTCAAGTCTCTACACGCAGACAGCCTGCACATGCATTTTAGTGCTACGGTGGTGACCACAGGGGTAAGATTAATGCTCGCTGTACAGGCCATTAAAAAGAGTCATGGTTTTGGAAAGAGAGAGTAGGAGTGAGACGGATGAGGCCTTTAGGGATCCGTTTCATCCTTGACTGAAATTGTGGCTCGGTGTGAATTTCACTCGGAAAAAAACTCCCAATAAAAAAAGGAGGTTGTTTTTGCTCATCAGCTGAAACACTTTGTATCTGCGTCAACGTGACATTTTGTTCCAATTAGACTCTGGAGGCCAAATGATGGCACCCGTCCTCAGTTACATGGGTGCTAATTGAAGTTTATTAATTTTTTGTTCCAAACATTGAGAGAAATTGACTGCTTGACACGCGTCCTTAGGGGATGGGACACGCGATTCACAGCATCGTTATTATTCTGGGTGAATTTCACACAGTTAAACAAGACAAGAATATAAATACAAATCTAAATAAATAAATAAATAATAAAAACTTCATCCCACAGGATGCCATCACTAATCAACACAGAGAGACGTGACACCTAATCCATCTGAGAGATGGAGGATCACGGGGCGGGGAGACGAGAGGAGGACGTCATTCCAACAGAGGGGAGAAAAAGAAAAGAATACAACTAAACTGGAGGATGGACAGAGCAGACCAATAATGGGAGAAGAGACAGAGAGAGAGAGAGAGAGAAAGAGAGAGAGAGAGTAGGAGAAAGTAGAAGAAAGTAGAAAGTACTTTGCCGTTGGCTGAGTTTTGAGCATACCATTCACAGCTAGCGTGAAACACCTTCCTTTTCAAGCCTTTGCCCTTTACCTTGATGAGACCAATGTTTTCTAGTGGAGGTTTGGGGAGCAGGAGAAACACCACAGCGTTTCTCTCTTTGGGTGGTGGAGGGGGGGGGGGGGAGAGGGTGGAGGGGAACGACAGATAGAGGAGAGAGGAGAGGAAACAAGGAGAGAGGGAGGAGAAGACGAGAGGAGAGAGGAGAGAGGAAGAGAGGAACAGAAGGCAGAAGAAAGGAAAGGAGGGGAGCGAGAGAAGAGAAGAGATTCAAAAAGGACAGGAATATAGAAAAGAGATGAGAAGAGCACAGAGGAGAGACGGAAAGGAGGAAGCCAGGAGTGGCACAGAGAAGAGAAGAGAAGAAAAGAGGGGAGGACAAAGGAGAAAGGACGAGTAGAGGGGGGGTAGAGAAGAGGAGGAGGAAGAGTTGGGGAGAGGAGAGGAGAGAAGAGGAGGAAGAGTTGGGGAGGGGAGAGGACAGGAGGTATGAGGTGGAGTAGGATGGGGTAAGATGAAAGACAAAGAAAGGGGGAAGTAAGGAATGTTGGAAAGAGGAGGAGGATGGGCAGAAGGAGGATGAGGAGCAGAGCGGAGCGTGATGGGAGGACAGGAGCCCGGGAAAACAGGAATGCAAAGAAAAACGGATGAGAGGAGGGAAGGAAAAACAGGGAGAGATAAAAAGAGATAAAAAGATAAAGAGGCGTGAGCAGTGAACAAGCCGAGAGGGAGACAACAGCTGGTGCACAGAGAAGAGAAAACACACACACACAAGAGAAAAAGCAGGACCAAGTCACATCAAAACACAGACACACACGCAAATGGCACACACACGCGCAAATGGCACACACACACGCACGCACGCACAAACACAAATGCCGTATATACAAACAAACTGTTCACATCTTCCTTTGTAAGAGTAAACTCTGGAGACAGAAACACACACACACACACACACACACACACACACACACACACACACACACACACACACACACACACACACACACACACACACACACACACACACACACACACACACACACACAGACACAGCAAGTGTGACCTTACTTACCGGTATCTAGCCTGTTTCTCTTTGTTGATTAGCTATAGACATCAAGGCCAGATCCCTTGTCAAAGGTGCGTTAATGTTTGGCCAAACCTCACCAGCGGTCACTGGCGCCGCCCGCCAAACAAGAGGCAGTGTGCCAGTACAGCATACTTAACATTGGCCGCGTTTCCCAGATTCCTGAAGAAGCTCTTAAGTGCTAAGAACGTCTTAGGAGCGTTCTTAGAATGTTCTTAGAGCACTCCTAAGACGTTCTTAGCACTTAAGAGCTTCTTCACGAATCTGGGAAACCCGGCCATTATCTCTACGTAAAAACCCACACTAGGCCTTGCTTTACACACAGATCAACTCTAAAACAGGCCGAGTCTGGAGTCGCCATTTGAGGGATCGGACCTGTGCAACTTCCCTTCCGACCAGCAGATGGATGTTCATCGTGACACGGAACAAAGATGTACACACATGACACGGAGAAGGAGGCAGTACAACGTAGGTCATGCCGGAAGGGGTGGAGTGTGTTGAGCGAGGAAGCGAACACAACAACCAGAGTGACTGGGTGGATGTGTGTGTGTGTGTGTGTGTGTGTGTGTGTGTGTGTGTGTGTGTGTGTGCGCGCGCACACAACATTCAGTTGCATTCATTTGCACTGAGGTTAGTGGAAATGTGTGAGTGCATGTGTTAGCCAGATCGCATGCAGGAGATGAGTTAATGAAGGATGCAGACTTCTCCAGGACCAGAGATAGAGGGGGACGAAAAAAAGGCAGAATGTCATCAGTGGAGGACAGGGGAGGGATAGAGAAAGGGAGAAAGAGCGAGTCTGAGAGAGAGAGAGAGAGAGAGAGAGAGAGAGAGAGAGAGAGAGAGAGAGAGAGAGAGAGAGAGAGAGAGAGAGAGAGAGAGAGAGAGATATAAGAGAGAGCTCATAACCTTGTTACAAGCGCAAGATAAGAGGAGGGCTAGGAGAGGTAGCCTCAGTTCTTACGGCCATGTCCAGGGTTATATCTTACCTTTAGATATACACAAGTGATAGATTAGGATCTAAAGGGGGGAAACATAAGATAAAGAAAAAAACAAAACACAAACAAACAAACAAAAAACAAACAAAAAGTGAAATGAAATCAAATGGAAAAACACACACACACACACACAGACAAAACAAAACAAAACAAAAAAACAGAAAAGAAAAAAAATGTATCACTTGGTGTGTTAGAAGGAGCAGAAAATTCATAGAGGACTGGTGTTAACAAAAGAGAAGAACTCAATTAACGAAGGAGCGTTTGAGACTGAAAAACAGGCCCAACTTGCATGGACACTCATTGCAGTGGCTGGTGTTTTTCAATCCCAAATCAAATGATTTCTTTTCCTCCACCAACTGATTGAACAATAATAAAAAAAATGAGATACAGAAACACTGACTAGCAGTGTTTTAGTGAACAAATGAGGTGTAATCTTTATGCACTAAATAAATGATTTCTTCTCGGTGCTTCATTTGAACTATTACAGAGAGGAATGTATTTTGAGACAGGAAATGACAGTGTTGCTGTATTAAGGAATAAGAACATTTTAGCATTAACAGTCCTGTCCACATCTCCTGCGTGCATGCGTGTGTGTGTGTGTGTGTGTGTGTGTGTGTGTGTGTGTGTGTGTGAATACGTGCGTGCGGGCGTCTATGTGATTACCAAAAAGAAAAGATGGCGTTGAAGTAAAGCAGTAGGTCTCAGTATACCTGTATGTTTCTGTGTGTGTGTGTGTGTGTGTGTGTGTGTGTAGCCACCAGACCAGTGAAAACCAGAGCACTTCACACCTTTCCACCCAGCATAGGTGAGAAACCTGCCTCTGTCTCTACAGATGGGCAAACAGGGAGAAGGTATTAGTGTGTGTGGGTGAGAAATAGAGGGAGAGTGAGAAAAAGACAAAAAGAATGAAAGACTGAGAGAGAGAAAGAAAGAGAGAGAATGTGTGTGTGTGTGTGTGCTTGAGGAAGTGAGAGGGAGAGTGTGTTAAAATGTACGGTGCGGTAGTAATGCCGGTGATGGAAATGACACAGTCTGGACACGAGAGAGTGGTGTGTGTGTGTGGGGATGGCTTCTTGGTGTGTGTGTGTGTGTGTGTGTGTGTGTGTGTGTGTGTGTGTGTGTGTGTGTGTGTGTGTGTGTGGTGCCCATGCTGACCATGAGGAAGCATCCAGACCTCATGTTCACCTCCATGTTTCCAGTGAAACTCAAGGCACCCCCAACATGTCACGTGTGCAGAAGCTGCCGCCCCCAGGAATGATTGACAGGTGCCAAGGCTTGCTGAATGGTTGAAGGTGATGGGAGGGGGAGGGTCAAGCGACTGGCCGGCTTACCTGCTTCGGAGGAGAGGTGGTGGTTAGGTGCCGGGCAAAAGACACGCGCTGCATAGTCCTCAAAGGTGGTCGGCTCCAGGTGATGCTGGACAATGGTTTCTAGGTAACGGGCTCTTTCCTCGTAGCTAGGGCGACCGGTTAAGGTAAACGTTGACTCAAAATGGGGACATCATTATAATTCAATGTGGAGAGTTCAGTGCAGTAAAACAAATCATCACATAAACACAAACACTTCAACAATGACAGACAATCATTCTACAGACAGCTTAAAAACCATGGACTCCCGTAATCCATACAAACGACATTTTTTTTCATTTAGGAACAGAAAAAAAAAAACAATAAAACGAAAAACAATCCCACTCTCGTCTGTAATTCAAGAATGGGAAAGTCAAGGGACTCGAAGCCTCCATTCCATAATACACAAACTCTATTACGACCCCTGTCATTGCTTTTACATAAGATGACATTGGGCAACAATGGCCATCTTACTGTCTACCTTATTCAGTTAAGAAAAATGATGGTTTTGTGTTAATGGGCGTGGATTGCATTAGGTTTAGGAGCACATGGGCTTGAAAACGACGGTATTCCCTAAATGGGGAGGATTGGATTAAGTTGCATATGGGCCGGGACGCCGGCTGTATTAATGCAGCACTGGAGCAGATCTACAGGCTCAATGACAGGCCTGGAGAAGGACCTTGATGAAGAGAGAAAGAGAGAGAGACGGAGAGAGAGGGAGAGAGAGAGACAGAGGCAATGGCAGAGGGGGAGGGAGAGAGAGAGAGATGGAGGGAGAAGAGGGGAGAAGGAGAGAGAAGGGCTGTGGTGGGAGGGAGGAAGGGAGGGAAGGGAAGGGGGGAGAAAAGAGTTAAGATCATGCTGGGTTGAGGAAGAGAGGAGTGGATTTCAGGCTTCCGTACCGTGTCTCTCCTTCCATGCTCTATTGGGAGTGGACACACACACACACACACACACACACACACACACACACACACACACACACACACACACACACACACACACACACACACACACACACACACACACACACACACACACACACACACACACACACACACACACACACACACACACCTCTGTGAGGAGCCGTACACTTGCTGAAGTGTGAGCTGGTGAGAGTGTGTGTGTGTGTGTGTGTGTGTGTGTGTGTGTGTGTGTGTGTGTGTGGACTCCAGCGTATGTGTCATGTGCCTTTTTCCTGTCTCCCACCGCCTGCCACTTCCTGCCTGGCACCCCGTGTCTGACTGGGGCCCTGCAAGTGAGACGGCCTGGAGAGAGCCTCTTTCCCTCTCTCCCACACACACACACACACACACAGGCGCGTGCGCACGCACACACACACATAGACACACGTACACACGTGCACTCGCACAGATACTCACACACGCACAGACACACACACGCACTCACTGAAACGCAACCACACAGAGACAACCACCCCTCACCCTAAACATACACCTCCCTCTCATGTGTCTACATAGCGCACGCAGGCACATTAAACATCCTCACATAGAAACGCATTACCACTCCAACACCCAGAAACTCCGCTCCATTTCTCCAGCTAGGGGAGCCCACGGCGCCGTGCCCAGGAGAGGTGAGGGGGGAGCGGGCAGGGAGCTCCAGCATCCAGGCTACCGCCTCTGGGTGCCGCCGCGTCCTGAGGAGATGTGATCCTACACCGCCCCCCACCTCATCCTGTTCCAGCTAATTAGCTTCTCTCTCTCTCTCTGTATGTGTGTGTGTGTGTGTATGTGTGTGTGTGTGTGTGTGTGTGTCAAACCAGAGACGCAGAACCAATTAGCCCAATCACACACATACACGTAAGAAACACCTGGAGGACATGTGCTCGCTGAGGTGGGTAAGTGAGCAACAACTGACAGAAGACACAAGGAGTCGTTTCTACACACACACACACACACACACACACACACACACAGGCAGAGAGGAGAGAGAGAGAGAGAGAGGAGAGAGAGGAGAGAGAGGGGCTACAGGGATGGTGCTTTCACCTTTTAAATGAAGACGATCAGCTTGATATCACTGGAGACGTATGGGTTGGGATGTAATAGCAGCAACATTTAAAAATAAATAAATAAACAGACTTTCAAAACCAAAAACATTTGATTGATTGAGATGTTGATGGAGATAATGGCTTATCAATGTCAATGTCAATGTCAATTTATTTGTATAGCACCTTTAAAAAACAACAACAGTTGACCAAGGTGCTGAATGAACAACAGCGAGTCAGCAGAAGAAGCTGCTGGATTAAAAGAACGCTGGCCGTGCCTTATCCCCGCCATGGCGCTTGTGGTTATTCAGCGCTCAGTGACCCAGAAGAGAGGTGTAAGCTGACCCCCTGTGACCGGTGCTCGTTTGCCTGCATCTTCGGCGCCGGTGAGCTCTGCCTGCCTACCGTCGGTAATTTCGCCGCCTCGTCTGCCTCACGACCCGCCGCTGCCTCCCGTAACCCAGCCCCGGTGACACACTTCTGATGCCGGCCCCGTCGCCAAGACGACACCCCACCCCCCCACACCCCCATACCCCCTCCGCTCTTGACTCTGCGTTCCCTCTTTGTGGTGCGGAGCGGAGAGGAGAGGAGAGAAAAGAGGTGGAGAAGAAAACACCTTTCCTCCCTCCTCAACCCCCCTCCACTTTCCACCTCTCCATCACGGCTGCCCGTCTTTTTGCATTAACAAGCTGAAAAGCAAATAGGGTCCCCGGCTCTAGACCCGCTACCTACCGGCTACTGTAATTGAATTTCCTGATGGGGTGGTTTTTGCTCAGCTTGTTAAGAAAGAGGGGGGGGGGGGGGGGGTTCAGACAGATGTAGGTTGTTTCAGGGTGCCCTGGGAGTGTGTGAGAGAGACATGACACACAAAGATGGAGAGGGGGAGAGAGGGAGAGAAAGAGAGATGGGGAGAAAAAGAGGAGTGTTAGACACGGAAATGAAGGACAAGTAGAAATGGGGTTAGGGAGAGTGAGAGAAGAGGAAGATGAGGATGAGATGAAATGAAACTGATTGACAAAAAGAGAGAGAAAGAAGAGAAGAAAGAGGGGAACGACTAAGTTCATGTGACGAAATGAAAAGAGAAAAGAAAGAAAGAACAAAAAAAACCCAAATTAATTAATGAATTAAATAAAAAATAAAGAGAAAAAAAGCTGTATGAAAAAGCTGAAAAAGACACTGTAAATGATCACAAACGAGAGTTCTGCCCTATACATGAGAAGAGGGGGAGAGAGCAGAGGAGAGAAGGGAGCATAGAAGAGAGGAGTGGAGAGGAGAGGGGAGGAGAGAAGTGGAGAATAGAGACGAGGCGTATAGAAGAGAGGAGATGAGCAAAGCGGAGAGGAGAGGAGTGTAGAAGAGAGGAGTGGAGAGTTAGAGGGGAGGAGAGAAGTGTAGAATAGAGACG